>NW_019174323.1:3011979-3458358 GCF_002260705.1 Seriola dumerili
CACACACACACACACACACACACACACACACACACACACACATAAACATACACTTGCTCTTTGCGCAGACAACACTTAGCTTACAGCGACAAAAGCAAATAACCCTCTCTTAAGCATACATAATGAGCACAGTAATGTTCTCACATTCGCACATATCCTTGAAAAGCTACGATCTGCTCTTTCACTTGGCCCAAAGCATAAACTAAAACACCCGTCATTATCACATAATTTCCTGTTTGTTTAGTTTTCATGAAGCCGCTTGATACTGTCAGTAACTACTCATAGTATATTCAGAAAAGACATCCAAGAATGGATAATGTGACATTAACGCTGTGGGATTTGGGGTTGCATAAGGTGAGATGTCAAAGCACTGACAAGTCGGAGATAAAAGATGTCCAAGCAGAGGCTAAGTGTAACAGTTTCTGGCCAGAGATTCGAGTCTGTCTGTTATACATTGAATTAATTATTGAGCTAGATTTAGAAATTGTACTAAAATTTGTAATTAATCAGCAGATTGACATGGAATATGAGATAGAAGAAAAGAAAATATCTGGGGATCAATTATAGAAAAGCCACTCACTATTCAGAGCTGTAATGCTGATTTAAAATATTACACAGGCTTCATTGTGCACCATTACTGAGAGGCAGGCTTGGTCTAAGCTCTGCTACATGTATTCAGAAATGGCACGTATGCACATATATTTTGGAAGAAACAAACATTTTGGAGAGAAGTGAAAGATGAGGTGGTTACATTGATTGGATATGACTTGTAGATGTCACCTCTTCAGTGTCTTTTTGCAGCTAAAGTAGACAGTGCAAGGAACAACCACTACACTATTGATTGGAATATTCTTGTGTATAACAAGACAGTATTCTCAGGATTTCTGGATTTCTAGTGACGTCCTTCTACTGGATGATTGGTATGAGGTGGAACTGAGAATGATCCCTTTGAAAAACGTGACTTACACCCTTCATGACAATGTTGAGAATTCATTAAGACATGGCAACCATACTTGGACACAGTGAAGCTCTCCCAATTGGACTTCGTTCTAGCTAATTAAGTGTGTGTGTGCGTGTTTGTGTGTGTGTGTGCGTGCGTGCGTGCGTGCGTGCGTGCGTGCGTGTGTGTGTGTGTGTGTGTGTGTGTGTGTGTGTGTGTGTGTGTGAGAGAGAGAGAGAAGTTGTGACTCCTGGTTTTGTTAAGGTAGTTCAAAACTGTGAAAAAAATATTCTGTACATGTATTGAACTGTAAGCTCTTTCTGACCAAATACTAACAATCAAGTGTTTTATCTCCTATGTGAGGAAATAGATGACATCCATACAGCAGCCAATGTAATTGATATTCAACTTATTTTTCCCAGTTTAAAAACAGAGCCATTAGCTCCAAAAATCCTATTTAGTTTTTGCTAAACAATAAATAGCACCAACCAAATACTTCTCCTCCAGTGAACAAAGTAAGTAAATTCAGTTCAATGTATTTTACTTTGGATGATAACATAGTAAAGTGCACCTAAGCAAGCTTTTGTGAATTGTCACAATTTTCACATCTACACTACACATCAGTGACCTCATCTTTACATTTAGTCATGAGACTGATTAGAGCTTGAATAGTCGATGAAAACCATCATGCAGGTTGATCCATTACATGGTCAGCTGTGTGCATTAAGGGATGCACATGAACTAATGACAAATAAGTATAATCTAAGATAATGATGCACACTGCTGTGGATAAATGTAAAAGAGGCTATGCAGGAATTAATTCCTTGACTGCGTGCGCTTAGGGGCAAAGTACAAGGCACTACAGTGCTACTACAGTATCAGAGTTTGAGGAAATCCACGGGCTGATCCATTTCCACACACACACACACACACACACACACACACACACACACACACACACACACACACACACACACACACACACACACACACACCACACACATAACCACACATACACACACACACACACACACACACACACACACACACACACTGTTTTCACTGTTTTAATCCAATCATAAATGCTGCAGCCACCAAATGGAAGCAAATCCTTCACAACATTCATAGTGTCAAGTGCAGCCCTTGAGATACAATGAAAAAAGGAGGGTTAGGGTTAAAGCTGTATATGCCAACTTTGCCTTTATATGTTTTGTTGTTGTTCCTTTATATGTCCATTTTAAGGATGTTATGGAAACTAAAAGTGGACGCGGATAGTAATAATATTAAAGCTTTAAAGCATTGCATGTCTGTATCTGTGTGTGTGAGTCTGCTCGCAAACCCTTGCTCTTCAGTGTTTGATTTATTTATAACCTAAGCAATAAGTAGAAGTTTATTTATGCAAAACATTTCATCCCAAAGGTAATACACAGTGCTTGACAGAAGAGCAAAGATCATTACAAGTAAGTAAGTATGTATGCATGTGTACATACATGCATACGTAGTGTGCTAACAGAGTTAAAACAATCTAATGCAATTTAATGCACAATCACAATCACAATGACACAAGAAAAATAATAAAATAAACAAAGAATAAATGTTAATAAAATATTTGTAGCTTGTTTTACAGGATTGCAACATAATCATTAATTTAATCATCGTAGCTGTTGTAGCATTTGTTCAAAATTCATGGCATTAATCTAAGCTTGCAAGCAGTTACTAGAAAATAACAACCGATACCAAATCAAGACATCACAACACTATGATACTTCAAAGATTTGCCTGTGGCAACATTCCCCTTTGACCACATTTGGATTTTGTGGCTTCAGTAATGGCTCTGAATAGTAAACCCACATGAAAGCCTCAAAGGTCCCAGATGCTGCATCCATGTTTGTCTACAGTCTGTGGTGGGAATAGCTTCATAAAGAATCCGTGCATCCTTGCACTCATTCCCGTATTCATCCAAACATTCTCCAGGCCAGACGTCTTCTTCCAAGGCAACTTCCTCCAGCTGCTTCCCAGCCCAGTCTCTATCGGAATAATTTTCACTTGGATGATTCTGCAGCCAGTGGTGGAAGTAGAATGACATTTATAAAATGCAGCCAAAAGTAAGGTTTGTGTGGTGGATGGCAGCATAATTAACATGCTTAATTGGACACTGGAGCTTGGATTTGGAAGGATCTGTGTTTTTTTTTAATATCCAACCTTGAAAAAGATCTTGGTTTGGATGTTTAGCCACGCAGTGGGGCACCACGGATAGAATGACAGGGGTTGGTTCACCTCTTTGATGCAGACTGAAATATCTCAACAGCTATTGGATGGATTGCCATGAAATTTAGTACAAACATTCAATTTCCCAAAAGGATGAATTGTAAGAACTTAAAGAGATTCCCTGACTTTTCATCTGGCACCATCCTCAGGTCAAAATTTGTTTGGTTTATGACTGAATACTTGAGCATTTAGCTCAAAGCAGCGCTGTGCCTTTGTACAGCCTCACAGAGCTGTTAGGTTGTAGTCTATGTTTTTTGTCCATAGTAGCTTTGAAGTGATCCTTGCTTACCGTGGATAGACTGTAAAAGATGAATTAGCCAAGGACGTATTTTAATGCAAATTTTTTATTGGAGGTGATGTCCCCATGTAACATGTAACTATGAAGACATACCCTCCTACAATGGCTCAGCAGGTCTGTGGAAACATGAAGAAAGAATCTCATACTAACCAGATGCCCACCTGATTTAGCTAACTCATATTAGCATCACTACTAAGGATTTGTAGGGATCTCTTCAAAATCTGTATGGACAAGAGGAATGATTACAACAATCAATAACTCTTTAATATGTATATATGGCATGAAATAGACCTATTCTTTGATTATTCTTTATTCTCTCTCTGTTAACTAACTCCATAGCTTTAGTTGCCTAAATTTAACCTTAATGATGCTATAGATTCCCTGTTGATGTTGTAAGAATAATTAAGACACATTTTTAGCTGTACCATTGTATCGTCGGCTGAGTCACATCGGCATGCTGGGAGATGTCGTCCCTTCTGCCTGTTCCGGATCTGTCCGGAAATCTCCTCTGAAGGTCTGTAATGTCTCCCTGCAATCTGAAAAACTGTAGGGAATCTGGTAATTGGTATCCCTCAGTAATTGGTATCCTTCAGAGTTGTCACACCAACGGAAACAGATAACATTTGCTCGCGAAACCAGGCGCACACCCAGTAAATCATGCATGCATGCAAAGCTAACACGACCAAATGCAGAGCTAACTCATTAGCAGGTGATGCTTCTCAATATGTTTCTTCACATGAGGCTGTCAGCGAATGTGGATGCTCTGCTTTGTTCCATAGAAAAGACCAGTCAAACTACTGAAACTTCTCTGAAACTTCCTGTTTCAAGGTGTTTTATACACTCACACGTACTGAAATGTCCAAGCTTTGTACAGTCAGGTAGACACACACACTCGCTCACACACATCGATAGGGGGTTTCAGAGAATAAGCAGGAATCCTTTATTCGAATGCTGTAGTGGCATTTGTGCTTTAAATAAACCTTTATTCTCTACCACAAGCTCTCCCACTTCTGCAATTGAAAACCATAAAATGTAAATGTCACACACGCTAGATCAGTCAAAAAAAACGCTAGATCAGACAAAAATATCTGTGCGGCTGTTTGGAGGCTGCAGTCAGCAACAGACATTCTCTCAGCACATAATTTCTGAACAGAGGAGGGAGAAATCTTTTAAATCATAGCTGAAGCCATCTTCATAAACCCTGCCTGCCATACGCATTTTAAGTCAGAGTTCACTCTAAAGGAGATGTGATGGTATGAATTTATAAAAAGCCTTATTCACTCTGCCATATGTTGACATCAGTATCCTAGATGTTTTCAGGATGGTGATGTCAGCATGTGGCCTATTTGAAGCAATTATGGTAATTTTGGAGACACAAAAAAAAAAAAAAAAAAAAAGTTTAGAAAAAACGAAATGTTTTTCCAGCTGTTATTTTGATCAAAGTCAATGAAGTATATTATCTCTCAACTTGAAATGGAATTCAGTTATGATGATGAGGAAGAATATTATCCACGTCTGTCTGTCTAGCTGTCCGCCCGTCTATTTGTTGGCAGCCATTAAATAAATTAATGATGTACAGAAAACCAAGGATCAGAGTGAGTCCTCATCCACCCTGGTTGTGTTTGTTGTCATAATGACCACCACATTGGAAAGTATCACTTACAAATTCATTCATTCAAAATCATATTATATGATAACTGTTACAAATTTAACAGGGTTATATAAAATATCTATTGCTTTTACTGTATAATTGTCTTTGAAAAAACATAGAAGTCAAAGGTCAAATTTCCCAAAGAATGATTTGCTCAGATTGTAGTTCTAATTAGGACTGCAGCTAATTATTATTTTCATTGATTAATCTGCATTTTTATTTCATTAATTTATTCAGTCTTCAAAATGTCAGAAAACAGTGAAAAATGCCAAACCCACGTTTCCAGACCTCAAGGTGACGTCTTCAAAGTTGCTTTAACATCCCATCGATTGCCAACAATTTTGGCAATCGATTTACCGCTGAAGGCATTTATCAAGCAAAATGTCAAACATTCACTGGCTCCAGCTTCATACATGTGAGGGTTTGTTGCTTTTCTAAGTTTCATATTTTTGTACATTGAAAATCTTAGGATTTTGTTCTGTTGGTCGAACAAAATAAACCCTATGACTAAATTCACCCTGGATATCTTTCCCTATTCTGTGATTTTATTGACTGACTGATGAACCACTTGAAATTGACAGATTAATTGATAGTGAAAATAATTATTAGTTGCAGTCATAGTTGTTTTTTGTTTGACCCCAACAGTCCATGACACAAAGATTTTCAATACATAATGATGGAAAATGGACAAAAGCAGCAAATCCTCACATTTGAACATGTGGACCCAGAGAAGATTTAACGTTTTTCTGTGAGAAATGATTAACTGGTAATCAAAATGATTCATTTCCTGTCCATCAACAAAATGGTCATTCAACTTATTTTTCACTGTATCTTAATTTAGCTCAAACAGTCAAGAAATCGATCAGTCAATCAACACAGATCTATTATTTTTTTTAAAAACTTAATGTTTTCAGTAGCAAAAAATATTGCAGGGACATACAAAACAATAAAATGAAAATGCACCAAGTTGAACACAGACAGTGGAAAACAACACATTAAGGCTGCCAGACGGTTTACAAAATAACAACTGGCTCTTAGAAATGTTGTCATGATATTAACAACTGGTGAGCGAGGTAAAGGAACATGAATGTATGATTCGAGTTAAGCACTGCATCCGTTTATTGAGGGAGGTCCGAATCCCTATAATTGCGTGGCAATATGACACTGTGCCAAGAAAGAGCCTTTTGACTCTATCCTGCGTATTGAGTTTATGCAGATTCAGTCTCTATTTGTATAATGGACACCGTCTCCTTGAGCCAATGCGTAAAGCAGGTGGAGTGGTCGACTTCCAGGTCATGAGAACAAGTTTCTTAGCATTATTATTATTCTACAATGCAGAGCAATCTGCATGTCATACAGCAACTCAGAAGTCTCTGCAGAGCATCCACAGATGGCCAGGTTGTAGTTGGACTGCTATTTCTGAGTGGCTCTCAAAAGCCTGTTCCAGGGACATTCAGCCCAACACTTGTATAAAGTAGGGCAAAACCAAAGAAGATGTGCTAGTGAACCTGCAGCAGAGCCATACTCATCACATACTGATGAGAAGATGGTTCAGTTTTGTTTTTGAGTAATGCAGTATATGTTTCACCTTGTACTGAATTAATCTTTAGCGCGATTAAATAGGTGAACTTCTTTAATAATGGATTAATTTTAATTACTGATCATACAAAAATTCCAAAGGTTGACTTGTTCTAGCCAAGTCAATTTAGTGATATACAACATTGAAAAGCAGAAAATGATCACATTGCTTATTTAGTCTGAAAAGCAGTCTTCACATTCAATTTAAAGACGCTCTGGATATATTTTCCATCATATTAGAGACTAATGATCAATGGATTAATGAAAAATAGGCAGTTATACTTCTACGTGCATGTTTTGACCAAAAGGATATTCAATCAAGAATGTTATGCTCAATGTTAGTACTCATTTTATTTAGATATTTCTGACAAACACCTATTTCAGTAATCCAAGCTGACAACTGACAGCTATAATAAAACCTGTAGACTATGTAGACTCGTCTCCCTCCACTGAATCTGAAATGTCCTATCTACCTAACACAAGGTGGACTAACCTCACCTTCCCAAAGGGAGGAGGGGGAGGAAGGAGGGGGTGATGATGAAGTCAATAAATAAGGACAGCAGAGGCGACTCGAGGCAGACGGTGTTCCGTAATTCACATCTCGGCGTCCCAACATGTGTTTGTGTAGAGTTTGTGCTTTACAGTGGTGGTCCTGTAGAGAGCGGTAGATAGTTTTAATAAGTGGTTACACAGCCGAGCGCTCGCCTTACTGTACTGTACATAAGCGGAGGGAGGAGCGACCGTGTAGTATTTCTTTTTTGGTTCTTTCCCCCTTGTCGTTGCAACCCATCCAAACGTTTGTGGAAGGCAGCGAGAAGGGGAAACAAACTATTCGTTTTCACGCAAATACAAACGCTTTTTGTAGGAAGGAGGACTGGGGGAGCCGTGTGAGTGAGGAGCGGAGATAATTTGACGGTACGAGGCGCAGCGGCTTGGCAGAGGACCGGGCTCGGGAGTGAAGTGGGGGACGTGTAGCCATCCAGCGCCGCCGCTTACACTTGTGCAGTAACCAGAGGAGCTCCCGCTGACTTTCTCCCGCTTCATGTCCGCCCTAATGCCCTAAATATCCAACCCAAAACTGGCGTCCAGACCGCGTGGGGGGTAACCGACGGTAAGTGTCGTTATCGGGCTCCAGCCTGCCCGACGTCCACAGCACGGTGTGTGCATGCAGTTGTTTGGCGGTGTTAGCTTCAGTAGCCTGGGCTGGTTTGACAGATCAGATCAGCAGCCAAGGTACACACGGTGTACTGTACAGGAGGAGAGCTCTTATCTTTGTTGATCTGTGGCCATTCTGTCCACTATTGTATCACTGTGCTCCATGATTGTTGCCGTTTAAACGCAAACACTGCCGGATGTTACTGTACAGCAGTAATGGTGCCTTTTTGCTGTATTATGCTTGTACTGTGTGCTGCACACAGGCCCCGAACTTGGATTTATGCCCGCTGCACTCTGGCGCGCGCATGGTCCACTCATGCATGCACATGTGCACACACACATTGAGACAGATAGCTAATCGATAAGCATCACTGGATACAATACACCCATAATACTCCTATGGGGAGCTTTTAGTGTGCGTGCTGCTCATTGTCTGTTCAGTTATCTGACCCTAATTTACTTTTCTCCTACAAATGTTGCAGAAGTGACATTTAGCCTACATATGTGCTGACATTCTTATTTCAATAATACTGTCAATATTGTAATATTAATAACAATATTATCTAAATGAGGTACTATAATTGAGGCAAGTCTGTACTGAGAGGGACAACTTGCATTTGCCCACCTTATAAATGTTTGTAAACACCATTCAGTGAGTGCACTGGCTCATGTGGCTCATTAATATTCACATAATTCATGCATCTGGAAATATAGAGGATTATTGTGTATAATGGCCTCTGTGATGTGCACAGACTGGCATTTAGAGTTCATTAGTTCATCGTTTTCCTCATGGTTATATTATTGACTGTAATACGACAGATGCCCAGCGCAGCCCACATGATCACTATCTGATGTGTATTGAACTGCCAATATCAGAACAGGGCATTCTGGTTGGAAACAATGTGTGTCGCATTAAAATTGCCAGGGTTGGATATTAAATTACCACAGATGTTCAAAGACAGCATAGCCCAGGGAGTTGACTTGACATGAATGCACAGATTATAAAGGAACTCAGATGATAAATGTTGCCAAGGAACGGTGTAACAATACAGGCTGATGTCCCACAGCCCTGACTGACTGCTGACAGGCTGCGCTGACACTTTATCATTCACTCAGACCATGCGAAAATCCCCAGGGAATATAATCTCGGTGCATGATTGAGCACAGCGGATCACAAATATAATGGTGACAGTTTGCATAGTGCATTTGCAGCTGTTTGTGTGTGAAAGCCTTCATCACCACATTACAGTGCTGTAATAATTAAATCACTCAATGTAACCACTCCGCTCAAAGCCCTTTCAGGGTCTCGATTCTTAGTCACGTTCATTTTCACAGTAGTATCTTGCACAGTGCTGATAGAAAGTGACAGTCTAAAAGCTGTATGCTCTCGCAGCTGAATCCATCAAGCTGGCAACACAAGCATTTCCTCTGGCACGCTGAAGCTTATTTTAAAAGGCAGAGTATAGATTTTCTGATCATCATGGTAACCAGTGAAAATTTTAAATAATTTAGACTCTTAGATGTTTAAGTTGTTAGACTCTAGACTCTAGAAGGTTGTAGTCTCTGTGCAGTGTTTATAGTTATGAATACAGTAAATCAGGAACACATCTTTCTTAAAGCTTTTCTCAATGTTGTGTCTTATAAAAGTTATTAAATGTGTTTATTTTAACATAGTGAGTTTAATGTCAGCCAATTTACACCTCAAAGTGTACTTAAGTGCAAAGGTGTCTGGAAGGTTTATAGTATTAATAAATGTTTCTGCTATTATTATGTAAATGTATATGGTCCTAAACCACCGCAGTCTTAGGATTTTATGCAAAAAACGGCTAAAATAAAGATCATTTATGTCAGATGAGCAGGTATGGCACCAGATGCCCACTGTTCATTAATCATTATCCCTCAGTTTAAATCACAGTGTTCTCTCCCTGGGTTGATTATTAGCCCTGGACAAACCCACCATTCAAGTATAAACATTTTCTCCAAGGATCCAGTTTTAATGCACCAAGTGTGGGCCATGAAGAGGGTAAAATCCCATGTAACCAAAGGCACATGTGTGCTCCATCTGAAACAAACTCATCTCAGCATCAAGATGTTTTCTCACACACAGGTTTTTTTTGTCCGTTATTGTAAATATTTTTCCCCATGCAAAGTAAAGCAAATGGGAAATATTGGCTTTGTTCCTGACGGAGTGATGTAACAGTGTTGTACATGAGATCTCTTCTCTTCTCTTCTCTGTTGGGGCTCCTTTAGGGGGCCAGAGGTGACCTTCTTCAGTCTTTCCCTGCAGCGAGCACCCCAGCGGGCCTCTCTTTTTGTGGCCCTGTTTCTGTCTGTCTTTCTTCCTGGCCTCCTTGCTGCCCCCCCACCCCCACCCAGAGTCTACTCCCATCCCCTCCTACTCCCCATAGTGGGGCAACAGCACTGAATGCTTAGAAACATAGAGCATTCACTTATATAACCTCGGCCATGCAGCTGATGTCCTGGTCTGTATCTGTTGTATAATGATGTCAGAGCTGTCTAGAGAGGCAGAGGGCATGCTGGGTAGGCTAATATGTCAAGAGCTATTCCTGAGCTGAGTGGGTTGAGCTCCAGGGTTGCCTCTCATTTCCCCCTTTTTGTTCCTCACAGGGTGATTTAGGAAAATTCCTCAGACGTTTTATTTGTCAGTTTCAGTGAAACGTGTGAACAACGCGTTCCTGTATAAGGAATGTCTTTGACATGGCAGTAATTGTCCTGAGGGAACAGCTTCACAGTTTGCCCCATTTGTCAGTCTGAATATCTCAAGACATCGCCGCTGTGATGTACTTATGTGACTTTGGAGGACGTTGACATATTTGGTGCAGATTAGCAGAGGTTAGCATCACACGTGAATTGTTTAATGCTGCCCCCTCCGCCTTAGATGCATGTCTTACACTACAATAGAAGGACATGGCTGTTATTCCCTCTCCTTTACATTGGCTTTGACCTCACTTGACTGTTACTCATCCTTTAGAAGCGGGGCCCCAAGGCGCTTTACCATGTTGTCTGTGTTTTCGCCTATGACTAATTAGATTATAACACCCATATGCTGTAGACTTGTAGGTTGGTTCATAGGATGTATTCAGCCAGGGCGGATGCAGCCAACCACAAAATGTCATATCATCACTACGGGTTTCTGCACTAGAACTGAGCTAATAGATATTGTGGCAGTGTACATTATAGCTTGTTTTAGCCAACATTCTGTGATTAGATGTGTCACTTCAACAAAGCCATCTTCATAAAGGAGCATGTTGAATAGAAATGTTTGAGATTTGAGCAAACAAATTGACTCCTTAATGCATGAAGAGATTGCTCAGATGACTAACCAAACATCACGCGTCTTTGTCTGTTTATGCCTGTGCATCATTATGTATACTAATTAACAGTGTGCAAGCATGAAAGAAATCATGATTGATGACCTGCTGAATTGGGGGCACTATAGGAGAGCTTGCCAGCCACTGATTGAGAGCCATCTACCGCTCACAAACCTCCTCTTGTTCCACCAAATTCAGTCATGATGGGAAATATACAGCATGTACAGCCTGCTGCTTCAACTGACAGAAACCGAAATGACAGAAATGCCAAACGGGGTCAGACGTAAACAAAGAAACAGTGTCACTGCTGCATAGTTTGTCAACTAGAGAGCACCGAGAAGCTGATTTTTGCACATTGTAAAATGTCCTGTTTAGAATGTCTTTGGGTTATGTTTTATGAAAAAAAATCTATCAATGTTGTGCCTGCACGATTTTTATTTTGTCCGCCAACAGCTAAATTTCTTTCAGTATTTTAGATATTTTGAATGTTTCAACTGCAAAATCTCAGCATCGAGCAACATACATTTTAGTTTTTTAACATTTTCTGGTTCATTTTCCGGTTCTAATTTTAAATTCTAATATTAGAAATTTAAGAGGTTGCTGGTAGCCATGAGATTGGGGGATCAAGCCCAGCTCACCTGGGATTATTGCAAAATAAACCCATTCAGTGATCAGATTGATTTCTGACTCGCACTGTCTTTGCGTTTAGTGATAATGACAACCACGCTGTATACAGAGTCTTTATGTGCAGTAGAGACCATCTTGTGATAGGATCACACCAGGCCTGTCAACAACTGCTCAGAAGTCTTTTCTACATTATTACTCATGGGTCGGACCAAACCCATGTTCGAAGTCGACCTTTGTTTTGATCTCACCTACACACCTGTAAAGTTGCAGGTCTGTATGTTGTACGGTTGTGACTTTATCGTGGTGACAAACTCTTACCATAGAAAGACAGACATATAAACACCTGCCAAAGTTCTCAAAACCACCTCTGTGGTAATATGACCACATTTTACCATGATGATGACACACAGACTTGCAATGTGAAAACAATACCAGCCGTATAATAAAATATATAGTGTGTGTGTGTGTGTGTGTGTGTGTGTGTGTGTGTGTGTGTGTGTGTGTGTGTGTGTGTGTGTGTGTGTGTGTGTGTGTGTGTGTGTTCATGTGTTCATGTTGTGATTATATGTCAATTAATGGACTCATTGTTTCAGCTCTCATTCAAAGGCCGGGTCAGGTGCAGTCATATGAAGTCTATTGAGCTACAGTCATTAGTGTCTTTGAAAACTAGGTCAAGTCTGCTGATATCTATACACAGTGGGGGGCCAAAAGAAGAAGTGGTCTCAGACATTTGGACCCCACTGAATATCAGTAAGAATAATAGATTACGTGCTTCCTCTGTCCTCTCTGCCATAAAGGAAATGCAGTGCTGTTTCCTGCTGTAATGGCTGGCACACAGATTAATGAGTGTGTCCTCACTGGCAAGTCAAAGCTCATTAGCTGAGAAGAATGAGGCTAACTTTCCGGCGTGGTTGTTGTCGCTGGTTTATGTTGCACTCTGGGACTCCTGAAGCTCCACTGCTGATAAGCATGCCGTCATGGTGAACACGACAAGAGATTATCCGTGCGCTCTGCACCGGTCTTCACATGGACCACTGGGGGTCCTGCTGTCTTCAAGATACTGTGACAACCCATCCCCCCCTAACACACAAACACACTTGCAGACACATGACATCAGATGTCAGGCCGCTGCTCCAAGTTTGCGGCTTGTTCTCAGTGTTTTTTTTTTTTTTTTACTCTTAGTGTGTGTTTGATTTAGTTTTATTCTATTGTAGTCGTTTTTTTTCAGTTGATTCTGTTGAGCAGTGGTTTCTATGCAGATGGTTACCAGAGGCTCCCCTTTGTCTTTTTTATGCCTTTGTGCCATTGAACTGTTGTTAGTCTCCGCTCAGCCAGCTTGCGCCTCATCAGCTTCCAAATCATTAGAGAAAATAATAATAATAAATAATGACCTTTTTTGACCAAA
Source organism: Seriola dumerili (assembly GCF_002260705.1). NCBI lineage: Eukaryota > Metazoa > Chordata > Actinopteri > Carangiformes > Carangidae > Seriola > Seriola dumerili. The sequence continues at coordinate 3,025,234 of NW_019174323.1, forward strand.
GAGAGTAGCGGAGCTTGTTTTTACACAGCCGCACTTCTCTCTTATTAACACCAGTCAGCTTGGCTCTGCCTGGGCACAACTGGGGCCACTCACAACTGGCTTCTCATCAACGGGAATACTTGGCACCGAGGCTTGCAAGGTTTATTTTTGCCAGGGCGAAGCGGAGCACTTTATGAGGAGGAGTCCATCCGACGTTTGCTGGCACTGAACCGCTCTCACTCCCTCTCTGTGAGAGCCGCTTCAATTTAAGCAGCAGTATCAAAATTTACTCACAACACATTTGCAGACATGTTAGACAACAAGCAGTTCCCATGACAATAAAGTGACTACTTTTTTCTCTCCTGTCGTAAACACTGAGTCATTGAGGCGTGTACAGAGGGATTCCCTTCATGTGGATTATAATAATAATGATAATAAACTTTATTTATAGAGCACTTTTCATACAAGATGTGCAGCTCAAAGTGCTTTAAAAAAAACAAAAACAAAAAATTAAATTGCACATTTAAACAAGGGCGCATGGGAAGACAATAAAATTAGACAATAAAAAGACAGTAGATAAAACAGTAGATTAAACTGGCAATAACAATTTCAGTCTCTGTGGCCCTGGGGCAGAAGATAATCAGTTTATAGTCAGAGTTCCTGAGAGGAATTAATGTGTGATTACAGGTTGGTTTGTATGTGGGGACTTGGAAATAAAAATGATAAAAAATAATCGGAAATTTACTCAAAATGTTATGGTTTTGGGAGATGTATTAAATCATTAGTGGTTGCTGGATATACCTGCACTTTAAGTAAATATAACACCTGCAGAATTATACACGTGCTACAACTCAAACAAATGATTGTTTTCATTATTGTTTCATCTGCCGACTCATTTCTGAATGATTTAATCTATAAAATGTACAGAAGTGAGGAAAAAGTGCTTATCACAAGTTCCCAGAGGTTATGGCAACATTGTGAAACAGTCAAAAACCAAAAAATATTCACTTTACAATGGTAAAGAAAGATGGTGAAAATGAACCTTAATAAGAAGCTATTTTAATAATCCTTTGAGCTGTAGGACATTATTGTATATTTGCTGGCCTGTGTGTATATAGACAAATGATTTTTACCACAATCAGCCACCTCCCAGTGGTAGAGGAAAGCACGGTTGATGGCTCTGATGATTAAGTCAATAGTGTTAAAATGCATGTGATAAGAGGCAAAAGAATTAATCTGTTACACTGCTACCACTTGGAATTTTTCCATGCTTCAACATATTATCTGCTGAGGTAATGAATAACTCTGAGCAAAGAGATGCTTATAAAACCCCACAATTAGAATTTTGGCTCAAACCCAAGTCCCACTATGGCCACTCCGCTCCTCCAACATGTACTGTATATGGGTCAGTATTTTATTACTGTTGGGGGGGGGGGAAACACACAAGTAAAATAGAATAGTAGAATAGTTTGACCTTTTTTAAAATCCTATCAGAGTGAGTTTAATGCTTCTTCCTTTGGTGTTGTTGTAAATTAAACTTAACCAGGATTTAGCTTTTTTGGGTGAAGCTAGAGTTTGAGATGTTTTCTCTTTTTAAAGCCTCCACTGCTCGAATTCCTTTGCTGGAATAACCCTGAATTTGGAGCTGGATAAATGTCTGTCTCTGCCGAAAAAAAAGGCTGGAGTTTTATTGCTCCCTGTTTTGTAATCTGTCATGCTTGAGGAAATTTGGATGGACCTGTTCCAGCGCCTGACGTTTTGGCAAGCTTTAACAAAACTCCACCTCTCGATCATTGTATTTTTAAAAATTTTTTTTATTGGGGTTGGAGCTAAGGCCACTTCTCATGCCAGACACCTATAGTACTTTTGCTACAATAATTACAAGACCAAAATAAAGACCTGTAGTTGTACAAATGGCCTTCAGAATAGAAACATGTAGCTTTTCATTAGGGCCACGGCCGTTCAGTCCAGACAGTGTGGAATTACAAGTGTCAGGATTGAATGAGGCTTTAGTGCGCTGGTTGTACTCATCAGAGCAACTCGAATATCTCCTCATCGGCTCCACCTGTCATGTCCCAAATGTGAGTTTGAATTGATTTCAAACTGGACATTATTTAATCAATGTTGATATAGAAGTGGATACAACGGTCAGGTGTGGTTAAGTTTGTACTTCTTAGTGTGACAGAAGCTGGACATCACAAGCATTTATCTGTTTCTTTAAACTAGCTACTGACTCTTTATTTCATTTATTTTTAGCCATTTCAACTGTTTACTATTAGCTATTTCAATAACTTTTAACTATAGACAGTTAAGCTACAGACTCATACGTCTTTGTATGATTTATCTAGACTAGGGGTGTTATGTTACGGGATTATTTAAAAATGAAATGTTAATATTGTGTTAACGATGCACATATGATAATATGGTGATGGCAGATATGAGGCCTTGTGGATGTTTTGTTTAGCAGTTTATCTGCTTTTCTTCTCCCTTCATGTTTAATTGTTCTTTTTGTATAGTTATGGTTATAGACTTATTTTCCAAAAAAGCGATAAAACACACAATAAACTCAGTTAAAATGAATTTGACTGATAGCATTATCATTATTTATGTATTTATTTCAAATCTTCTACAGAGATGATAATGTTGTTATCGTGAATTCTTTTGGCCACAATAATCAGTGAAAATCTGATGACAGCCCTCATCTGTACTGATAATGTTTATTTATAATTAGATATCGGCAAAAGGTTGTTCAAGCTTATGAATTGTTTTGTAATGGTTTTGATATGTTCAGTTATGGCAGGCTGCCTCTCTCTAGCTCTTACTGTACAGCTCTCCTGTCAATTTAAGGCAAGGTGCTTCTTCAGTTCAAGAATGCCCTAGATTTCGGTCACATGTCTGGTTTCCACAGCAGTCAGGTCACAACCTTGTCTGACTGGGGCTACAAGTGAGTGTATGAGTGCTTGTGACATATTCATTCCCCTGGCTGATGAATTAGAATTTGGTTTATGTTATGACTGTCTGTGAGGTTAAAGATCACTTCAGAGTTTAGATGGGCTTCTTTGAAGTGTGACTGACAGTGACCTGCTCTCTGCTGGGCCCCTCCGTTACTGCCCAACACGAACGCCTCTGTTTGGGGAAACTTTTCTTTTTCTGACATCACATCCAAGCCTTTTCTGAAACTGGAGTCATCTGTGCCCCAACGGCGATTTTTCCTTCCTCTCAGAGACTGAAGTCAGACACTCGCTGAGTCAGGTCAGTGCATCTGTTGAAGGAATCGCCAACAGCTAGGTGCCTTTCTTTCTGTGTGTGTGTGTGTGTGTGTGTGTGTGTGTGGCAGTGTCTGTATGATCGACTAATGATAGTGGCGGAAATTGTCTGCCATTATATTACAGCTGCAGGTGGGTACACTGTGGTTTTGTGGAGGGGCATGTTTGAAACAGGAAACACAAGTGAGTCACCTTTTCGACAGTTTGTTGATGTTGTGATGCCAAAGCTGCCTTTGATGAATTTCTTTTTCTTTGTCACCTTCTCATCTACTCTTGCTTATTATCTCTAATTCCTACACACACACACACACACACACACACACACACACACACATTGGCATTCTTGTCATTTAAGACTGTCCCAGTTTTATTGTATATTGTATTGTTATTGTTTTTTTTTAAGACATAGATTAAAGGATGATCTAAAAAAAAAAGATAATTAATGAGCAATGATCATTGTGATGAACCTAAATATGAGCTTTACAGCATGTGATTTTGAACACTTAAGTGAAAGTAGTAAAGCAGTAGCACGTTAGAGGAGAGGTTCACCTGCAAAAATGCCGCTAAATGTGGACAATGTGACAGTTTTTCTTTAATCTAGCTTGCTGTCCATATGGATTTAACCTTTTTAAACTTTTTATTACAAACTCAAATGTGGTGTAGAATAGCTCAGCTGGCCTTTCTCAAACCTGCACGCCCTACATTTGCTTCTAATATGCGTGGATTTCATGCTCTTCTTTATCATATCAGGTCGTTAAGTGAATGTCGCCTGTGGTGGAAATTATAGTGGCTGTTTATCGATATTTTTTGACTTTCTTTAGAAAAAGTAAGTAAGTTTCAGCCTTATCTGTGAGACTGTTGCACAAGGTGGAATAAGATGATTTCTCAAAACTTGAAGCTTCTTAAGGGGAAAATAAAACTGAGTATGATAAACTGCGTATTATAAACTGTCATTGAAAGAAAAGCGTGTAATTCAAATGTCCATGGTTTTTCTTTTCATATGAGGCATCACATTTGTTTTAGTCGTTAGGATTCCTGCGCTGCCGTTATGCCTTTTTATGTGTTCAGGGTATTATTCATGTGAAAGGTGTGTGCTGGCTTGTTGAAAGGGAAGTTTGTTCAGCTCTAGGTGAGAAACAAGCAAATAATCAAACAAAAAATGGAATAACTGCTCTTGTGCTGGCAGTCTGCCCTTAAAAACAAAAGGGAAAGGCGGCTGCACAAGGGCATTCTCTAGCACATGAGCTCTGTGATTACACCTTTAACAACTGGAAGTAATAGTTGAGGATCAACGTGGGACACATAAACAAACATTAACGTAACTCTATATGTAAGATCAGCCTGTCCTCAACACAACCCAGATATTGTTGTCTGGTTCAAATGCCTCATAAATCCAGGGATTTGCTTTGCTCACTTTTACCCGTTTTCCACCTGATTTGGAATATTCAGAAAATCGCCAAGGATGTTTTAGGACCATAGAGTATGGATGACAGCAGGTGCCACAGAGCCAGGGAGAGTGTTTCATCTCTACCTCTTAGTGTTGCTAGCCAAGTAGAGGGATTGAGAGCTGGGAGGTCTACACTGCCAACTTAATGCCAGGTGCCCTGAGGCTGTTTGTGTGTGTGTGTTTCTCTGTACGAGGATTGAGAGACTTGTTGATCTGGCAGGCACGCACATTCCCCCTCTTGAGTTGTCTCAACTGCATCAATCAACAAAAGTTGCCATACAGTAGTTAGTGCAATCCAAGATGTTGAAACTAATGCCTCCTTTTGTTATTTCTTTTTTTATTTTAACAAACTTGCATGTGTCGGCATGTGGCAACACGACGTGTTGTATGTAGATGCTTATGTGTGTTTTGTGTGTGGGTGTATGCATGAAAGGCTGTTTGTGTGAGCTCTGTATTTCTGCAGCATCTCTGTGTGTTTGGTGTTGGGGACAGGCTCATGTTTCCCTCAACATAGCTGGCCCACATAGCAGGAAACTCAATAGGCAAAGTGTGAGGCAATCACTCTGTGATTAGTGCACACTACTGGCCTGCAGTAGCTTTGGCCTGAAAACTGAAATTCAGGGATGTTGCATTCAAGCTTTACACACTCGCACAGCCTCTCATACAACTGATACTCTTGTTTATTTGGGATGCCAGCCAGGTCTCTCTGCTGGGATTAAAGATTTTGTGTGAAGTCACTGTCTTGGTGGTTTTTCACTTTAAAAACTTTAGTCAACCGTCAACAAAGGACGCAAGCTTAATCACACTTCCCTCCCACACATAGAATACAAATTAAACACACAAAACAAGTCTTAAAGCAAACATTTTCATACACTTGAACCATTTTGTTTTTGTTTGAATCCCCCCTTAAAAAAACAACTATCCCACACTGCACAGAAAAAAAAAAACTCCATTACTGATTTTCCTTTTCAATACAACTCAGTTCAGCTCAGGTCAATTCATTTCAAGTTTAACTTTAGTTCAGTTTGTTTTCAGGTAAAAACAAAAAATGAAACAGCCTCAATGCACAAAACAAATCCTTTACTATCTAATCAGTCTGACCCACACAGTCCAGGCAGTTAAATAACCCAGTCTGTTTTTCCTGTCATTTTGCTGCTGTTATCAGGAGAGAAACAAACAGGTAGAAGTATAGCAGTGATCCAAGAGGAAAGATACCTGTGAGGACGGTTGTCAGAAGTGATGTTAGTGAGTTTACTTTTGAATTAATTTCACGGTAGTGTGTTTCACTCTATCCACCTGCAAAAGTAGAAGTGGTTTGAATGGTGGTGCAAACTAGGAGCAAACCAGTAAACGTTCATGTGGGTGTTTCCGTGGGTGTTTACAAACAGCACCAGGAAGGTGAATCCTGGTTGTTACGGTGCATGTACTTTAACAGACATTCACCAGCACAAACGCATCTAATAACCGCACAATCATGTTCACAACCACATACATGCAGCTATTCTTGGTGAAGATGTTATCACTCAAAGTTTTTGTAACTCTTTACCCTGTGAAGAACACATGTTGCAACAGATAGTGTTTGTGCATTACTGTACATAGCGATACACATAGAAGCACTTAGAGTTCATTTTTCATCCAGCCAGCTCCCTGTTTGTACAGCCCTGTCTAAACTGTCTCCAGTGAGTGTTTAATGCTGTGCCCAACAACAGCTGTTTAATGCAAGATGACACTGAGAGGAGTAAGACGCTGCCAACAAGCCCGTGTGACTGGAACAACTTCCTGTATCAAAACAGTTGTTTGTCGAGTTTGACAGAAGAGTTTTTTTTATTTATTTTTAAATTAATTGATTGAAATCATTAGGAGACTGTTGCACTGTTTATCCATACTAATATCTAAACAAACAAACATCTTTACAAAACAAAAAAAATTACAAAACTTTACAAAGGTGTGAAAATGAACAGCCAGAATAATCTCATTGGCCTATAGAGGGTTCTGGATGGAGGCCCAGGGTGACTGACAAGGGTGACAAGCTGGCCGGGCCCTGAGATGAGGCTCCAAATGCTGCTTGTGTTCTCAGTCATGCCCCTGACCCTTGTCCAGGTTGGACAGGCTCCAGCTGGTCCCCAGAGCGAGCTCCCCCTACTTTCACATCTGTAGTCCTCCTCTGTGCCAAGGCAGGCAGCGCTGACCCTGCTGACCTTGTATTTGTGTGTGTGTGTGTGTGTGTGTGTGTGTGTGTGTGTGTGTTAGTGTGAGAGAGAGAGAAAGAGCGAACAGATAGCATTAGAGCTAGGAATTAACATAAAGGGAGAGGTGGTATACGGATCATGAGTTGGAGCGTGAGTTAATGTATTCTCTGTGTGTGCCTGTTTGTGTGGTTATCATGTGAAAGTACATTGTTTACAGTCCATTGCTTCCCCTTGTTATTCCTTTAAGTGTGTGTGTGTATGTGTGTGTTTTAATGTGCTAGGCACGAGTGTGTCGGCAGACCCTTACCTGACACGGGGGGGGGGGGGGTTAGTTGACCGAAAGCGACCCCTGGTCTCCTCTACCCTTTGCCTGCAGTAATCCTTCCCCTTGTTTTTCCACAGATTGTCACTAAAGCAAACTCTGCAGCAGATACTGTACATTCATATTTAGGACCATACCGGCTGTTTTGCATGGTTTAGCCCAAATTATGTATTCTCAACATTCCTGTTAATCACTTCCTGAAGCCTATCATATGTTTCTCATTTAATTCCCCTGCTTCCAGGCAGCCGCTGCTGGTTTTCTTTCATTTTCGTTTCATTATGTTATCAAAGGGTCACTTTGTCCAAATTACCAAGAAATCTTATTTTCTAATGCGCTGTATAGCCATGCAGTTTTCATTAATTTGCCAGTGTTTGTCATTAAAGTCATAATCCTTAATCCTTCCTGAAATCAAACCTGATACAATCTATGGTCTGCATTTTTTCAGCCATAGCCATTCAACACAGTAACATTCACTAATTACCTCGCAAACAATAGTTGTCATCGTTAGTGGCAGAGTCTTCCGTTCCCCTGTGACGTTCAAACTGCCTACAAGAGACTCACAGGAAATGATGCAGTGTGTCATCCAGCATCACTGTGCATAATTTAATCTCATTGATATCATCCTGCTAATGCAAGCCAAATATTCCCTGCATTTCGTACACATTCAAAGAGTTAAACTGATGAAACACTAGATGGCTTTTATTGTGAAGGAGTCTCAGAATTCTAGGTACCTGTAGTATTGAACCACGGTAACCAGACATCTCCAAATCATCCAGGACTAAACTCTATATGATTACACCTTTTAAGTTTTCATTAGCTTCACGTAGTGCACACACAATTGAAGAAAATGGATGAAAAGAAGAACCTGACAACACTTTTTTTGCCATTTTGCGCCATTTTTGTGAGTCCAGTCATCCAAAAACACACACATTGCCACTAGTTTTTAGTATTGATATTTAAATGAAATTATATATTTTAAGATATCCATCTCTGAGACTTCTGCTTAATCACGAAAACAATGGTGGTGAGTGTTGAAAAATGACATTGAAAACTTAAAAAACAACCTTTATAGAAGTAGATGTTTCTTTGTAATTTGGGTGAGCTGCCCCTTTATAATTAACTTGCAATTACATAAAAGGTAACTTATAGTGAAGATATAGTTAAAACGCGGTTCTGCTAGAACCACACTGTACACCACATATGCTCAAATTTAGAAAGCCATAGATTAATAATAATATTATTATATTGTGATGTGAAATTGCTAATATGCCCCAATGTTATCAAATGTCACCAGATCATTGTATGTAATTACGTGTTTGTATATCCATCATTTTGCCTTTAATTGATTAGATTTGATTCTTCAGAAATGTAATGATTAAATATTTTTGTCTTCACATCAAACAGTTGTACCATCTGATTTTATTATTAGAGATGAGCACCAGTGTGTTTCCAGCCAGTGAGTAATTGATTATTGAATTGTCTCTGTTGGAATACAGGCTTCTCATTATGCGTACTGATGAACACATACAGTACATGTGCCTGCCTCGCATAGGCTGCGCACACACATTCCCATAAAAGCCCACACACAGAATATAAAGCAGTTTCCAGCTCAGGCATAGCATGGTGTGTTTTCTCCTTCCAGTTATCGCAGTGCTATGCTGCAGATCAGGTTGGCATATGTGGGTGTGTGTTGTTGTAGTGTGTAGGTTTGAGTCCAGTGGCGCTGCTTTTCATAGAAACGCACAACTCGCTGCAGCCCCACTGAATCTGAGTCATAGTGCTTCTCTACCATAGATTAGAGGAAGGAAGGAAATCGGAGAGAAAGGAGCAGAGAGGGAGAGAGAGCGAGAGCAGAAAATAGGTCAGACATCTGAGAGCCAGGCATTCCTTTTTCTGCGATGGGTGTCAGACATTATCCAATCACACCTCTTTTTCTACTTCTTTTTCTTGCCTTCTCCTCCCCTTATGCATGATTTTTTTTTTTTACTCCCCACTTTTCCTGGCCAAGGAAAAGTGCAGAGAGAGGAGAGAGTTATTGTGCTTGGCATGTCTGCAGAGGACAGGCTTTAATTTGGACACAGCCCAGCTGATCAATCTCCACATTGGCTCAGTTACAGCACTGTGTGTGTGTGTGTGTGTGTGTGTGTGGGAGTGTGTATGTGTGTGTAAGTGTGTGTGTGTGTGTGTTTGTGTGTGTGTGTGTGTGTGTGTGTGAATGAGTGTGAGCATGTGTCGAAGTCCATGTAACAGCTAAGCTTTTAAACTATGCAAACCAGCCGGTTGGTATAAAAGTAAAAGCACACTGGATTAACCCTGTGTGGAAATGACTTATTCTACACACAGGGCCGTGGAGGAACAATGAATTGGATTAGAGCTGGAATGAGCTTTAATGGAATACATGCTGCACTCATCTGTAACAAAGTCAAAATAAAGGAAATTAAGTTTACTCTCTGAAAGGCAGTCTGGACAGGAGCACCAGCTGAACGCCTGAAATGGAAATGTGTGGTTTTATAGGTGGCACAGCTGATATGAGTGACGTTAATATGTCATAGTAAACACACAGAGATGAAAACGTACTCTGATTTATACTTAAGTAACTCCAGCTGATTTGCATAATATGCAAACTCATGGATGTGAGTCAGTGGGTGGTTTGGCAAAGTATAAACGAGCCTGCAACACTTCCTGTTTTGAGGTCTTTCTCTGGCATCGAAAGCACTTTGCCAACTTGTGTTTGAAAGTCCCAGTCTTAAGCATGACAGCGGCTCTCAGAAACAGACTGCAGCCAGAGTCTCCTCGCAGTTCATTCAGCATTAAGCGCCTCACAGCAAGACCGTTATTTAGTGAGAGGAAGAAAAGTGAAACAATCTGCTTTATTCATACTTTTGCTGTAAAGAGACTAGAGCTGATTATTTTCTCAATCGATGAATCGTTTTGTCTAGAAAATGTCTGTATATAGTTTAAAATGTCTGTCACAATTCCCTTCAAATATCTTGTTTTTTACAGCCAACAGTCCAGAGTCCAAAAATATTCACTTTACAATTATACAAAACAGAGAAAAGCTGACATTTCTCACATTTTTTTTGTCATTCTTGCTCAAAAAATGATCAAAACAGTCGCAAATTGATTTTTTTTGTCTATCAGTTGATCAGCTAATCATTGCAATTCTAAAAGAAACACGTTGAGTCCCGGTGTTTACAACTTATAAGATATGGAAAAACATAATATAAGTATAAAAGGGAGACATTTGATAACAGAAACTCAATGAAAGGCATTATTTTCTCCTCTATACATGCTCCTGTTTTATTTTAAAATGGAAAAGCTTGATGTTTACAACATAAACTTCTGACAAACAGCTCTGTCCCAAACGTCAGATTTGTCTAAAAAGATTAACAGTGGATGCAGTCTACTATTAAGAGATGCTGTCATTTTACAAGAGAGATTTTTGTTGTTGTTGTGAGGATTAAGCAACATTGTCTGCCTGCAAAAATCTTCATCTGTGGGACTAGCATAGCAATGTGTCAGACATATTCTGTCAAAGTCACAGGGAAAGAAAGGGGGGGGGGCAATAATTCACTAAGTGTCATGCAGCTTTGGCATGAAAACATAGAAGGTGAAGTTTCTTATTCTTGGTTTGATGGATTGAGCAGACAGCATTAAAAGATGCTTTTTACAAACAATCAACAGAAAATATGATGCCTCTCACACGGGCAGTCTTATATAAATACCGTATCAGGACTGTGACTACCTTTTTTTTTTTTTTTTTTTTTTTGGATTTATCTTGAATAAGTAATACAGTCACATAACAAGGTGAACAATATGTCATCAGTTTTAGTGCAGAGAATCATCATTCAGTTTGTCTTCAACCTTTCTCTCATAAAAATAAAACGCATGCTTAGGAAATACTTAAACATTTACTCTTGACCACTTTAAAGTAGCTACACTAGCAAGTCCCTCCTACCTATCAGCAGACACATTGTTAGCAACATGTTTTTCTTTTCATGGTATCTATTCCTTTAAGTAGTAAAGTAACTAACCCTAACCCTTCCATTCAAGGAGAACATCTACTGTTGTGAAGATATTAAAGACTTGTCCTGAAGCGCAACATAATAACAAACACATGCAATAGGAATCATATGTAAATGTAAATGTAATGCAATAATCCATTACAAGCCAATTAGTTCATGGTTTTCCCTTTTTACATTCAGGATGTGGTCATGTGATGGAGGAACACCTTATATTCTTTAATGCTTTGAAAACCCCGCTGTAGGGCCCGTACCTTAATCTGCTGTGGCCATCTACTGAACGTCGAAATCAATCGTCGACCAATTGGTGTGGCTGTGTATTGTTGTGCCCTAAAGTATGTCACAAGACCAGAACTTTTAGACAAAATAATTCAGTGTCTTCCTGGTTATTAGAGTGCAGAGAGTAGTATTGTTGTGTAATTTCCTGCTCTTCCTTGTATCTGTTGTTCTGTCTATTAAAGGTATGTTGCAGGATGTTCTCGATAGGTTTCGATACTTGAGCTATGGTTTTGGTCTGTACCTTCACAGTACTGAGGTTCTGATTGATTCCCAGCACTAGTGTTGAATAAAGGGGATATTTTGATGCTGCTGTATGAACATGGTTGAATCATTATTGCATGTTTCTTATTTGCAGAAGCTAACTTGCTACTCTGATATTCTGGTTAAGGAAATATGGAGCACCGACTGTAAATGGATTTGAGCGGTGTCAGGTTAAACCTCGTCTCTGACGCGCTCTTACCTGTCTCGTCTGCACCAATGCATATTTATCTGTCCTCGAGCGGCTGAGAGCTGGCTTAGCATATGGATTATCCAGAGAATCAGATGCATGGCCACATTGAATCGCCATAGCTGCTGATGAAAACAAGCTGGTGGTGCTGAGTACTTCACCTCAGACCTGAGTCGTGGAAAGCAGCAGCTTCAGGAGGTCCCTAGCTAATCATTCTCCAATATACAACCATCCTTTGACCAATCCTACAGATCCCACTACTCCAGAAGAAGAAGTAGTTTGACCTCTTGAGTGCTTTCTGTTAAAAATTGAAGGCACTTAATGGGCTTGCAGATGTGAGGTTGCATATATATTGAAATTGTTACTGTAGAAAATACTGCTAGTGTATAATAGATAAATAAAATAAATGAATAAATAAATAAGCTGTTGAGCTGAATAAAAGAAAATTATGGTTAAACGGTTACTGTAGCTAAAACGAGATGTATGAATATTTGCAATATTTAAATTTTTTTTTTTGCTCTAGAGTAAGCTGTACCTCAGGGAAATAGAAAAGGACATGAGTTGGAAACATCTGCCTCTTATGTCAGTATGAGTGTTTTCACTGTGGAAGAAGCCTGTATCTTACAATATGTTCTAATACTGTTTGTATTAGTCTTTTTCCTGGCAGCTAACAGGCAGTTCCTTACAGCTATTTAAAGTCTCAAAAATCCATCAAAAGTGTGTTTCTCTAAAGCAGATGTGAAGCTGTTTGGACTCAATAGAAGCATACCATTAGCTCATCCACGGTACCTTAAAAAATTTGCTTTCTTGGAAGTGCATTTAGCAGTCAATGCTTTGCTTTGTGTACTTTCTGAAAAATGCTTAATAGTATCAAAGACTTATGCAGAAAGAAATCTGTTTAATGGCAAATACAGAAGTTCAGTTTAACATACTGAAAATGCATGAACTCTGCAGCTTCTATCTCCTGACTTTGATTTGTGAAAAGTTTGATAGCAAAAGGCCACCAGTTCTGTTTCATGTTTCCTTTGATTAACCCAACAAGCAGTCACGTTTGTGTGCGTCCAAGGATTGTTTCATTATCTCAGTGTAAGATAGGGATGGCCTTATGTTTGCCGCCTGCCACGGTGGAAAGGTGAGAATGCTGTGGTGCTTCTTGGCTGAATGTCACCAGATAATGATACAAGCTGGAAAACATTATCTCGTATGACAGAGACAGAGATGATTATTATGTAATGATAGTCTGTCTGTGTGTGTGTGTGTGTGTTTTTCAATCAGGGATGAAAGTAACAGTCAATGAATGGTCTGGTTGAAGGACAGGAAATATATCGGATACATTTTGAACATACTGTACTTTAGGCCTGCCTCTGTTGTCACAAGCATTTGTCTTTGGCCCTGACATTTTAACAGCTACATGTAGAGGTGTGTGTGTCTCCAAGATCAGATACAAAAACTATACAGATACATTTGTAATAATATGATATGATCAGTTTTGTGATCGGAAATGCTGCTGACTGGGCGTGGTTCCTAAGTCAGTTTCTTAATTTGGTGTATTCAGTAAGACAGATGGCTTCGTTAACCAGGAAGAGCTGGCGGCCAGTTGTGAGTAGCATTAGCTGCTAAGAGTAGCATTAGTCGCCCTTCTGCAGGCTTCTGTAGGCTTGAGGTTTGAGGTGCCACTAAGTGATTGATCTATAAAATGTAAGAAAATTGTGAAAAATTTCTCACAACCACAATTTCCTAAAGATTTATGTAACGTAATGTATTAAAAACGCAAAGATATTAATTTTATTATCATATGAGACAAAGAAAATTAACAAATTCTCAGAATTTCAGAAGTGGAACTGCTAATTATTTTGCATTTAGCTTGAAAAATTACAATTAATCGATTATCAAAATAGTTGCACTTTTATAGGGATTGATTAATCGACTACCTGGTTCAGCCTCACCGTTAATGCTGGCTTCAGGCAACATTGTACATGGCACATGTCGTCATTGTAGGAATGTTGTGAGTGACTTGACACAGGTTTGTGATCAGGGAACATGGTGACCCAGCAGGAGAGGGGCGGGACACACAGGGAGTTATTTGCGCGAATTGTTTTTTGACAGCCCTCAAGATCTGTAGTTGTGCATCAGTGAAGCTGAATCTCTGACTCTAATCTAACCTAATCTAATCAATCTTCATACCTCTACAGTATTGATCAACTGATCAAAAATCGAAATGAATGAAAGCAGTTTTAGTTGCAGACCTAATCTGCCTGTTTTTATTTGTGGATTATGTTCTTTGATACATGTTTTCATGTTAATGTGTGTATACAGCATAGATGTGAAGCATTTTTCAGCTTGCCTCGGCTACATCACTTTTATTTGATCCAATGCAAAGAGGCAGATTTGCTCCTGTTCAGTATAAAATGATTGAATGAGCTGTACATTGGAATATAAACATCAAGGTTAAGACCACTATGTTCTAAACAGCAGTGAAGGTTTCTGAACAGGTATGTTAAGCATGCACACTCTGCGGTTTGACATTCACAGCAGTTATGCAAATTCACACACTAGTGCATTTCTCATCTTCACCTTGGTGATATTTGTCGAAGAGTGACTGCTAATTATTCACTTCTGCAGTCAAGTTTGTGACATCTAGAGTTTAAGTATGAGTGATGATAATATTCATCTCATCCGAGCCATCTGGTTGATATTGCCCGGAGCCTTTCTTTTACGTTAGCAGTACCACAGGTGTAAATAATAGGCCTTGTGGCATGGAGAGCAAAGAAGCCACAGAGATGATAGAGGGAGTACCTGCAACACATTCCTGAACAGATGCTCCTGGCATTTTGAGAGTCCAGCAAAGTTCATACTATAAACTCCCTTTGATTCCTTTGGCCAGCCTAAGCCTTAAGTTAGACACTTCATTTGGCTAAAGGATTAGACTACTAAGCCTTTTAGTGGTAAGCTGGTCACATGAAAATCTAACAACGGTTTGCATAGACAAGAAAACCTTGCACCTCCTTCGGGGATTTTCCTCTCTTGAACTCTGAGACTCCTCCCCATGTCATCCCTGACTTAGCAGTACATGCATGCATCAGTGGCCATGTGGATTCCCTTGCGCTAGAGCTGCGGCTATCTGTAGGATTTGGCTAAGTCTCTGTCTTCGCAGGATCACTCTGTAAGGCTTTTCACTCCTCGTAGTTTGTTTTCTCCTGGCGGATGTTTTTCTTTTGTTGGAAAAGATATGAAGGAATCACAGATCATCTGTTCTGATTACAGAGTTCCCTGAGACCTATGTTGGGATGAAAGCTGGGATCAAAAGCAAAGAAACAACACTGAAGTGAAGACAACTGACCACCAAGGTAAGGAATATTCCCATAGCTTTGTGTGGAGACTGACGTATCTGCTGTTGAATCACTAATTATTCCTGTTCCTGCATGCACCTAATTGTGCATGCACCTACTGTGAACCTACATCAGTGGGATCTGTGAGTGTACAGTTACACTGATACCTCATTGGTGTCACAAAGTCAGAAGACTGGTGGGGCAGTGGTGGGGTTGGTTTCATTTTTCCATGCTGGAACACAGTGTATAATTTACACAGGCGCAGATATCAGATTTGGTGTCATGGGGGGAAAAGCCTATATTTATAGTACATATGAGGTCTGCAGCGCATATGAACAGACCACTGACATGTTTGTCAGCAAGACTGTCCTGTAAATTGGAAAATGATCACAAACTGATCAGTGCAGCATCCACATACCAAGAGGCTGCAGCTCAACTTTCCCTTCTTCCTAGATGAGATATATGACAACAGCTTTCTCTCTCTGCCACCTGAGCAGCATGAGGGTGACATATGATGTATGATATGATATTCTGTAAGATAACAGAATGATGTTTTAGCTCTGTGTGATGTGACTGAACCTCCTTCACCTTTTGTGCAGTGGGGATAAGCATCACCACATCACTGCAATTTATTTGGGCGACCAGGATGAGAAATCACTTAACATTTACAACAGTAAATGGACACACTGGAATTGGCTTGGTATTGCAACAGGGTTTTCTGGACCTGTTTTTCTTTACGCCTGCTGGCAGCGGGCCAGCGTGGCGTCACATAGTTCACAGACCCCCGAGTTGCAACAGTCAGCGCTCCTCCCGAGGAGCGATACCTCGCTCTGTGTTGAACTTGCACTTTTCCCTCTTTTCATCGCTGCTCTCCACAGTCCAACGTGCGGTGGCTCACTGACCGGTCGGTCACACATCCACTTCAAGGCAGTTTTCATGTTCGCTGATGATCTTTTTCATATTGCATTTTCATGCTTTATATGTGCAGTGTGCATTGACATGTGCTGCAGGATAGAGCAGTTATTGTTAGGGTTGAACCCTGCTGTGTTTCAGTTTTCAACATTTTGTTAGAAACATTAAATTTAGCTCTGTAATCATGATTTCGTAGTAGAAAACTGCAGTTTTGAGCAGCAGCCAAATTAATGTTCACAACTTGTACAAAGTGAGATGAACAGTGTATGAAATGTTGATTAAATGTGTATCTGACACATGAAAATAACAGCTGAACACACATTGAAATAACAGCTGTAGCCTACTGACTTCTGCATATCCTGCAGTTCCACGATTCAGAACATGATGAGCTTAAATTACTAATAATAATTGTCATGCCGTGATTAGTGCGATTGTTTTTAACAGAAAAGACTCATAACTGTTGCTCTTCTTACACACAGTCCACTACTGGTTGTGGAGCGTTGTTGGAGAAACGCTTCATTCTCTAACTGACAATCTTTGGCTGAGTACGAACACCAGCTTGTAGAGAGCCAAGATTTATTTTGACCCTTTGGCAAGTTTCTTAGGCTGGAACATGCTCCTCTGCACTGTGTGTAAGCAAATATGTACAGTTGTTATTCGGAGATATTTTTGATATTTATACGTGACCTAAACACAAGTTTTGCAATAACTTGGATCAACAACAACAATTTTCTCAGATAAAGAAAAAAATACAGAACCGTACTCCAGCTATAGGAGACCGATTCTTCTGTTGTAGTGTGCAGAACAACTGGACATTAGCTATTAGCCTAGATTTTGTAAGAAGCAAGTACTGGAATCAAAACAAGGTGACTTCTGTCAGAGGGATGAGAGGAGATCATGGGCGCTGCACTGCCACACACATCCTGCCCTTGTGCTTCTCAGGTGGCAGAGAGAACAAGCTGAGCCACTCCCTGCCCATCTGTCATGCCCATCAGGGGAATCAGTTTCCCGCTCTGGCACACACACACACACACACACACACACACACACACACACACACACACACACACACACACACACACACACACACCCACCCATCTGGGCATGCATTCACGGACTCAAATACAAACATGCACACACATAATCAAATGGACAAATATGTACAAACATCCACATGCACACAGCCACAGACAGATACAAACGCACACTGTCTCTCACACATTCAAATTCATACACAGATAATCTCTGTGCCGCGCTGACATTTATCTTCAACCGGGGAGTACTAGGGATCCGTGGAGCAGGATAGGCAAACTGTGAGTGGGCTCGGAGCCAGCGGTTGAATTACTTTTATTCTCCGACAGTTTGACTCACCACCTGGCCGGGTAATCCCAGCACTCGCTTTTGGACAGCTCCCGTACTAAACCTCGATTTCAATTTGAGTGAATTGAATTTCTCATATGGCCATTCATGCGCTGCCTGGCTCTAACTGGAAGAAGTGAGTTTTATGACCATTAATGTTGTGCAGAAGAGAGACACAATGACATTTAAACTGAAACCATTACAGCCAGACGGATGTGCTGCTCAAGCTGTCGCTATATTACTGCCGTCTCCTCTTCTGTTTGTGACATTTGAATAAGCATTTTTTCCTGATAATCAATAGACTAACTTAATAACGTGCCTGAAGGCTCTTGGATGTCTAGACAGAATAGAGAAGTGGCAATTTGGTTTTACTCTGCAAAGAAGCTGGGGATTAATTTAAAAAAGACAATTACCAAGCATGTTGCTAAATGACATTTCCAGGAACTGTGGAAACAATAAGTGAATAATGACGCCGGTTTATACCGGGTTCAATTAGTTTGTCTTTGTGCGGCTTAATTTGTGGTTGTGTTAATGCCGTGATACGTGGCTTTACCTGCACTGTAGCCGGGGGACTTGGCTGTATCTCAGCGCAGCGATGCCGGGCGGCGAAGGCGTGACGCTCCTGCATATTCTTGTTGTGAAGGGCGAGTGCAGCTGTAATGTTAGGTTGCAGCATCGTAGAGCTGGAGTGGGTGGTATTTCATGAAAGTGTGCGGTTTCTTGGACAGCTCTCTCATTCACTGAAGGGAAGTGGTTTTTGCCTGCTCTCAGCAAAGCACAGAATGTTCCTCTTTTGCAGCTCTCTGTTTATACTCCGTTATTTCATTCATTCTTGTGCGATCATATCAAAGTGTGTATTGACACAGGGTCTGTTCGGGGTCAGAGGGAAGCGGAAAACTGCAAACCACATTTGGCAGAGAGTGCAAAGTGTTTGTGGTGTAATGTTAGGTAATATTGTCCCTAGTTAAGACTGCTTACCTCTCAGAGCTGTGTTTGTATTTTAGCTGGAGTTGATTGGTCCTTGTTTCCAAAGGCCGAACCTGTGTAGATTGTCTTCTTTTAAATTACATTTTTATGCCTTTTTATATGTAGTTTGAACTGTGAGTAATCCACATCATCGATCCACAAGTAACGTCAGGCCACTGCAGCAGAAGTCTGGATTAAGGAGCTGCAACAGTTAACACCAAGCATAATATGAGCTCTGCTATATTGGAGACATGGCGCAGAATTCATTGACTTAATGTCGTAGCCGTACAGGACGGCGTGTCTCAACCCCACTCAGTTATCCTGTGCTTTTTTTTTTTTTTTTTTTAATATTCTTTGGTTTGTTGGTCTAAAGTTATTTCAGATTGGATTCATCAGCAACCCTGTTTCTGGAATCGGTTTCTTAAGCCTTTTACATAAATATACCCTGTGGAGTTTCTGGTAAACACACACTCATGTTTACATTCAGTGTTCCTCACCAAAACACATTCTGTGTATCACTGAGACCGTAGAAAAGTACTGAATGCCTTTTCTTCCTGCATGAAACATTTGCAAAGTTGATATTTGGATATAATAAAAGCAGTCTTCTTCTTCTTTGCTGCCTCTGGTGCATTGCTATGTTTCTTGGTGCTTTAAGTTGGTCAGTGAAACAGCAGGAAACTGTATTTGTGTGGAATGTGTATTTGTGTTTGGAGCATCAGACCTGATAATACATTAATCTGTTGATATTTTCTTTATAATCGAACCCTTTTAAAAAGTCAGAAAGTAGTGAAACATGCCCGTCTCTATTTTATTGCCATGGACGACAAAGAAAAGCATCAAATATTCACATTTGAGAAGCTGGAACCAGCAAATAATCGACTTTATTTTCTTGAGAAATGACTGAAACAACTCATCGATTATCAAAATTGTTGCAGATTAATTCGACTGACTTATTGATCAATTGATTTGTTGCAGCACTCACAAGCTTTTGCAAATATTTCACAGTTGTTTTCTCGTGTTCAAATGATCTAATGGCAACACTTCAAACATTAGATACATTTCATACTGCAATTTCTCCTCACTTATCTTGGAGTGTGTATCTGTTCTGCAGTCAGACTGGGTGATGATATGAGTCATGCCGATATGTCAGGCTTCAGTCAAAAACTCAGTTTAAAAGACTGACGTGTTGAAATACACAGCAAAAATAAGACGTCATGTTCCCTTTAAGACTGACATTCATTTTAAATCTTCAGCAGCTCAAAGGACAGGCAGCACAGCTTCATTGCTGGCCTACAGATTCTTCTTTAAAGTATATTTCTTGTGCTGTGATAGCTCTTTGTTTGATCACTCAGATACAACTGTGGATTTGAGCCCATGACGAGAAGGGGAAAGCATCAGATCTGACATATTGATTACAGCCTGTGTCGAGATGACAGCTGAAATGTTTGCTTTTACCCTGAAAAATTTTCTTGCAGTTTCCTACGTGAATGGCAGCCCCCTCTGGCCCCTGCCTGGAAACCTGTGATCACAGCTTAGACTGCAAGTTACATCCACGTTGCATGTCACTGCAGTTCCTCGTCAGGCGCTCTGAATCGCCGGCCACTGCAGCATCTCTTGTCAGACGGCCAACTGGATATCATGGTGTGAAACAGATATGATTGGATCAGCTGCTATGCAGCTTCAGACTAACAATGAACGACTTCTCTTTGCAAACCAGACTGGACACATTGTTCTAAGTTCACACGTTTCACCGTTTCCTGTTGCAGCAGTGACAGCCAGCCTGACAGGAATACAAATATTTAAACTTTGACACTGTAACACATTTACGTACTTGAACAGTAATGAACATTTTCTATAGGCCTCCAGCTTTTTAGGTCTGTATATAGACAAAACCCTCAGTATTTTCCTAGCTGTAGTGCAGATAACAGGATGTTTACATAGACAGTCATGATTGTAAATTAAAGCCACAGAGATGTTAAAGCGCTACCTGCTCCTGATTTATCTGCTGCAGCGCTTTGAGCCTTTGGTGGCAGTTGCATGCTAGTGAGGTCTAGGGGATTGTGTAACTTAGCCATTTCTAATTACAGGGCCTGATAAGACATTTGATACAGATGGTAATGAAACATGGTTGAGGGCATATAAATTAAACCATTGTGTGAAGGGCCTCTGTGGTAATCACATCATGGCAGCGCCTGCAGTGATGGCCTCAGCAGTGCTTGTCAGGGTTGTCTATTTAGCTTCTCCCCACATGATCCTCATATTACTGTCTATGATAACTCATCTCATATTGAGTAATGGCATCAAAATCCATGTAAACATTTATAGCTATTGCCACTGTTGTTTCATGGCTGGTGTTATATTAGCAATTAACGTGTCCATCTGTATGATTTATAAGAACAGTGACTATGCTGATATGATTGATAAACGTGTAATTTGATCATTAATCAACAACAGTTTTGATATTTGCTGAACTATTAATATAATGCTGCAATGCATAATCAAGGAGTTAATCAGGAAAAAAAATTTCAGCCATTTTTCAAGTAAAAATACCAGAAGGCTCCAACTTCTCAAATGTGAGACTTTGCTCTTTTTCCTTTTCTGACATTTTTAGTGAAATGAATATTTGGATATTTGGTCAGACAAAAAAGGCGATGATGTTAGATGGTATTATCAGGGACGATTGGAAGAACCAAATGATTAGACCAAATAATTGGCAGATACACAAACAATGAAAATAATTGTTAGTTGTAGCCCTTCATTAACGCTGGTTGCAGCCTCTTAAACTTTTAGATGAAGCAATTTAGCCATTTGTTAACAAATTCATTTATAAATTAAATAATCATTTGTTGGGAATTCAACAACAATCCAGTCATAGACTGATTTAGTAAATACAGTATGAATCCTGTCATTGTGCTTTTATGTCTGTTGTGTTCTCTGTCCATCTGTTTAATTTGAAAGAGCAACAACTTGGCCCGGGTTCAACAAGTTCTTCAACCTAAATAACAATACAGGTCCTTTGTCACTGAACTCTAAAATGACCCCATGGAGCGTTTCATGATGTGACACGTCCATCAACAGGATGACAAAACAACAACAGGCACAATTTGATAACACTGTTTTTAAAAAAGTACAAAATACATCCAAATGCAAGATGAGATAATGAAAATATAAATAGATAGGCAAAAAGATAAGAGAATAATACGTGCATTTTCATGACAGCAAATTTGATCAACAGTGACACTTTGTTTGAAGCATTAGAACTATTTATCCTGGCGAGGACAGCCTCCCTCTATTTGTCATTATAATTATCATGGGTTAGTGCTTTCACTGAACAGTCACCGAGTTCTTTTGACAGATTATTTCTGTCACGTCCTCACACTCTGGATTTTTTTGACACTGCAGATGAAAAGAATCAATACATCCTCTACATATGCAAATAAACGCAAAACACACAAGGCAGTGAACTTTGTGCACACTATAGTTGATGGAAAACCTCAACTGTTGACAGTCCTGTACAGTATGTGCTATGGTGAGTCATTTTATTGGTTGGTCATGTGAACACGCCTGATGAATCCCTCTGTATCTCTCTGCAGCATTTAATGCTAAACGTTTAAAAGGAGTTATGCTGACGCCACAGATCTGCTGTAAACAACAACAAAGGATCTGAAGCAGTTTGTCTATGTTCATAACAGCTGTGTTTACACTCAACGTGTATAAGTTCTAGGAGATATGAGGGCCTAATGCTGCATTACATTTTGTCCCTCTTTCTCTACCGGTGCCCCCCCCCCCCCCCCGTGTAATCTTTCCCCAAGGCGTTGTCAGTTGAGGCACAGAACAGGTGCAGCAGCAAGTGATAAGAAGACACAAAGTTCCTGCTCAAACAGTTGGCCCCTGCCACATTATATATGTAATATACAGTCCAGCCCACCACTGCACCGCCATTTGTAGAGGAACAGGTTCAGAGTACTCGAAAGTACACACCAGACATATTCTTTTGTTTAATACCACCCTGGGTGTAACTGTGTCCACACTCATATAATGTATGTAATGAAGACGTTGAGGGAATTTAATGGAAATCAACGGTTTGCTTCAGACCTCAATTTTGAGGGCAGGGTCTCTGGTATCGTGGTTTTGGTCTCGGTTTCAGAATTGTTAAACCCCAGGGTATTAAGTGTATTTGCAGAATATTATGATGTCACAGTGAAGTCAACTTTCAAATGTCATTACATCATGATTTTATCCTTTTAGACATTTGTGTGAAATTTTTGTCATAATTAGCATATGAATTCTTGAGTTATGGCTAGGGCTGAACAATATACAAAAAAAAGAAAAAAAATTGCCATTATTCTGGAGTCACGATTTCAGTTAGAATGGTAATTTTTGCATTTTCATTTTCACTGAAAAAAGCATGTTTCCTTATGTTTGGAGAATATAGCTTGTAGCCCGGGGGGCTTCTCTAGCACCACAATGCTTATTTATTGCAGGTTGTGACACATTTATGTGAGGTCACAGTGAACTTGACCTTTTTATCCACCAAAATCTAATTAACTCATCCTTGTTTCCAAGTGAATGTTTGTGCCAAATTTGAGGAAATTCCCTAAAGGCGTTCCTGAGCTATCTCATTCACAAGAATGGGACATACATACTTATGCACGTACGTATGGATATGGACACAACGCCTCCAGCCGCAGCTGTCGCTGGTATGGAGGCATAATAACATGTATGGCGCAGACTAAGACCTGACAGTATCTTTCACCTCTAGTTAAGGACACAATAGCTGAGCGTCTGCTGGTTTTCAAGTTTAATGAGTAACACATCAGTGTGGATAAGTAGCACTGTACAGTACGTCTTGTTTGGAGAGAAAGTAGCACATGGTCTGAGGGAGCACATGTAAGAACATGCTGGCCCATATGGTTCTATACCTGCTGTTTATAACTGTATATAGTCCTGTGTATGTGTCCGTGGTGAGTAGGATCTGATAGTGTGCACTCTGGTGAGCAGTAGTCTCAACTCCAGAGATGTGGGTGTAAAGAGTTGGTGTTAATTTCAAAGCTCCCTTCTGCCCAAGAAAGGATGTCTTTGTGGTCCCGGGCACCTCACTGAGACTCAAAACAAAAGCCGGTATATCTGTAGCCAGCATATTTATTATATGCATACTGTGGTAAACATGGGTACAAAGCTCTGGATACAGTGAACATTTCCATAATCAAGACCAGACCACTTTTCCTAGAGGGGCAAAGACACGGGGAGAAACAGAAAAAAAAAAAAGGAACACAAAGAACAGAAGAATTTGAGAAAGACAAGAGGGAAAAGAGGGCAGAAATAGCTTGAGAGTGGTGGGCAGCATTAACCAGTTTAGAGAAGGGCATTCCAGCTCTTTTGTTGTGGGGCCACAAGTATTCCAGTCTTCCCTGCTCGCTCCTACTCCTTTGCCACACATCCAAAGTGAACTTTAGGTGACTCCAATAAAGGCGGAGAAGAGGGAAGAGTATTAAATGCCTGGGGTTAGGAACACTGGCTCACTACATACAGTGGACACTCATTTAGCTATGACACTGACACAGTCTGGTTTGAGTTTTACGCAGGCATGTGGAAGAGTTTCGGGGAGTTTCTGTCCCTTTGCGTTTACTCTAGAAAAAGACAGACAAGGGGAGAAACAAACACAGGGGTTTGGTTAAAGCTTTCTGCAGATATACATGCACACACAAAAAACCCATGCATACAGTTTAATATGTGCACAAACATGTGTGCAGTGTTTGAAATTCTCTCGTACTCACTCCAGCAAGTATAGAGGGGATGGGCACAGGAATGCTTCAGCGTACCTTTTGTATTGTATTTGAATGAGTTCCAGATCAGTGAACCGTGTTCTGCACCTTCTCATTAAAGACGCACTTATGTAAGCTGGTAGGCTGGTTTCAACATGCCATGACTACTTAAAGCCATATTGGGACATTTTCCCTCCATAACTGTGGGCAGAGAAGTCGACCAGACTTCCATAGATCATGTAATTAAATGTTGACGCCTCATTTTATTTAGCTTGATAGCTGACTGGACATTCAATGAATGTAGGCTTTAGTCTTTGCCAGCGTGAGTGATATCATTAATAATATCAGAGCGATATGGAAGCCAGACGTATGACTCATATTATCTCCTATATTAGTCCCAAATGACTGGAGAGGTCTCATTTTCTGTCTAATTTTATTTAGCTCTATTTCATTAATTGCCCACGTGCCCTTTGGCAAAGCACTTCCTGTGTGATATCTCTGCCAAGTCTGTCAAGGTTGGTTCAGCTGAAATTGTGCCATGTTGGTTTGACACACCCCCTGTCTATGTGTGTGTGTGTGTGTGTGTGTGTAACTATGTGTGTTGTTCAGCTGCTGTTAGAAACTTTCAGTTGAATCTTTGTTTGTTTTGTTTTGTTAAATCTTAATACATTCCAGTTAAACTACTGGGTTTAGATGAGTTAAAATGGCATGTGTGAGAGTCACAGTATGTGTTCTGTATGTATGCTGTGCTCTCAAAAAACATGCAGTCTCAGCCTTGACCTTTGACCTCTCTGCAACACTGCATCAGTCTGAGCAAGGTTGCTTAGGTCATTATCAGTCAAGTGCCATGTTCAAGTGCTCCCCTTGACAGCTCCTAGTCTGTGGGGTTCCAGCGGACAGAACTTGCGTTTGGCATTTCCTATAACTCGTTACTTTGACAGCACCCTCTGTGATTTTTACTAGGGTGTCGAGACATTTCACCTCGGACTAAAATGAAACTCATTTATAAGGTCTTGAACAAAATGTACGAGTACACACTCAGTGGTAGAGTGGGTCAGCTCTTAATGGTGAGGTTGGTGGTTTGAGCCCTGGCTCCTTCTGCATGACACATGTCTAAGTGTACTTGAGCAAGACTGATGCTTGCTGTAAAAGGTAAGATGTAATGTTTAGAATAATCTGCTGATTATCATTTTTGATTAATCAACTTATCTTTTGGTGTAAAAAATCAGAAAATAGTGAAGAAATGTTCATGATAGGTCCCTAAAGTCCATGATGATGTCTTCAAATTGCTTGTTTTGTTGTACTAACAGTCTAATAACCAAAGGTGTTCAGTTTATTTTCATGGAGGGAAAGGGAAACCAGCAAATATTCACCTCTGAGATATTGCCTAAATGTAATATATGCAGTGATAGATTCAAGTGTAAAACTTTTAGTTTATGTGTCTGTTTTTATCCCAGCCTGTGTCTTTATCTGACTCTACACAGTACGTGTGTCCTTAAATGTGTTTGCGTGTCCTTGTGTGGTCTCTCTCAGTGTGTTTATCACTGTCTGTTTGTCCCTGTATCTTTTTCTACGTGTGCACGCCCCAGGCTGTGTGAGTCCATGTCTGTGAGTATGTTATTGTGTGAGTCCCCTCCTGTCTGGATAATCCCAACACTCTACTTGCGCTCTCGCATACAGCAGTGGGAGACGAATGCAGAGGCATGCCTGGGGATGTGGTCAGGAGAGGCCTCTGTTTTATGGAACATACTGTACTAAGCTGCGCCGCTGCAGTAGAGGTGCTATAAATAGAAGGTGCTGATAAAGAAGAAGAAGAAAAAAAAAAAGGGGGCTCAGTGTGAAACACACTCACCAAGCTGGTTCCTGCTAGAACACTCAGCCAGCGGCTAAAGGATCACTGCAAGTCCAGGCTGAGCTAAAACCAACACCAAGGTGCATAAGAATTATTTCCAAGAACAGAATTAAAGGCAGCAGTATGCTCAGATTTACTTTTTAATTTATGTGTTTATGTTAAGGGTTAGGGTTTCAAGCCTTGATGTATTTATGATTTTCATTATGGAAGTAACCTACATTCGTATATGTCAAGTGTGCTAGACTGCAGCCACATCTGACACCACCTTGGATGTTTATTAGGAATCTTCTGTCTGCAAGTGAACAAATGTTTATCAGAGGGTCTAGAAAAACAGAGATATGTTGGTGTCAAATTCATTAGTGTTAAAACTTGTAAAGGATAAGTTTGATGAGGTTGGGTTCTTTCCATATTTACTTCACTGCAGCACAGTATAGTACCCTAGCCTTGACTCCAAGTTTGGACCCAATCCGTGGGAAACCGACCCAAACCCGACATGCATAAATAGACTTTTAAAAAAGAGGGCTGATCCAAAGACAGTCAGACCTGGTTTGAAATAGACCCCAGGATAGTTAGACCTGATCCAAAAATGTGGTTCTGACCACACTCAAATAGAGAGAAAGTACACCAAGACTGGTAGCAGCTCCATCAATCAACAAGCTGCAGTGGTGGAAAAGAGCAGCCATTTTTTCTGCACTTCAAGTTTCACACTCTGCCTCTCACTCCTAAAACAAACAATTTTCTTTCCCGTCATAATTATGGCACACCCTGTAATCAGGGCTGATAGCAAGCTCACTACTCAGCTATTAGACATGTGGACTCATAGATCTCGTCCTGCTCCTGGTTCTTTGTGAAAAATAACTGGTCCTAGTTACTGGGAACCAAGGGGACTCATGAGGACTCCAGAGCTCTGTAAACTGTAGCCTGCTGTACACCTTGAGAAGAACATGTGTTTTGTGGGATTAGCCATTTAGCTACTTGGCCATCTTGCTATTTCAATAAAGAACTGACATTAATGTTTATATTTCACACCTTCTAGCCATCACCACTACTTCTACTAGACATCTCCTCCACTGTGTATCACATTCTTACGTGAAGACAATGAGTGTAGCTTGCAGATTATTAGCTAACAACCTGTCATGATTTTTTTTTCTACTTTCTCACTAATATAGTAGTAGTGGTAAATACAGTAATGGGATTTTTTGACAGTATTACATAATGTAGCACTATTGCGCATCAGCCATCATTACTTTTTAAAGCTTGCTAGTGCTTAGCCAGCTGTGGCCATCAGGTTTATAGAAG
This sequence comes from Seriola dumerili, assembly GCF_002260705.1. Classification (NCBI taxonomy): domain Eukaryota; kingdom Metazoa; phylum Chordata; class Actinopteri; order Carangiformes; family Carangidae; genus Seriola; species Seriola dumerili. The sequence continues at coordinate 3,052,668 of NW_019174323.1, forward strand.
GCTGAATCAAGTAAAACCAATTTTATATTTACATTGCTCAAAAGTACAACGGTGTCTTCAATCCCTACAATGTGTGGCACCCTCTCTCCGTAGGCATTCATGATTGTAAACGATAAAACCAAAACATCTTGTACGTCATTGATTGATTCATCAAAGTGAATCACAAATAGAATCAGGGAATCTGGTTTTCATGAGCTTTTTTGACATGAGAAATGCTTTCACACTGCAGCCTCTCTAGCTGCGGAGGGACTGGAGGAGGCTTGCTGGTTTTCTGGTGGTTGAGCTTGAGAAATGAGAGGAGTCTTAACCCCTGTGGTGGGTGACTCATTCTCAGGAAAGAGGAGTTTTGTAAGTTCTCAAACAAACTGCTTGCCCTCTGATCCCACAGGTTATAATGGGTCTTACATCGATTGATGAAGGCAGGGAGCTTTGTTTGCTTAGCCTCAGATGAAGGTGAAATACGTATGGATGGGAGAAGAAAACTGTAGCTCTCTCATCAGTATATCTGCTGTCTCTGGTTTATAGCATGAAAAGGACAAGAAGGCCTTAAGTAGAATATGCCACAAAGAAAAACTAGTTTTTCCTTAGCTTGTGAAGGTGTCTACAAGCAATTAATTGCCTATTAAACGCAGTGGACTCCTTCAAGTTGCTAATACATATTGAACAGATTCAGCCCCAAGGTTGCACCACATCAGTTTAAAAAACATGACTGAAAAAGCTGGTGTCATTGCCAGTTTTTCTCCAAAAGCCTCCTCCAAGAAATCCGATTTAGAAAACTTGCGAGGTGCTCATTAATTTGTTAAATTTCACCTTGAGCATCTTTTATCAATACTGGTCCTTCAGACTTTGTTAGGCACCATATGAGCTCACTTTCCCAGTAGTGTGCAACTCTTTCTTTTGTTTGAAGAGGCTAAATCCTCAGCTGACACCGAGCCCTCTTAAATGACACTGTAACCCATTTTAATGACCTTGTTTTTCTTCTATTTTCTGTCTTTTGTCTCTTTCACACTGTCCTTGACCCTGATCTTCCCTCATCCCCTTTATTCTACCACAGGTTGTACCTCCATAACACTCTTTCAGATGTGCTTTATCCCTCTATGCTAACACAGTCACACACACACACACACACACACACACACACACACACACACACACACACATACACACACATATGCACATGTGAACCGTCTGGCACACACTGCATCCCCAATGTTCCCATTTGGAATTCTCCCATTCCCTCATTCCCAGAATATTGTTTCACCATAGCAACACCAGCATGTCTGCTCTCTCTCTCTCTATCTGTCTGTCTCTCGCTCTCGCGCTCTCTCTCTTTCTCTCCCCCTTTCCCTCTCTCCCTCTCTCACATACACACACACTCATTTCATATTCACCACATTCCCTTTTTCCCTCTCTCCTTTTTTTTCTTTTTTCTTTTTTCTCTTTATACGCCAGTCCTGGGTTGGTTTTTATGGCCTCCCCCACCCCCTCACCCCTGCTTACTGTGTTCCTTCAGGAATTTTGGCTCACGTTCAAAAATCCTAAATCAACTACAGACTGCTACAGCACCATGGGCCCCTTCGCTCCGCGTCTGTCACCCCACATGTTGACCCCAGGGAGTGTTTTTTTGTGTGTGTGGAGAGGAGGCTGACAATCAGGCCACTGACAACCTGTCCCACGAAGGTTTTGCAGACTGTCACCCCCCTCCTTTCTTTCCTCCTCCCTGTCTGTCATTTTCTCACTCTCTTACTTCCACTTTGCTCGTTTTTGTCACTACCTGATAAATCGTTCAGCAACATTTAACTAACCTCTCTGACCCACATCACTCTCACTCTCCTTCAGGGACGGTTGAGTTTGTAGCCCCCCCACTTAAAATCTCATTATCTCTTTACAAAGAGCTTCACATTCATCTGTATATCATGACATGTGCTTGCACAAGTCACATCTTCTTTGCCATTTTCCAAAGAGCACACACAATAATAGAAACATGACATTATAATATCGTAATTAAATTAGAGGTACTTTCGTCCCCTCTGGATAAATTAAGGAAAGAAAAAAGAGGAGGGAAAAATCCTTTTCCCTATTACAGTACAATCAGAGCATCTTCCAATTCCCTCTGCAGCCTCAGAAACCCCAGATAGTGTAAGTTGTGTTTCACCAGCACTGTAGAAGAGGTAGAAATTATGCCAGATTTTCCAAAAGCTAGTTTATTTTGTTTAAAGAAGTTTCAGCCTCCAGCTTAATTAATATTTAGAGGCCATAACACCCTCACAAAGTGCCTGCATAAGTGTTGTTTTGTATTCCTGTGTACATGTGCATCATTTTTGCATTTGGCAGCCTCATTCTCATTTTGTCTCTTTTCTCTTTTTCTTCCAAAGCGCACCCCACTGTGCGTTTCCTCTTTGTGAGGGGAAGAAAAGAAAAAAACAAAAAACAAAGTCAAGTGGAAAGAAATTTGTTCTACAGATGTTGTCTATCCTGGAGCCAAAAGCTTAGTCAAATAGAGGATTGCTCTCTCTTCTTACCCTTCCTGTCTTCATCTGAGTTACCCCCGTGATTCGTCTGCCTTCCCTCCACCTCTGCTTGACCCTTCTGTCTCATTTTCTCATCTTCTCCGTCTATTCTCTCCAATACATCACGTTTGCCTGGTCTGTGAATGCTAATTAACAAACTACCTCTAATTGTTTTACTGTGTTGGCGTAGTGTAGTGCTCAGATCTTGCTAAGACACGTCAACACAGGGGTTCCTCAACTCTGCTTTTATGTGGGCTCATGGAAATAAGACGTAGCGTGTACAGGGACAGCATTCAAGTGTTTTTTTGGTGCATGTGTGAGATGCTCAGATGAGAAGCCTGCTGCACATTAGTCCAGTTATTTAGTGAGTTTGGCTGCGGCGCCATCCTTATCCCCTCTTGCCTTGACTCCTTTGCTCATTTATCCCTCTATAGTAGGCATCTGTGGTCATCCATTGTTTTTGGTCTGGTTCAGATTTCCAGTTTGGTGGCTCTTCTGAGGGCGGAGAACACATGTGCAGAGCGGATGTGTTGTCTTGCATGTTTGCAGCCAAGTCAGCTCCCGCACATCTTGCCAGTTCCCTCTGTCATGTTAAGAGCCAGAACCTGTGTCACTGCAGAATGGCACTGCGCTGGTACATGTAAACACTTGTAGTTCAGCCACATTTAAAAATAACAGCATCAGAAATGATCCTTGTGCCAAAATGAAGGAAAAAGAAACTGGGCTTATGATTTTTTAATGGGGACACATGGAAGTTTATGGCTGTGTATTAATTTAAAAGGCATCAAACATATCTGGGATGTGTGAGTATGTGTGGGCCTGAAGGACTTTGGACATCAAATTCTCTGTAAAGGCATATCCTTTGTTGATGCTGCTTTCTGTTCTCAACTGGTAAACTTGTCCTAATTCATCCATCATCTTCTTCTGTTCCCAGGCCATTTACAGTGAATGCAAATTCAAGTGTATTTATCCAGCCTAAGCCCATTGTGGTCCACGTTAAAAGCCAAACACGGTTAACAGACCATTCCTAACTTGTTTAGGAATCACATTTTTTCCAGTATTATTACATTAGAAGTTGTCCTCTTTGGTCTGAGGAGTCAACAGTTCAGTGGCCCTGAAGAGCTGCTTACAGCAGTGCTTTGTTTCTGGGCATTACACACAAAGCTGGTCTGTTTCACATCTCCAGTTTATTCAGCCATTCAAATAGTTCTGTTGTTGTTGTGCTCCTTGACAACTGTTGGAGAAACAACTGACAAATCAGATCTGTGCTTATTTCTTGTGAAAATGCTACTTGCAGCAACTGCTACCACAACTTCTTTGTTGACTTCAAACACTATCACTCTTTACTGATTCTTTAGGGCAAAAGAAAACAAAAACAAGCCCCTCGCCCAAACATGAAATGGCCTGAATCTCACATGGTGATCAGACCAAAAGAAATGCCACAACATAAACGCAGCTTGGTGGCACTGTGACTATTTGCAGGATCAGTTGACAAACTACTGTAGTAATCAGCTAACTATAGCTAGCTGCCCTTCTGCATCCATGAAAAACAGTCACCACAAAATGGTGACAGGCAATTAACCTAATTAGTATTATTAAGTAATTATTAATTAACCTAGTAACCACTTTCACAGCTTCCATGTTAACTGATCATTTTTGTCAACGGATACATCACCTACCACTAATTAGTTAGGGCAAACCCAAATAAATATAACCTCCTTCCAAACTGAAAAATGTGAACATAATGTCAGACTGAATAATGTGTGAAGCTACACAAAGGCCTGTTACACTGCAGTGGAGGCTGTTGCATCAGGCACTCAGAAGTCTTTTAGTTGTTCTGCAACCTTACAGTTTAGCAGCAATATATTCATGCCAACTACCACAAAGCGTCCTCCAGGCCTGTTGTGGTTGCTGACATTTGTCTTTAAACAACAGCCTGTATTTTACCATCTCAGATTCTCTGGAAGATACAACAGGCCTGACTCTCTTTAACATTCCTCAGCTGGCAACTACTGTATATAATTGTTTGATATCTTCAGATGAGTGGATGAGCTCTTTGTTCTACTGGTAGACAACATTTCAGGAACCGTTATCAGATGTCAGTGGCACAAGCCAGCAGAGCCAAAGCAGCAGGTTTCCTGACCCAGGGTTCACAGAAAATGTTTCCACTTTATCACCGATTTGATCACAGATAATATAGCTGTCACATCTCCAGTTCTCTGAGCACAAAAGGCAAGCATACAGTTACTCCTCAAGTAGTGTCTCTGTCGGAGATACGCGATCCGACCAAAACATAGCAGCTCATATGTTGAGCCATCAATTATGTACTTTGAGAATGGCATCACGTTTTCAGTAATGGGGAAGATCCACTGTGGGTGTAGAGCATTCTTAATTCAGGTTCGGCTCTGATGGTGTTGCACATACAGTAGTTATTCTGTAGTTGATATTAAACAGTGGATGGTGATGTTAGTATAGCAAAACTTCATATATCATGTGATCCAGTGGCTCCATGGAGCTCAAGTGTAAACTACTACAAGTCATTTAGCTTAAAAGGGAACCTTCATGGGAGATATGCCACAACTTTTTTTTATTAGTTATTAGTATTAGTTATTTTTGGGGGCTTTTTATGCCTTTATTAGAGTAGCAGTGAGAGAGACAGGAAGGTTGAGGGGATGACATGCAGCAAAGGGCCGTGGGTCGGATTCATACCCAGGCCGCTGCGGTAAGGACTGAGTCCTAATGGTACGCACTCTACCAGGTGAGACACCCTGATTTCCCACAACTTCAACTGTTTGATAATAATAATAATAATAATAATAATAATAATCCTTCTCCTAAGACAACTGTATGACAACACTAATCCACAGGCTATTGGGAAATGAGTTTTCTCTGCTATGGCTGCAGCAGGTAACATACAGACATAAAGAATGTAGAGGCACAGTATTGAATGTTGAATACCTGCAGGATATTGTTGGTTAGCTGCTGCTGCACCATGTACTGAGTATCTGTGCTGCGCTTCGCAGCGCTGTTGTTGTTGCTCTGGTTTTTAAAAAAGCAACACAGCACATGTACACAATCAGAGAATTTGGCAGAGCCATCGGTCAGAGTGCGAGGCTGCCAGTACTGACGCTTTTTCCTGCTGCCTGTCAGACGCCCGTCTGTTCCCCCGCCAGGCCTCTACTCCAATGTTGTTGTGCTATCTGGCGAGGAGAGTGAGGGAGGTGGGAATTGGCTTGAACTTATGACAAAGTCAAAGTTAGTCCAGATCAGCTGGGAAACTTTGGCTCCTGCGTGTTCATCAAGCTGCAGCTAAGCTCCTGAATGTCTTTCACTGGGAAACTGGAAACTAACACTGCAGTGTGTATTACTACATAGTTTATTTACCGTGCTTGTGTTTATTTTGATTCCTTCCAGCATTGATTTTGCAGGGTATTCAGAACAAATTGAAATACTGTTGTAGAGAATGTGACAGGAAATGCTTAAGAATTTGATCTGAGTGATCATATTTCCCATTGCCAGCAACCTGTGATTCACATGCTTCCAAAGTCGACATATTTTAACTTAATTTTGCACATTCCTGACTGGTAATTTTGAGAAAAACATATAGCATGCATTATGAATGACACTGGTCATTCTAGACTACGGATATGAACATTTAATAAAAGAAACTTCTCAAATGTTCAGAAAGACCCTGTTCTGCTGGTTGGCTGAGTTTGTGTTGTATGACTTGTGCAGCATGTTGTTAGTCCCAGGGGGAGCGCCGCCCTGACCTCATCCACACATGAGGAGGTGCTGAAGGACTCAGGCAGAGGTCACTGAATCCAGGCTTTACAGGAGCAACATCACCGGGGAAAACTATCCATGAAATCTGTGTCCATCCTCCCATCTCTCTTCATAACCAGCAACATTAGTCAAAAATTTGACTGACCACAGGTCAGCCTACATTGAGCAGCTTGTCCGTCTCCCAGAATGGTTTATGGATTGGCAGTGACCTCTCCACTGGAAGGGAGGAGGTAGGACAGGAGGTCATGAGGCTTCAGGCTGGGTAATAATTTTTCCTGCTGCAACTGGCAGCCGTCCCATTCCACCCTCCCCTTCACACCTTCCCTCCAAACACCTGTGTAGCTGCAAAAATGTTATTAGCTGTATCTTTTGTTATTGTGTGCCCTGTCGCACTGAATGAATGCAGTCTTATTCCCTGTTTACAGAGTGTTGTATATGAATTCCACCTTGAACCTTGAAAAATACTGTAACTAGTAAGTAGTGAAGTACCCACTTAATTTCATACATCGACTTCAGCTGAACCCCATCACTGACACTGAAATGACTTTGTGACCAGTATGGACATGAGGAATAATTAAAGCAATCAACAGTTGTGTCGGTGTAGCTTACATGTGAAAAAAAAATGTGAGACTGTCACCAGGCATTCACTGTACACTGCCACATGCCTCAAATTGATATCGCACAGGATTTTTATTAGACCCATCCTGCACAGTGACATACAGTAAACTTACACTGTCACTATTGTGGCACAGTCTTAAGGCTACTACATAAACAGTAAACAGTGTCTTGACATGACTCGGGATGAATGAGAGCAAAGACGCCTCTCTCTTCTATGAAATATCCACAGTGTTTGCAAAGAGGGCGTATTACTGTTTTCATGTGAGTGAATGGGAGTCTGTCAATTTCATCATTCTTCCACCTTTTTAATGTTGTTAGACATAGTGAAAGGCCACAGCAGGGTATAACACTATCTGACATGCTGTCAGCTCTAACATAGACCTGCATCTGTGGCTTCACTTGATGAAGATCTCCCTGTGTTCATGGTGTGTAGATCCTCTGGCATCGCCTCTCCAGCTGGGACAATGCACTCTCACATCAGATTCACAGACCAACAGGCAGCGAGGTAGACTCCCTTCTTATCTGTGGCCTGAGTCTGAGAGAGAGGAGACAGGATTACTAAAGCCTGGGACTGTAGCACAGCGCAATGCCATGGTCAAGTACATAATGTACTGCACATTTACACATGCTGTACTGTACACTGCAGGGTAGCATTAAAAGCTGGAGCCCAGCTAAGACAAATAAGGGTGTGTCTGCACTGCAGTATGTCCCGCTACAGAATTCAGTCATTAAAACATGACAAGAAATGAAAAAAAAAAAGCATCAAAAAAGCAAAACTGTTTTATTCAGACAGACAGGAGGAGTGTACTGTGTGAGATATTATCTATGGACTGGGTCAGGGTTTCAGCATGTATGCAGAGCATTAGGTAAGGTTCTTAAGGGGGAACGGTGCAATGGAGAGCAGATGATGTGATTTCTCAGTCTCTCGCTCTCTTTTTACTAACCAATTTACTAACCCTCACCCTTAAGTTGCGGCCCCTGCAGATAAAAACTAATCTTAATTTCAATTATTGATACTATTTCTTTCAGTTAATTGATTATTTGATTGGCCTTAAATGTCCAGGGCCCAAGGTGATGTCTTTAAATTGCTCGTTTTGTCTAAGATATTTAATTAACTAAAAACATATAAAAACAAAGAAAAGAAAATAATTTTCTCATTTGAGAAGCGGGAAGACATTTTTCTTATAACATTAAAAAAAAAATGATTTAGTAGAATTTCCTTACTTCTTTGGCAGTTGTTTAAATTGAGGCAGATTGCAGCAATCTTCTTATGCAAAATTTCTTTGTATTGGCAACAGGGTAAAATAATCTCACCCCATTGGCAGAATTTCTTCTCAAGAAGCTGCACACAATGTCCAATCAGGCTGTGCAGACACCACAATGACTGCATTTGGTTTCCTCGGGTCGCTTTTGTTTTTCCTGGCACAGTGTTTCCAGCGCAGACCTTCTCTGTGCTGCTGCTGTTGCTGCTCTGTATCTGTTTGACAGCGATTGTGAGAGTAGGCTGCAGGCGCCTACGGCAAAGCAATGGCAATATCTCGTCCCAGAAGTACAGCAATAATACAGCTTCTCTTCTTATAGTCGTTGGAAATCACTTTCACATTTATAGTAATTCAAATTACCAGAAACCAGCCTTTGGATATAACCAGGTTTAACAGTTTGTCCTTCAGATCACCCAAGTCGGCGAGATATGGATGGAAAATTTCTAAAAACATAAAGCAAAGTAATGTTGGTGTTAAATTTATATTTCTGCTTGTAGCAGCCTTTAAACAAACTGTTGCCAAGAGTTGGATGAGAAGATCGATACCACTCTCATGTCTGTTCATTGAATATGAAGCTACAGACAGGGGATGGTTAGCTTAGCTTAGTTTAATTAGCTTAGTATAAAGAAACAAAGAATTGGCTTAGCTCTGTCTAAAAGTACCATTTACATCATTAATTAACATTTTATTTTGTTTAATTTGCACATTATGAGGTTACCAGTCTCTGCATGTGCCCAAGAAATGGTCCAGCACATAACCTTCTGCAAAACCACACAAATGAGATGCTAATTAGTGAGCTTTAGATATGCTTGTATGCTAAGATAAGATAAAATAAGCTAAACTAATTTGCTTAGAGCGTGAGCAGATGTCACGGGTCAAGAACAAACCTTAACACTTCCTCATGTGTTTTTTTTTTTAATTCTAACAAATTATTTTATTTTGTTTTAATCACGATGGCTTTAAATTCCTACTGCAACTGCAGAAGTTTATCATTAAGGTTTGTTTTTCACTCTCTTCATTTTGAATGATCTGTTGCACCTTCTCACTCACACCCCCTCTGTTTTCCCTTTCTTAGTCAAAATTCACTCCGTCACTTTTGTCGGGTTGTTGTTCTTTGACACCCTTGGAATTTGTTTTTGCTCGCTGACACTTTAAATTCAGTCTCCTTCTTATCTGTCTCTGCCTCTGTGTAGTTGTATCTACAGGGACCATATGACACAGCTACAAGAGGCACATGCAAAACCTAAAAGAGAGGGAAACCTCACAGGCCTTGCATTATACTGTACGCCATCGCCGTGCATTTCTCAATGCAAAGAGAATGGAAAATCCACAGAGGAAAGCAGTGAGTAACAAGAGCCCAGGAAAGAAAAGAGGAAGATACATAGACCTACAAGTAGTTTGAGGCTTGAAAAGGTTTTCCAAAGGCTTTGTGTGTGTGGTTCCCATGACAGAGTGATATCTATATCAACCTACCGCCATTGTACTGACTTTCAGTGAAATGAAGGCGTTGTGGTTTGAAGCTTTCTTGCAATATGTGTCACGTTTGTTGGCTTTCCTGTGAGAAAATACGTAGGGATGGGTGACATAAATACTGATATGATACAGGAGCTTTGGTTCTGATTATTGATGTGTCAGTCGCGAATGAGCCAGCTCAAAGAGCGAGAGTGAACGATGAGAGCTGGCTCCCGTCCAAGCGCCTTTTTTATTTTTATTTTTTTTTGTAAATTAATACAAGGCAGAATGATAGAATGATTTTCTCTGTGCCACGGGCAGGCACCCTATGCTGACTGTGACTGAATGATTTGTTTTTTGGATAGTCTATTATTTATTTTATTTTATTTTATTTTATATGGACATCACAGTAGCATTAGAATTGTGACATATATACATACATACATACATTTATGTACGAGGACCAGATGCACTGTGTCTGTTTAGTGTTTGTAGTGAAACTCTACAACGTTCAGTATAAATAAAACGTTTAATACATGTGTAATTAAATGTTCTTACATTTAATCTTTTTATACTAAACATAATGTAAAATTATGGTATTATGGAAATTATAAGGTTTATTATAATTACATTGAATAATTTAAGTGATATATGTGCACAAATACTAATTATAGGTCAAAACAGCGCTAAATTTGGCTGAATTATAAAAGGTAGAAGTGGTAAAATGAAGAACGTTTAGGAAGCGAAAGAGCTGGAGTTACTAGAAATCACTAGTTCTGATGCCTAAATGATACATTGCCTCAATAAACTCAGTCTCAAATTTGACAAATTTTTTTCAGGGTTTATCTCTTCAAAGAATAGGTGAACGAAACTACAAAGTAGTTTAGTTCACAGTAAAATTATTCAGATACCGATACTAGTATGGGAAATGCCTCCAACACTGCCTAAAATAAGGTATCTGGTATCGGCGAGTATGAAAATTTATGTATGTAATTTATTAATAAGCTTCATAATTTCACATCCAGATAAAAGGGCAGTTTCCCCCAGAGATGAATTCTTCCTTGTTGCTCTAAAACAGTAGTCTACACAGCAAGTTGAGCTACTGTTTTAAAACGGCAAAGAACAAGTGATTTCCTGTCAATAGTGTAACGATAGCTATTAGCAAAATGTCAGCAATTTGACAACATTACACTGGAAAGTCCCACTAGTAAACAGGCACTGTGTACAGTTTGCAAGGCCTTAATTTCATGGGATGCAATTAGTGTAAGAAGTGTTATTTATTTCAAGATGAATTTTTTAAATGATTGACAGTCACATTAGGTAATAAAAGAAAGATCTCATGCCATTCATGTATCTATTCATATTTTACGTTAATGTTAAGGGTTAGCCTCAGCCATACAACAATGATAGCAATCATATCACATCCATACAGGGTTAGTAGTGTAAATTTTTGCTATTGGAATGGTATTGGATCAGTACTCGTTATGGGCCAATACACAAGCTCATGTATCAGGAAGGAAAAATGGTACTGGGACGTCTCTATAAATCAGACCTGACAATCAATCACAGCTTTTGATATTTAAGAGTTTTTAACATTCTTCTTACTGATGCACATTTTGGGCAAAAAATAATTTGTTTAGTTTGGATCCCCCAACCTATCAATATGTGAAATCTAACATGTACTTAGATAGAAAAAGAATGTGATTTTTGAATATGCACTTTATTAATGTAAGCATATTTTGCTGACATTTAGTTTTCTGACATTGAACTTCCTGTCAGGTGTCACGTGCTGTTGACTATACATATTCTGTCTCTATAGGTTCAATCTCAGGGTTAAAATATTACAAGTACAGTGAGGTGCAGTTGAGGTTGACGTGAGGAGTGATATTGTACAGACGTGCAAGTGGAAATAAATTGTAAATCTGTGAAAGCTCCTTGGCTTGTTGCAGCTGAGTGTTGTGTCTGTCTCTGTGCAGGGGACACAGCCAAATCCACAACACAACAATCCCCTGTCCCTCTAAATATCTAACTGCATAACTGAGATTTAAAAATGGTTGTGTTACAACTCTCAAGTCTTTGTTTATGAGTGTGCGTCAGGGTTGGGACAAATAATCAATATGATTATAAACAGTCATATGTTCTCTTGCAGTACCGTGTTCTCCTGCGACACTGAAGAGGAGGTGTTTTCTTCTTCTTCTGTTACAGACATTTGAACTCTTGACTGCTCCTTCTCTGGCAGGTAACCATTGAGCTATTTAATGGCTTCTTGACATTGAAATGATAAAATCTTGAGCAAAATATCATGGTAATATTTTATCATGAGGTACCTGTTTGATTCCTACCCCAAGCATTTATATGCATGCCTATTCTTTGAACCCAGGTGGACACACTGTGGGATGACTTCTGCTCTGATGAGTTATGTTACAGCCCTCACTGTCAAGTCCATAGCAATTGCGCAGCAAACTGTGTGTGAATCTCTGCACTTGTCTCTACCTTTTTATTTATTTGTGCAGTGGAGAAGAGGGAAAGTTTCAATTTAAAACAAAAGTAAGTGACTGGGCGCTAAAAACGGTTGCAGATGGGGCAGAGTCAGATACACAGTCAGAGATAACAGACCCATAGTGTGGCATCATTTGGTGAGGCACATGGTTTCTCAACTACTACCTCCCCTTATTGTGCATTAAAACAACATAGTTTCAATGGCGAGCTAATACTGTTGTGTGTTTATATGTACTGTATATATAAATATATACTTATTTATGAGAATGCATGTGGTCGCTGTTTTTTTTTTTTTTTTTGCTTGGGATAATGCACCTATTCAGATCAGTATGTGCTGTGGGCAAAGCTGTATCTCAAAGGTTAATCAGACTCATGAAATTACAGTCGGTAAAGTTTTGAATGTTAAACATATCATGTGGTGGAATTTGCTGCATCAGACAGTTCCTTGTGTCTTCTGGCCTCTCATCACGTATGTTTTGAAGGCACTAACTAAAGAAGTGAGTGCAGCAGTGGCCCCTGCAGTGTGCTGGGTTATGTTAATGACATGGCTGCACAAAGGAACTGTCTGCTTTAATTATGGAAGAGTGTTGGGCTCATGGCTCCTGCTCCCCTTTCTGTTTCTTTGATATCCCTTCCTCTTCTTCCACGCAGTTCCTTCCTTTTTTCACTGCTCCCCTAATGTTGGCCCTTTGATTTCCCCTCCCCTGCACTGCGAGGAGAGGTGGACTAATCCTGTGAATCAGATGTGTCACCTACTCTAAGCAGGAATGAATAGACCCTAGATTACCACCGGACACTAATCGCATTTAGCCTCCACGATGATAGCTTCTGTTCTGGGCTGAGAAGGGTGATTTAATGCATCTCTTGAGCTTTGGTTGGGCCCAGCTGTTGTTGTCATGCACCTGTGGAGCTTCTTCCTTCCTTTTCCTTCCTAGATTTTGTGGTGGGAAGTTCATAGACAAATGAATGAGATGCACAGATGGGGAGGAGTCAGGTTTGTTTTTTAAAACACAACTGCAGACCAAGAATAGCCTATAGGTCAGAAATACCAATGTCACTTACACACATACAAACACAAGTGATGTGTAAGTGAAGTATGTGTGATGCGGTTAAACAGATAGCCTGTCTGAGCAGCTGTAACACTAACTAATAAACACCGTATCTTGTTTGTTTAAGCCATACAAAAAAAGTGTAAAAACAACACATTGCAGTCTTACAGTTGGTTATGGGTCAGACTATTTCTAGACCGGGTGCAGTGCTTGGTGAGTGCAGTGCTATCACAACTGAAATAGGCAATGGCCAAACCTATGGAAATAACATCCAAGTTGTAATAAACAGAAATTTTCTTTTAAGCTTTAACCTAGAGCATAGAGCCCAGAGTGGTACATCAGAAAACAGATGACAGACATTTGAATAAGTGACAACCTATGTAGAGCTTTGTGATTAATAACATAATCTTAAAATGCAGTTAGCATCAAGTCAGTTAATATTCAGCAGCATTTGGCTGGTGTAGCTGCTGATGGATCTTAGAAAAAGGCAGCTTCTACACATACAAGGAGTCACAGACAGTTACAGCTTTGATTTTGAAGACAGCTCAAATCTGAAACTCAACTGATCTGACCTCTTCATCAAAAAGATGGAAAGAGTCCTCTGGGGAGAAAACTGCAACGTGACCAAAAGTTCTATTCATCAATCATCCAAACTAGTGCAGCACTTCCAATATTAACAGCATGTCTGAAATGGTAAATTAAATTTCCCTGAGCCGGAATCTGATGAGTATAATTAGTTACTAGGAAATATAGACGAGGATAAATTATTTGAATAGCAAATGTCATAAACAAAAGTGCTTTACATGTTGCTTGAAACATAATAAAAATGTTTCAAATATGATAATCTTGGTAACGCACATGGTAATTTCCTAATTATATGTGGGACCCAGTATTGTGTCTTAGTCATAAGACCATATTTTGTGTCTAGCCTTGATTGTGTTCCATGAGATTTGAATGAGAACATTGTGGAGATCACAGTATTTTGGTCAGAGGTGACTGACTGACTGCATCCTGCCCTCTTTACATGGCCCAGGAAAATGAATGGAAATGACTGCACATTCCTCTATTCCTTTGGGTTGGTTTAATAAACCCAAAACCTGTGAGGTAAATTATACTAACCTGTTCTACAATAAGAAATTAATTTTGTTTTTGCATTTGCCATTGCACAGGACATTATGAGTCATCTGTTCATTTGACCCAGAAAAAAAACAGAAAGGTTGTAACATATTTTAAACTATGTAGAGCCAGTCTCTCTCCATCTCATGCCCCGTATACAGATTAGCATTCATAGAGCTCTAGCTTCCTTGCTCTTTCCTCACCCTCCGTGCCCCTTGCTCATTTTTTCTCAACACATACTTCATGCAAATACAGCGTCGAGGGCACTGGAGGAAAGCTATCTGCAGCTTGACCAACAGTAAATTTTCATTTTGACAAGCCCTGTTGCATTGTCTTCTTCCTGTTTGCTGTGACCTTCTCACTCTCCCCCTCCCCTTCTGTCTCCTTGAACCACCCAGCTGTGCAGCCTCTTATCAACGAGGCCTTGTGTTCCTCGGTCTGTCAGTCTCGGTGCCTGTCTATCTTCGTCCTCTCCCTCTGTGTCGCTGTCCTCCTCCTCATCTCTCTTTGGTCATTTTCTTCCCCAGTGCTGTGCATTTTATGACTCCTGGTAGAGCGAGTCCAGTCTTTCACCAGGACAAAACGACCACCCTTGGAGTGACACCATGAACATGTTGCAACCCCACCCCCTCTTCACCCTTCCCAACCTGAATAGACTGACACACAGATGGCCTGAAGGACATTTACTGTAGATCATGTATGAGGGTTTGGGGGGGCATGCGTGTCCATGTATGTGTGAGTAACTGGTTTTATCCACAGTTACACTCATTGTGCATGGCTTAAGAATTGATTCCTGATGTTAGATGGCTACATCTTAAGCTTTATAGTCTGATTGAAGAATGCATCGAAACCCAGAACATGTTTTGTTTTGAGCTACATGAAACAGCTAAAATACCATGAAGGAACATTTGTCCCTAACTCTAAATCAGTTCCAGATGGGTAGTACACATTTCCCAAATGAAATCTTTACATGTGTGTGTACTGCTGTCATGCAAAGGCAATCATGATGTGGTTTTAGGATGATAATGCCCACACTGACACGCATTGTGGACCACAGACACATGACCTAGTGGACTGTCACTAAAGGCAGGAGCTACCTTTCACACCAGAGGGACTGTATCCCTCCAGTGAGGTGAACCCCAAGCAGTGAGGTCCAGTTTGACCAACACTGAAAGAACATCTAGATATAAAGAAATGAGAATTTTGCACAAAAATCCTCTTTAATAATAACTACCCCCAAGAGGGCATTTTTAGTCATCATCGAGAAAAGGTTCTACAGTCGTTGCAGTACTGTATATTCATCCTATTAGTCAAATAAAGTGGTTCATTCATCCATTCTTTGTGGCTTCACAAATATGATGTGGATTGTTTTTGTATGATCAATTAATTCTGACTGCTTTGTCATGAGTAACATATTTTGCGTATTTTTGCTTTTAAGTCACAATAAAGCTCAGTGAAATCTGTAATTCAGTCAGTGATTATTATTAACCAAGATAGCTGCAGTGGCCGCTTCGCTCCTCTGACAGAACAAAATAAATGTGATTTTGTGCGTAAAATGGAAGAAAATAGACTCGATGCTTAAACCAGCCTTTGATTGTCGGGTTGCACATTTAAAGTGTAAGCCATTGGGGCGTCGTGTAGCGCAGTGGGTTACGCAGGTGCCCCATATATAGAGGCTACAGTCCTCGCTGCAGCTGGCCCCAGGTTTGACTCCTGCTTCGGACGGCCCTTTCCTGTGTGTCATTCCCCCTCTCTCTGCCTCCCCATTTCCTGTCTCTCTACTGTCCTGTCCATTAAAGGCACAAAAAGCCCCAAAAAAATAATAATTAAAAAGAAAAAAAAGAAATGTAAGCCATTATGAAAAGCATGTTGTGTAAACAGCCTGTTTGTGAAAGAAACAACTACTTTTGGTTTCATGTTTTTTTTTTTTTTTTTTTATACTAATGTGCATCTTCCAAGAAAATCTGAAATTTTTAAGCGAACATTGGTGAAATCTGAAAACCGCAGTAAAAATGGCATTATGCTCTCAGCTTGGGAGGCTGCAGCTGAAAGACTGGACTGGCACTTGGATGACCAATGGACGCCCTATTTCTGCCTTGACGTGGCACCGATGTGACTTATGCCTCGATCAGAGATACGTATTTTATACTATTTTCTGAAACCAATCATCCTCCATGTGATGAATTATTGGTTAATCATGTAAATGCACACATACACACACATGCACATCACACAGATTGCACACCACTCTCTTCAATCCATACGTCACGCAGTTCACTCTCTGACTCTCTTATAACAACGTATTATTTTCTCTCTTGTTCTCTTGCCTACACTCTCCTGCCAGAAAAGTTTGTTCTCCCTCAGGCTGCTGGCATCGATGCTCATAAACTGCTGCAATTGTTTGATAGTATTTTTCCTTTATGCCACTGGTTTGTGTGGGTCGAGTTGAGTTCATCCAAAAAAGATCAAAAGGGTTTTTGGATGTTGGATCTAACTAACTACTTATTTTGTGATGGTTCAATATGAAGTGCCATGCGAGGAGGAGATAGTGTGAAGGTGGTGATGAGTGGGATATAAGTGTTATTAAAGGGCCCTGTTTTCATGTGAACTCAGCAAAGCCATTGACAGGGGAGCCGCTTTACACCAGATTAGTTCTGAGCACTTTCCCACAGACAAGCCACAAGAATATCCATGATGCAATGCACTGCTGCAAAGTAGATGAGTGGGATCTTGGAGGGCATTTCTACTGTGAATTCCCTCAATCCAGCTTAGACAACTAGTCAAAGCCATTGCAGTGTATACTTCACTATGAAATATTGCATTGTTAAGAGACACCTCAAAGTATTTCTGGAGACATCTGTTTCTAAAACGTCCTGCCAGTCTTATTGTCAATTACGATGTCCCTTGCTGAAGTAACTTGGGTAATTTGGGCCTTTGTATGTTAAAATGACATTTTGCACCCGACAGGGCCGGAGCTCTTTAAGACTTGCCATGTTTGGCCTTGCATGGCTCGGTCTGCATCGTCAGAAGATTGTCTCCCCGAAGGCAGAACAGTGAGGCAGGATCTGATCTTTTCCATCCACCATCATTCATAGTCCTGACAGGCCAGTGAATTCCCCACACCCCTCCCAGCCAGCAGTTCAAAGGCTTACATTTGCCACCAGAGAGGGGGGGTGTAGTGGTGAACTTGGGGCCCACTGACAGAATTTACCCTCAAGATGTTTTCAGTTGGATGTCCTCTGAAGTGAGAGACTTTTTCTGCTTCTGTTTTAGACTTCCTCAAGTCCACTGTGGGTATTTTATCTGGTGAGATCTTACTGGTGATATTTTCACTGGCATTTTTTAAGACACTTGGAGGAAGCAGCGGAAGCACATATGGTACAAAACAACCCTCTCTTGTAGCATGCATCAAAGACATCTCAAATGTAGAACTTTGCCACAAGACTTATAATTGAGATGCCTCAGCTGTTGCTTCAGCGTGAAACAGCTTTTCCTTTTTTGTATCAACTAATGATTGTTTTCAGTGTTGGACTGAAAAATAGTAGGGCAAAGACTCTGAAATGCTTAATTGGCATCCCATAACATGCCTCAACGAGAGCTTGTGGTCAGATTGTTAAAACATCATCTAAATATATTTACAAGACAGGTTTTACAGCCTCCCTTTGAAAATGCAAGGATGTGGTGGTGATGTTGGAGTGCAGGCATGGTCAGATAGGCATCAAACAATCAGTCATGGTACGGGAGTCAGCCTTTCACGGATCTTATCAAAGCCCTCGACCCCCTTTGTTTTTCTAGAGTACTTCCAGGCTGCTATGGTTAATGTGAAGCTATCAGATAATTAGATTCCTGTTAAGAAGATTCTTCGTGACATTGTGCCTTTAGGTCAAATGAAATGCATTTTGACAGCACCAGACTTGTAAACACCTCCTGTACCTTTGATCAGCCTCTCAGCAGAACTGGATCTCCTTGTGATGTCATCTGGGATCTGTGGTATCTCTGCCATAGTACTTATGTTGCTTATTTTGGTTTGGCTTTTGAACCACGTATTTATGTGTTTAAGCGCTACAAAAACACAATTTCCAAAGATGTACAGTGTACTGCATATTTTATTAGATAAATAATTGCTGTGCTTCTCCTTGTCTAATTACAGTCATTTTTTTAACCCTTCCCGGAGTTGTCATCTGCAGTACCTCAGTCAGACTTGCCCTTTGCTATGCAATATTGAGTGACCCATTTTTATGCCTCTATGCTGATGAGAGCCGTGACTGAAGGCAAGTCAGGCATCTCTCCTATTCTCTTGAATGCAGTATCTCAGGAACACTTGAGGGAATTTCTTCAACTTTGGCACTAATGTCCATTTGGACTCAAGGATGAACTGATTAGATATTGGTGGTCAAAAATCAAAGGTCAAGCTCTCTCTGACGTCACAAGACGCATTTTAACCATAACTCAAGAATTCATACCCTGATTATGACACAAACTCACACAAATATCTTATAGGATAACAAGTGATGACATTTTATATCCAAATGGTCAAAGGTCAACTCTACTGTGACATCATAATGTTCTGCAAAAACACTTGTGGCCATTATTCAGCGCTATAACTTAGGAACATTGCATCTATAGTTCACATTTTGTCGGATACTGAATCGCTGACACTAATCTTGGGTGTTGAACTTCAAACCGTGGTGATTGCATAGATCTTCTGTGCTGCTGGGTTGAGGGTGTGTGTGATGCATCCATGTTTTCACTACATATCTACAAGGCACGCAACCGCGAGGCAGTAATTCTTGTCTTAGTACATTAGCATGTGTAACCTCACAACCGTCTATGGTTTACTGTGTTTGCTTTGTTGACAGGAAATAGGAAGTTGCCTGTTTACATCTTGGTCTGCCGTTGCTTTATTGTTGATGCATCTGCACCTCCTAAACTTGCTTGAGGTATCAGTATGAGGTTATAATTACTAAACACACCTTTAGATGATAATGTGTCTGTTGCTCAGATGTTTTTGTAGGTTCAAGTCAGTTTTTAAAGGTCTAAAATCAGGTCAGACCAAAGAAAAGTAATTTCTATTTTAATTCGGTGCAATCCATCATGAAAGCTGTTGACTACATGTACTGTATGAGCCTTGAGTCATACCATTGGTTTAGACCCAGCTCCAGATACTGTACAATGAGATCTGATACTGCAGCAGGATCGGCTTAGATACACCATAAAAGATGTGATAATAATCTTAAAAAAATACTGGGTCCTACACTTCCCATAATGCAATTCGGTTGCATCTTTCATTAGAACTTCATGCATGTGGTTTTCTGTTCAACATTTGAAGCCTCATGCCCAACTCAAGGCAGTCATCAGGGTTTTGTTCTCCCTCCAGAATAATACACTCCATCATGAGTAATTTGAGCTTTATGTGTAAAATCGGTGGAGGACCCCTTTAAAGTCACATTACTAATCAGCATTAATGAGACATTCAGCCCATCCTAAGCTATAGACAGGCAGAGTGGTAATTACGTTCTTGTCGGTCAGCCACTCCCCAACAATTCACCGTAAGCACTGACTGGCGGATTCATATTGGGTTTTGACAATCCAATCCTGGTTAACCACCTGTCAGGTTTCTGCCTTGAAAACTAACACAACATGGGGGCTGAGAAATTCTTTCCCAGTCACCCACATTTTTTTCCTCCACTCAAATTATATAATTAGTTAGTTTTAGGCCCAGCAGGAGGGCATCGTATGACTGCTTCTGCATTGAGTTTCCTTATTGTTTGCCTAGTTCCCCTTGCAGTGAGCTACCTCTCCCTTTGTGCCCTGTCTTTTTTGCCCACACAGGCCTGCAGAGGAAGAGCCCTCCAGCTAATTCGAGACTTGCCAGTGGAATTTCACTGTGACAAAGGGTGCTATTCATGGCGGCAGGATGGTGAAAAGGCCGCGCTGGCAGTGGCGATAGCATTGAAAAAAAAAAAAAAAAAAAAAAAATGAAGAGACTTCACTTTGAAGCTCACTTTCTTGCAAAGACATTGAAGCCCTCGACCCAATGCAGTGCTGCTCTGCTGTCAGTGCCCCCTCACTTTGCTTCTGTTTTCCTCTCTGCTGCTAGTGTAGGAGGATAGATGTGAGTTGGCCTCTGTCACGGACTGTCAGCAGGGGCTAAATAGTTGACCTCCCATCTTAACATGTTGTCTTCAGTGAGTTGATCTAGTGTCTCTGTGGCATTTCTGACCCATATTCTTTCAATGGACTTTTCATTTCAAACAGTAGTAGTAGCCCAGAGATCCTTTGTGTAAACTCAGTGTATGACCTTCGACCTTATCTATTAGTAAAATTAGTCATGTTTAGAGGCTCTTGTGCTTCTTTGATCCTCCATCCATTAAACCATTCATCCACCTACCCACCATTCCTACCATCCGCATCCTCTCCACAGTGTTTCTGCAGGAAAATCGATTCTTTATGTTCAGGCTGAGGGGAGTTCCCCTCATGTGGCATGATAAGTGCAGCCATCCTTGTCTTTTCCTTCACATATACACACATGAATGAAACAGTAGGACTAGGCAATATGGTATGGTACGGTATTAATATGTGTCATGATGTAAGACATTTTCTGGATTATCACTTGAAAAAAGTAATTTTCTTTTTTTTTTTATTCTTTCATTTTTGAAAAATCTAGTAATTGAAATAAATGGAAAAATCCAGCTCCACTTAATAGCTCTTTGTAAAGCTTTCAGCCACAACCTATGGTAGTCTTCAGCAGATCGAGTTTGCTCAGTTGAAAGCTCCAGAACAAGCTAGTAAGTTTAGCTAAAGTTAACATTTCTGAAAAAAATACCAAGACAAGATTTTCTACTTGTGGAAAATGCAACAAATCAAATATCTAAAAATTCAACATCCACTTTCTTTCCCAAAGCTTTCAAGTGCATCCTTTGGACTTCCTTAGCAGGTAGGATGTGTGCAGTTTAAAGCTACAGAAAAAGCTAGTAAGTTAACCTAAAGTTAGGATATTTTTGTCAAATTTTTATGCATGAGATAACCAGACAGGAAAATATGTAACTTACTGATAAACACGAGACACAGACACTCTCTAATTTCACATCATATGTCCACATATAGAAAAACAGACAAACACACATGCACACGGTCCAGTGGGAGCATGAATACATTAACAGCTTCCCCTTTCCTCTCCCGTCTCAAAACACTTTTCAGTTTAGGTGGTTTCCCTTCCTTCCCCTTTCTCACTTTCACAGATTTTCAGATTTTCTGTTTGTGGATACCGTCTCATTAAATCTCTCTTTTTCCTCTGTGCCAAGCAGCTGTCTGTTGTGGCCAGCATGTCTAGTAATGCTTGTGGGCATTAGCGTCCATGTGGGATTTTTATGGAGACACGAACCGTAATGAATTGTAGCAGGGCTAAATATCCTGTAAAAGCTTAGATACAGATTGTCAGGCTAATATATTCATTATGAAGTTGTAATTATCATAATAGACCTCACCAGAGAAAAGAAGTGTTGTGAGGTACAGCTACAATCTGCTTTTCATTTTGCGCTTAATAGAAACTGACTGACAGAAACTAAAGTCAAAAGTCGTATTGGAGCACAACAACAAGGAGACATCTTTGCCCTTCAGTTGACTCTCATTACACTGAACCATAGCTCTTGTTTTGTCATACATTACATTGCTTTTCTGACTTACAAAAAAAAAGAACATGAAAATTCAGCTGCCATGCTGTGAGTACTGTGGGCAAATAGACAGTTCTGATGTTGAAAGGAATTGTTTCTTGCTGAGAGGAAGATGAGAATATCTACACCACTCTCATCTGTGAGTTAAATATGAAGCTACAGTCACTGGAGAAAGAAGCTCACTAAAGTTTCTAAAATATTCCTGTCACCTGTAAAAAGCGCCGGGTGGTGGATAAACTATTGTTCTTCCAGAAGTAGTTCACATACAGTAACTCCATATAACACCACAAATCGTCATATTTATATACAGGCAATCTTTCTCACCTATTTCCAATTTTTATGCTAAGCTAGGCTAAATACAGCCAACTCTCATCCAGAGATTTATATCGATCTTTCATCTCACTCTTGGAAAACAAAGCAAAATGTTGAAGTATTTCTTCAGTTATACTGAAATTTGGTGCAGCTAGCTTAGCATAAGAGCGCTGCACTAGCTTCTTATCTGAGTTGGCGAGGTACTACACATCAAAGTCAGAACTTAGCGGGAGCAGAGGTCTATAGCATGCATGCTAATAACTACCTGATGCCAGTCTGCCAAAGTGCCAATACTCACATTAGAACCAGTAATGCTAGCTGTAGGAGGGTGTTTCTGCACCAATTATAGCATGACTGTGACGCAGGCCCATAGATAAATGTTTGGCTTTCATGTCTGTCTGCGAGGTAAACAAGCCGAGGCTCCTGAGGCCAGAGTTAGATTTTTCACAGAAGGACGGGGTGGAGAGAGAAGTGAGGGAAGAAAACGATGGAGAGGAAGAGGAGGGAGGAATAGAGCAACAGAGGGAAAGTGAAAAACAGAGAGAAATAAGACAAATATGAACAGTTGAGGAAGGAGGGAACAAAAACAAGGTCTTCGAAGTAAGAAGAATGAGGGACTGAAGGAAAGAGAGGAAAGATGAAGGCAAAGAAGTCAACAGATGAGATACAGAGAGAAACAGAGAAGAAGAAAAGTAAGCATGAGGAATCAGGGCAGAGGGGATTTCAGTGGGAGGATGGGTGTGTGTCCTAGCTGGCCTTTGTACTGTATGACCCTGTTTGTTTTCTATATGCTATTTCCCTCCCTTCCCTCCTCTCTCTGCCCCCCACCCTCTGTCTCAGCTGCTCACCCACCCTAACAATCCTCTTTTTATTTCTTCCAGGGCGGAGACGAGGCGGACCACACAACGCAGGAGGCCTGGGGAAATCATTAACCACACACAAACTCATACAATATGACTGGTAGGTTATGTTCTGCCTGTCTGCCCATGTGTTTAGTAGGATACATGTACGCTTGTTATGTGTGCGGACATAACACAGACGCAGCGAGCGGCTGGTTTGGAGTTGCTGCTGTTTGTATAATGATTTATTATCTTTATTACTTCTTCTGTCTTCATTCTGTAATTGTGTTGCATATGCAGTATGCTGATGTGTTTACTCCTGCTTTAGCCCTACGTCTTACAATTACAGTTCTGCAGTTTATAAGCAAGAAGCTTAAGTGACGCCCACTGATGAACTGCCACAGGTATTACAGGGGTGTAATTTCCACCTGGGATGGGGGAAAGGTGATCCCCTCACTTTCTAAAATTATATTTATATTTTAGTGATTTACTCACTAAAATCACTTGAAACAGCATCGATTACAGTCCAGCAGCTGACACCGTTTAAATTAGAGGAGCTCATCATGGTCACTCCAGGTTTTTACCTAATGTTTTTTAAGCTTTGTGAGTAGTGTGGTTGCTTTATAGTCTTTTTTGCCCTCTGTTTTTCCTGTCAGGCTCACTACAGTTTTTGTTTGTTTTCCTGAGCCTTTATTGGAGACTTAACAGAATGATAAAATGACTGCTATTAGTGATATTTTTTATAATAACAATGTATAAAATGACAAGCACCAAACAGCATTTAGGGGCTGGTGAACATAGTGCAGCAGTTAGCAGCTAAAGAGCCAGATATTTCCCTCCTGAGTTGGTAGAGACCAAAAACAGCTGAAAGAGAGAGGTGTATAGAGATCTGGCTGCAAATTAAAGCTAATGTTGCTCTAATGTTAGGCTAATCTTGCTCTCTAGCTGTTTGCTGGCTGTTTGCCTTATCAACTTGAAAGGTGATGATATGGCAACGCTTTTTTTTTTTTTTTTCCACAACTTGTTTTATTCACAACTTGCTCTTTAGTGGTTAGAGATGTGAATACAGCCTTAACTCGGTCTCAGCTCTCTATTAATAAAACTAAATGTAGATGGTGTCTCACTAATGCAGACAGGAAGGCAACCTTTTACTCTCTTTTGTTTGACTGACAGTTTGGTATCTCAGTAATATTATATATAATGTGTAAGGTGTTACTTGCAAGGTTAATATTAATGTATGTAAATAGTACTGTTCAAATTTTGTCTGGTTAATCCCCTCAGACTTCACTCTGCCCCCTCACATCTCAAACCATATTCTATATACGTCTCCTTCTTATGCCCAAAAGACACCAGTCGCTCAATGCTGCAGCATATAAACAAGATGGCACAGCATATGAAGCGTAATGTAAAGCATATAAAGTTCGAATGGAGATTTTAGTTGTGTCTGATGTTATTTCATTCGAATCAGTCTCTCCAGCTGTAGCTCACCATGAAATGTGTTTTTTGAAATACTGTCTCAAATAAGATTGGACTGTGGCTTATAGATACCAGATATCTTTGTACTGCAGCAATAAGTCCAGTGTAAAAAATATAATACCATAGAAGAGGACAAAAAAAAAAAGTTTTAGTTTAGAAATATGCTTTTTTATGGAGCATTGGTGCTGAAACATAAGAGTGACAGTGATATATTTTGACATGTTTTGTACACTGCTGGTGTGTTCTGGACTCTTTCTACTGTAGCTGAATGTGTGACTAGATTAATACTGGATCAAAGCCTTTATATTAATGTCAGCTGCTGCGGCTCGGCCAAAAAAAGGAAATAATAAATCTTGCATTACAACTCTTTGACACTGCATCATAGTGCAGACTTGTGTAGCTTGATGTTACATAATGAAACACAGCATCATTATTAAGAAGAGTGCACAGAGTGATTGATTACTGTAGGTTTTTTTTTGATTGTGATCATCTTCATTTGTCAGAGGGATGAGAGGTGGGAGCTCATTTTTAAAATGAGAACCTGTGATTTATTTGAATTTTTGACAGTAATTCTTTTATCTCTTATAATGAGCACATCAGACCTGAAAAGTAAAAAAAAAAAAGTGCATTCAAGTGCTCATCATTTAGACACCTTGTCTCAGATTTTTTGTTTTTATTATGTAATAGTAACTCTTTCAATTAGTGTAATGTACCTCACACCTACAGTATATTAGTGAACGTGATGGCTTTAAAGGCTTTTTGTGTGTCATTATGTGTTGTGAGGTCTTAATGGTTATTGATGACAAGGCCGGTGAAATGAGTGGTTTTTCTCAGCAGAAATCTGCAAGACAAGAAATTGAAATAATCATGTTGTTGAAATGATGGAGCCATATGCAGAGCACAAATTCAAAGAATTAGACTTTTATTTAGATTCTACCTCCTCTCCTCTCCTCTCCTCTCCCCTCCACGCACAGCTGGAGAGAATGGGGAAGTGCATAATTGAGGTTTAATCCTGCTCTAAGTCCCTGCAGCATTAGGGAAGCAGCAGAGGCAGATAATGCATAGCTGCTCGGGCAGAGTGAGACGGAATAACCCCCAGAGTTGTTTGGACAGATGTTTGGTGAGAAAGGCTTTAATGGTAGAGAGCTCACAGCAGACCAAAGGGGACCGGTGTCAATCACGAGCTTGAGTGCTACATGCCGGAACTGGACACAGGTGATACTAAACCGAGCCTATGTAAATGCTGCTGTGACCACAAGAGCTAAATCTAGTATAATAGATCTTTGAAGGCTTGAACGAGTCTCGCCATCAATCTACATATCAATATCCCTCATTCTTGCATGCAAAATGAGGGGGTGTCATTTTCAGTTGCAACCCTTCCTTGTGTGTTGCCAGAGCGATCCATGCAAAATGTACACATTAGGTTTGGTTGTGTCCCACTCCTGTGCAGAGGTTGTAATGAAGTTACCATTACTGTGTAAATATATTGTTGATGGTGATAATGCTGTTGTAAATAATAAGCACTGAGGGAGTTTGACCTCTTTGAAGTCAGAGAGGTTAGTGACCTGGTTTGACTGGAGTAAAAGCTACACTGTTCATTTTTCACCTGTGGTCTTTATTGTTATGATGCTGTTGTAAACCCATGTTGCTGTCAGATAAACACAATTTATACTGAGGCATAATATTCCACACCTTCAGAAATCTAATAAATGCATTTTAAAGCTGGATTTTTTTTTTGGACAAACTGAAGTTCTGCATGTATATAATTCATTAAAAATTAGCTTCCATCATGCGGACGTTCGGGTTTAAAAAGTCAGACGAGCAGAAAATGATAATCTGCAAATTATGTTGACAACAACGGTTGCAGTTGATTTAAAAAAAACAAATATACTCTGATGTATACTGTTATTGTCTGTGCTTTAGGCTGTACCACCCAACCCTACTTTTGATGCTTATAAAAGCTGTGAAACTTTCTCCCTTGTGACTGGCTCTGTCAGTGACCTTTTGAGCCACTGGTCCCCACCACACACATCTCCATGCTTTCAAGATTAGATGAAGACCAAACCATGTGTGATTTCTCCATAGAAGGAGGAGAGCTTTCTTCAGTGGGCAAAATTGAAAGAAAATTGTTGGAGTCAGTGGAATTGAGCAGCAGGGATATTTTAGAAGGTGTGTTTATCCCCAGGAAGTGAGTCTTTCAGTGCAGGGTATGGGGGTGGTGCAGATGTTAGACTCACACTTTAAAGTTCAGGGGTTGTTGTGCGTGTATGTGTGTGTGCAGGGGGTGTGCAGCCGTGTATTCATGTGAACGTGTGCCGTTTAGTGCCTGTGTGTGTCGTTAAGTAGGAGCCAGGCGGGGTGTTAGGCAGGGGCACAGGCAGGCGAGGAGGTGGGATCAGTCTCCCATCACTGGGCTACAGGCAAGCATTCTTAACACCTCATAAATATCACCTGGTGCTATAGGACCGCTGCTGACATAGCTGCTGCAGTACACACACACACACACACACACACACATACACATACACACATGCACTTTTTAGTGGGTGCATGTTATATGCTGCCATGTGTATATGGATATATATGGTATGTTTAATTGCACACATGCAGTAAAGTAAGAGGCTGAGAGTCAGTCATGTCAACAGCAGCAGTGAAATTGGAAAAATAAAGTGATGTATAATCTGTCTGTCAGTGGTCTCTGTTGGAACAGAGCGCCTCTTATTGAAAATGATTTCTGTTTGAACAAAGAGGAGAAATAACTGAACTAAAAATAAGACAATCTGCCTTTGTTGTGTCTGAGTTACACTAACAAAAGCCTCCTGTGTCTTGTTGCTTGATATCGTGATTTGATGTTCTCCTCCCTCTACAGGTGCTGCAGAGAAAGAGCATCTGGTCTACTCAGTCTTCTTTTCTATCTGGGTTAGAAAGCGTGCAGTAACATGCAGAGCTGTGGTCAATCTTAACAGGAAATTCCAGTTTATTGCAACTTGGATTTTATTATTGTTTTTAGTTATAAGGAATGAAGGAAGGAACTTCTTATAAGGAAGAAGTTACATATTCAGAGAGGTTGCCTTAGCTTTATCTTTAGGTTTGACTAACCTGTCTGTTTAGTGATGCTGTCAATGTTAATGAGTTTTATGATAAGACAATACAATAGGAGGCCGATGCTTATAAATGAGCGATACACAATAACTCCCGTGAACCTGGATGACATTGTTTTGATTGTGGCTAAAATAATTTGCCACTCTTAAACAACTCATCCCCAAAACATTTCACTCTTCCTCTGTTTTGACACACATGAGCGGGAAGTAAAGTTAATCTTGGCAGCGTTGTAGACGCACAGAGTCCAACCCATTGAATTAATCTGCCACACAGTAGCCCAAGTAAAACTAATCCCTCCTCCCGTTTGTCCTGTTTCTCATCACAATCCAGTGACTTCTACGTTAGTGCTCATTGATTCAGATTTTTGTCAGTAACTGTCGAAACCAAGTCTAAAGTCTTGACATTATGCAAAGTAGTGGAACCTATTCTTCCCACTGAATATTATTCAGTGGATTTTCATATTATTCCTGCTATGACAGTCTGTCAACTCACATTCCTGTGACACTGAGCCAGTTGGTGATGTTTCTGAAATCAGGGGAGAGTCTTAGGCTTGCTACTGACATGGTGTTTTAGTGGTTTCAGTTTACGGACCACAATAGAAATGTTTCTTTAGCTTAATAGTGTCTTTTATTTTCCTCACTGATTTTCCAGTGAGGAAAATAATAATAACTGTGATTTGATATTTGGTGGTTTTTAACAATTAAATCTAATCATTTTCTGATTCATTTCTGCCACCAGTTTTGGTTGTGTAATTTTCTGCAAACACAGCCCAGGGGCTCTCAGCACAAGAGTAGAAAAACATATTTTCCACTCGGGTTAAAAAAAAAGAAAAAAAGAATCTGCTTCTTTGCTAGAGGGAAATGACACTTAATCTCTTTGTGCTTTCCATTTTCTCATCCGCTAAAAAGCTGGATGCATTGTCACAGACAATGAAGCAAATTACCCAAATAACCCCTACAAATGTAAAGCGAATCACTGGTATAACTGCAGTCAGAAGACATGCAATTACTGGTGAGGGGCATTAGGGTGCTTGGTTTATCTCTGCTGTTGTTGAGGATGTGTGCACTCAGTGAACTGCTGTGCAGAACGGATTGCAGTGCAGTATAGCCAGAGTCCATTATATATTCCCTTCACTTGTGTACTTTTCTATTAACTGTCTACAGGTGGCTTAATGCAAGTGTACATGTATACACCATGGACTCCCCTGACCTCAGGTTCTTGGTCTCCTACTGTAGTAAAGGCCTAAGCTTCCTGAATGGAAAGGGAAGATTCCACACTGACTTCAGAAGCAGTAAACATTTCTTCAGGGGTACTATTAACACAAATCAGTAATGCCTGGATTGGAGCTTTTCTCCGAAACCGGCCACACGGTGCACCTGCTCTGTCTTTTTAATCCAAGAACATTAGTGATGACTGATTTGCCCAGTCAGCACATCTCACGCTCACACAAACACACACAGACTTGACTTTAATTACCATGAGGCTGGGTTCAGTGGAATCTGTTTTTTTTTTGGAAAAGTATGACAGGTAAGCTCCGTTCAAGGTAAAATCTGTCTGCCTGAGGCATCATGGGAACAGGCGAGCATTCTTCCAATTTACCTCAGCCAGCTCACCTCTGTCAGAGATGCTGTTTATTTGCTAGATGAGACTTGACTTTTCTCACTATGTATTTCTGCAGGTGACTATAGAAACTGCCAATGTTTTTAAGAGTTGACCAGTAATTTTCTTTGGAGCAAAGTCATTGCAGGATTATTGGCATCAGCACTCACTTTCTTCCCTTGTCACGCTCACTCACCACAGGAGTGTTGAGAGGACAGCACACCGTGTTACTGCCACTTCTTCTTTTTCACTTGACTGTGCAGAACACACACATGCCTGTGAAGGTTTGCACAGTAACGGCAAGCAGAAGCCATCAAGTCACTGGCTATTACACACACTCCCTCAGATATTGGTAAGAATAAGCATTCACATAGGAAATAATCATTTCAATTAACTTGAACTCTACTCTCTGATGTTTTTGTGACTAGAATAATGTCTGTGTTAAATCAGTAATAATGGATAATTGCCTTAAAAATATGAAGGCTCTATGAATGCTATTATTGTTGTTTAAAAATAAATATTATAAAATATCAATTTGAGCCCAACATGACATCTTATTGCTTGTTATGTCCAATCAGCACTCCAAAAAGCAAAGATATTCAATTTATACTGATTTAAAACAAAGAAAAATCAGCACATTCTCACATTGAAGGAGCTGGAACGATATTTTTTGCTTGATAAATGACTCAAACTGTTTCGGTGATTTGGTGAATTTCCAACCTGTGAGAGGTCACCGGATGATTAGATAATATAAGATAAACATTACTACTTGAGACTTCTCTCTGTTTTTTTTTTTCTTTTTTTTTCTTTTTTGTGAAATACTGGACAATTTCACATGTTTTTAAAAGTCCTGCAAAGGAAACAATCTTGAGAAGGAAAAATCACACTTTGGTTGAGCGGTCCAGTCGCCATTGTCATGTCATTCATATTAAACAAAAATTTAGGTAACACATGTCATACACACACACACACACACACACACACACACACACACACACACACACACACACACACAAATAGCTAAAAAAATACAGTGTAAAGCCCTGCCAAAATTAACAAAAACACAAAGGCTCAAACTCACACTCACAGGGGTTGGCGGGCACGCACTCCTGAGAAACCCACGTAAACACAGGCAGGCAGGGGGGCTCATGGTCGACAGCAGTGGCTCAGTGGCTGTGTGTTTGAACCATGACTCCTCCAGGCCTGTAACAACCACAGAGAGAGAGATTCAGACACACACAGAGAGGATCTTGGCTTGGTCAGCCTGAATGCGTCTTTGCTGGTCTCCGTCAGAGAATTATCAGCTGAACTAACTAGCTGTCTGATGCCATCCTGTCCACAGCTCATTGATCACCGGCTCCCCCAGCGCTCAGGGGCTATTTGCTAGTGGCTCAGAGGGAATGGTTTCCTGGCAAACAAGAGTGAGTCTGGGCAGGGATAGAGTGTGTTCTGTGTGGCCGGCCCACGTGCTCACAGAGACTGAAGTGAGCAATGTTTAAGCTTAACGAGAGATCGCATACATTAGCACAGAAAATATACAGTGCTGACCTCGCAGCTGACCACCACACTTCATGGCTGCTGCTGATGTTTTTGAGTGAGTGTGGTTATTTGCAGCTGTCAAACACAAGTGAGGCCCTATTTTGTGGTGGTTGAAGACCAGACTCATTCATTTCTCCTGTGGCATTTTGATTTGTATTTGAGGATGTCAGCTCCCCCCTACGTTCATATGCTTTTTTTGGGGTCTTTTTTTGCCTTCTATTCCCAGACCTGGTTAACATTAATGAGCTGTTATGTTAGCCGCATCTCTCCTCTCTGAGGCATCGTGTGTAGCCAGGCTGAAGGTCCCATATTTTATGTGCTCGCTGGCTGCTCTCTGCA
Organism: Seriola dumerili; assembly: GCF_002260705.1. Taxonomy (NCBI): domain Eukaryota; kingdom Metazoa; phylum Chordata; class Actinopteri; order Carangiformes; family Carangidae; genus Seriola; species Seriola dumerili. Next base: position 3,083,836 of record NW_019174323.1, read on the forward strand.
CTGCTGCTGGAATCTGGGCAGAGGCAGCATCATGCAGGATTTTTGCACTATTTCATCCAGCATTAAAGGATAATGCCACTGTTATTCTATATTATTTATTGTCAATGGGATCTTATGGAAAGACCAAAACCAACAATCAAACAGTCCACTCACCAAATACCATATCCTGTCTGCAGCACTCACCCTAAGCCCATTGGTTGCTGTTGAAGAAGCATTTGTTGGGGACTATTTTTAGCTGTGGATTAATACACATTAGGTTCTTGTGAGTATTTCCAGCAACAGGATGGTGCTTGTTTTCATAGTAATGAAGATGCATGTGGCTGCCTGATGTGTTTTTAGTAGATTTCTGTCAACAATGGAGCTCTATGGCACAGAATAAGATGTATCAGGTTTGTTGGTTTTGGTCTTTTCATGTCGTTGGTTGAAAATCAGAAAAATATGCTACATTGCGAGTGCATAGCACGTCGTTGCGTTGCACCTCAACATGCCTGAGGTGCAAGCATACTGGTCTCTGCCACTAATTGGACAACAATTTGTCTGCCATAATTGCAAGCAGATTACAGCGTGTCTCCTCTCTGCTGCAGTTTCCTGCCTGCATGTATCAGTAAAACCGAGGAGGCTTTGTGTTGTTTTGCATCAGCATATGCTCTGCACTATGTGAGGATTTGCAGCCTGCCAGAATCCTCGCTGATAATTTATCGTGCAGTAATAATTGTTTGTTTTGTTTTGCTTTTCCATACAAAATCCCTTTGAGGTCAGAGGCCCAGGCTGTCATCAGAAATTTCACTCTTTGAGCGCATTGACATCAGATAATGAACTAGAACAATTAAGCCTCCCCCTCGTTCTCTCTCTCTCTCTCTCTCTCTCTCTCTCTCTCTCTCTCTCTCTCTCTCGCTCTGGCTCGCTTGCTCTCCTGCTGTGGCGGTGTCAATTGTAATAACTCGTCCACATCCTCTCCCTTCTTATCTTTTGGCTCGTCTCGCTCCTCCTCACATGCCTGCCGTCATTTCGCTTGCTTCACAAGCAGAGACACTGATGCTGTTCAGCAACAGCGCCTTCTTATTAGGAGCAACAGACTCGGAGAGCACCCAGAAAAGTGCCTGTTTGTATTGTGTGTGTGTGTGTGTGTGTGTGTGTGTGTGTGTGTGTGTGTGTGTGTGTGTGTGTGTGTGTGTGTATTTTGTATTTTTTCAGCCTGTTAAATGTGCTTATGTGCAAATGTTTTTAGTAGTGCTTGTGTGTGTGTTCCTTCTACAATTTACAGTCCCCCCAGGACTTCAAATGTGACAGAATGTAAATATTCACACACTGTATTTTATCCCAAAATGGCATCTGCATATTCAGGAACAAATATTGTGTGTTTAAAAACATTTGGAATAACAGCATAAAGAAATCCTTGTTCTGCTGCCAAATCATGTTGCAGTTCTTTCTCCTTCTATTGGACCAAGATTTATTCAGACTTGTCAACATGTATTTTTTTGACCTTGCATATACAGTATTTCATCTGGTCTCGGCCACCATTGATGACATCAGAGCCTGTACAGGGTGTTTCTTTGCTGATCAAACGACCACATATGAACACAAACGGCCACCTGGCCACTGTCCCATCAGTCAGCTCGTAAATGTCATCAGAAGGATGTGGGATGTGGCAGCTTTGGGACAGAAACACGTTGAGAGGACTTTTATCCTGCACAGTGGGATACAGTGGGAGGTAGAACTTTACTCCCAGCCTGGCCGGTTATATAAGTTAGAGCCTGGTTTCTTTAACTAGCAGCTGGGGCCTGGTTTGGGTGGCAGGCCTACGTCCTGACATAACGGGTATATTCACGTGTAAACTTGGATTTCACGCTTGGACGTGTATTTATTTCTGCACTGTGGAGGTGTAACACTGCAAGAGATGGTGACTGTGTGGTTATTGATCCCAGATTTTAGTGGATAAAATTAATAGAGAATAAACAGTGCTTTCTAGGGCCAACTCTAAAAACTGGAATTATTTAGCAAATTTATGAAGTTTTGGCAAAATAAAACGTGAAAACACAATTAATCGAGCATAATAACATGCCCTTGTCATTTCCCTGCACAAGATTGCATTTGTATTGTGTTGCATTTGGGTCATGCTGTGCAACCAAACAATGCTCAGTCCTGCAGAGCTTGAGGAAATGTGTATAAAATGAGTGGAACAAGATGATTTTCCAACTTTAAATCTACTTAGAGGAAAACTAAAGGGATAAACTACATTTTAAGGTCCATTCTCCATGTGTAGTGTCATCATCAGCTGTTAGGATAGTTGGAGAGACGGCATGAAACAAAGGACCCTGTCTGGACTCAAGCAGAGGACAGTGACCCTGACAACTCTGCTCTTTTTATTCTCTGTTTTTGGGCCTCTCTGGTGGGGTGGAGGTTTGTAACAGTGAGAGGCAGCAGGACATAAATACTTAGTTTACAGAAGAACCAGACGGTTTATTTGAAAAGTCTGTTTCCATCTGCAGCAAAAAACTCCATTGCCTTTTTCCCCCCAGATTTCCCCTGAAGAAATAGTTTTTCTGTAACACGTGGAGTTAAAACACAATCATAGTTGAAGACTGATTAGCGCTCTGTGGTGGCTGTCGTATCCAGCAGTGCTGTTAGAACTTAACAGCACATTTCACACACCAACTCTGCACATGCACAGACACATTCATACAAGCCACATATAAACCAAATACCTAATGGTGTGGATTATTATAGCCCACCCACAGTATGAGCCTAGACCATTGTCTTATCTGTTTGATCAGATAATTATCACTATTATGCACACACACACACACACTCACACACATTCACACACACTACCCAAGAGACCGGTTTTATGCAGTGAGCCGCTGGGCTTTGGCTCTCCCCACTCCCTCTCCTCTCTCCTCACCGTCCCTCTTCCTCTGTTCCTCCTTCTTCTTTATTCCTAGTCTCAGAGCAGCCTTGGCAGCTTGTGACTTATAGAAATAAAACAAGGTCTGGAAACTATAAAAAAAAAAAAAAATTGGATAAGTGGCCTTGTGACTTGTTAAATTTATATCAGTCTGTGACATTGCACTCCAAAAGATCATTCCTGGCACTAAGCTGCTTGTACATTTAATGACGGGGGGGAAATATGAAATCTAAAGTTCTTGATGCGTGGAAATTGTGTATTTACAGGAGCGTGATTCAAGTGCTGTTACTTAAACATGGTTTATTTAGCTAAGTCCGACAGAGTTTAGGCTTGGATCTTGATCTTTGCTGCACTGCTGCTGCCCTCTGAATGTTAACATCTGAGCTTCGACTCTGCGACTAACAGCTATGTGATATCATTTGTTAGCATGAGAGAAGCGTGGCTCTAGGGATGGAAATCTCTGTCCACCACTCTGGTCCAAACTGAAATATTTCAACAACTACTGGATGGATCGCCATAACATTCTGTACAGACATTCATGATCCCCAGATAATCTCTTGATTTTGTAAAAATATTCATGGTTCCCAGACAATGTAGCCGAATGATTTTGGTAATCACGTTTTCCTCTAGCGACGCCAGCAGTTGGACATTTTTGGATTTTTTAATATCTGAACAACCATTGGATGTGGTGATCCCTTAACTTTTCATTACTGTCAACATGTTAATTTGTTAAAGTTAGTATGATTTACTGCTAATTTGCTAATATTCACCTGCTAACTTGCCAAGCTAAGATTATATTCTTTACTGCTAAACATCAGAATATTAGCATGTTGATGTTGCATTTAGCTAAGAAGCAAACACTAATGACTTCACAGAGCTGATGTCGTGGCTGTAAACTCTTAGCCGTGTTGTTAATTTCATCTCCTGCCCCCATCTTCTTTTAACCACCATCCCTCCTTCTCACCTTCTCCTGTCCCCTTTTTTCATTTGCCTTTTTATGTTTTCCTGTCACATCTGCCCTCTCTTTTTTTTTCCCCTGCTCTCCTCTCTCCTTCATTTCTCCTCTGCAGCCCAGCAGAAGGAATGAGACACGTTTCCTCTCTGTTAATTGCCGTAATCGATGATGGCCCTGCCACCGTGTTACCCGTAGTGCTGCTTTCCAGTGTACTGCCACCTATACTGCTCCCCCTCAGCTCCCCCTCTGCTCTCCCCCCTCGGAAGCGGCTCCTGCTTGGAAAGATGAGGGTCATTACCTGGCAGCGGGACCTGGAGTTCTGCTCAGTGCATTATAGCCTTAAACTTTAACCTATATCAAGTAACTCTAATGCACAAAGACAACAAACAACCTGGGCCATTAGCAGTTTCTCTGGCTGTTGTATTCCTTACCATAGGGAGTGAGAATATTATAGCAAAAGCTCTCACTGCCAAGAAATACATTTAATACCTTTTTATTACTTTGACTATGAATTTCTTCAGGCAGGATGATTTATTTTATGTACGGTTCATTCATTTTTCTTGGGTTTTACTCTTTAAGCTTTATATTTTTCGGTGCTTTAGGGTCGTCGGTGAGAAGGGCTGAGCTGGAATTCCCCCCATGTGAGCCATGTGCTGTTACAGCCTTGTGTTTATTCATCATGTAACACTGCAGTTTTACATTTCCATAATTTAATTCCGGCCCTTATAAAAGCCAGCTAAGCAGAACGGGCTGAATCACATCCCCAAACCGCACGGCTAGATTTCTAATTTTAGCAGATCATTAGAAAATATTTATTTTGCTTTCTTCCCCCTCTTTCTCTGTCCACAGGCTTTTGACTGTCATTCAATCTTATGTCCACAGTCATACATCAGTGGCTATGCGGTGTGTAGATGGAAAGCTCTTATAGGTGGTCTGAGATGAAGTTCCCACTATGGGATAAGTGTGTGGTTTAACGGGCGGGCTCTTGGAAAAGCCACAGAGAAAATGAAAAAACTTCTTTGACCCAAAGGAATGAACTCTAACTGAATCTAAAATTCCTGCTCTGTATTTCTAGAGGAGCTGTACAACATTGGGTGGCTGTCACCTCATCTCACCTCATGAAGTACTTAGCTAAGAGCTTATCAATGAAGTAGCAGTGGCATAAAAACAGTGTGTAGGTGTGAGCAGTGTGTTTTGACACGGCCACTCACTCTTGGCAGCTGTCCTCTGCAGTCCTCAGTCCAGGTCTGACGTTGGCTAATGCGCTGACTCTAGCACCAGTGTGTTGGTATGTGTGTGTTTTTCTTAATGTCTCTGCAGGAATGTTTGCATGCATGTATGCGTGTGTGTGGGTGGGTGGGTTTGCAGTCACATTACAGAGATGCAAACTGTAATTGCCCAGTCAGAAAGGCCAGGAACTGGTGCCAGGAGCCTCAGTAAGCGTTTCAGAGAGTGGGTGTGTCAGGGGTATGTACTACTTTCAGCCAATCGGGCCGTGGCTTTGTCAGGAAGTTGTGGTTTGAACACGTGTTACTGCGGCAACAAGGGAACTGAAAGGATAACGCACAGGGAAGAGATTGAGCTGTGTAGCTCAGCCTCTGCAGTTGATTTAATACTATTCTTTAATTACAGATACAGTGACATAATATGAAGCAGAGAGTTTAACACAAGTTTGTAGTAATTACAGAGGTGTGAGACGATGTCAGAGAGCTTCCACTGCAGAAATGCAAGCACTCAAAAACGAACATGGATGCACACACACACACACACACACACACACACACACACACACACACACACACACACACACACACACACACTGATAAAAAGAAAAGACAAACTTGTCTGAGACATTTATCTCACCTTTCACAGTAGAGCATTGTCACAAACTGATTAAGTGTTACTTTGGTTATGTTCTCCTCACACTCCTCCACTGTCACCTAATGGACTGGCACAGTATAGAGGTGTTTTCCTCACACACAAAAGGCATCACAAGCCACCCAGTGTACTCAGTTATCCTGAGAGGAGATTGAATGACGCGAGCCATTATCCTCCTGCCCAAATAGCTGCACAATGATGCTTTTGCATGGCGAGGGAACAGTATAACAAAAGAATTATAAAACAGCAGTGAAGAAACTCAGACATTGTCAGGAGGGTACGTGATATACAGGTTATGGGATTGCATTTCAGAGGAATCGCAGCTAAAAATGAGTGAAATATGTCTTCTTCCCTCAGGGAGAAACCGACACCACTGTGCACCACCTCTGAAATTAACACCAGGTTTTGGGAGGGAAAAAAAAACTTGCCTTTTTCAGATAAATCCAGGTTGGATTAATTAATAAAGATCCCCTGTCACATTGTGACAAAAAGACTGTAATGCTTTCACTTTATAGCATCTTTTTCCTCTTTGTCTCACCACCATATGCTGCCTCAGCCACTCCAATCACATCAAAAACAATGGCTCAGTATCAAACAGGCTCCGGATTTGCTGCCAGTTTCCTTGACTCCAAGCAAAGCGGTAATGTCTAAACTAGCATAAAGCTCTCCTGTTGTTTCTCTACTCCCTGGCATCTTAGACTGGTGTTTCATCAAACATAACATTCCTCCCATGTGGCGAGTCAGAACGTTTTAAATTGAAGCTCTACATCTGCTCTTCCCGTCTTTGTTAAATGTTTCATAACAATGTAGAAGAAGAAGAAATTTTCCACGCTGGTATAAAAACCTGCACATAACTTGAGCTGAATAATGTTGCCGGGTTAATATCCAAACATTTGTCTTACTATTCAGTGCACATCAACGCCTTGTTCGCATTAAAACACTACATACATTAGCATAATATAAGTTGCAAAAATCATGTCGCCAATTCCCCTACCTGTCAGGCTTGTCAGTAATATATTAATCTGGTTACTGTATTAATCAGGCACACCTTATCCTTGTAATGAGGTGTGTAATTTGCTTTAGAGTCCTGTACTGAGAAGTGTGTGGTAAAGAAAAAGAGAGATAGAAAGAGAGAACGAGCAGGCACCTTCCCCCAGCGGAGAAGAAAAGGCATTTTATTAAATCAGAAATTCAGTTTATGCTCTGTATGCAGGCACAAAGGCTGGTTTTCCCTCGAGAAGCTCACTGCCTGGCATTTCCTGCTCTGGGATGGTGCTGTCCAGATTAGAGGAAATTGATTTAATGGCTTTAGTTTAATGGCTCAAAAGGCTACATCCACTGTGGATGCTTTCTTGTTCTGTTTTTTGTCTGTTTTTTTTCTTCCTCATCCTGTTCATGTTTGCACCTAATTTCCTTTATTTATTTATTTCTGCAGCAGGTATTGTACAGGAATTGCTGTGTAAGTATGTGTAAGTATGAGTGGATGCTGCTGCTGTAGGAGGCAGTATAGCAGGCAGGTCTTTGGTTTGATAAAGAAACAGACCTGGGATCGATAGCAGTGGTAAACCAACACCTACAGCCCCAGGCCCAGCAGGGCGTTCAATTAACTGGAGCTGGTACACACAAACACACCATCTGCTCTCCATCAATGCTGCACAGCTGCATTAATACAGATGTCCGAACTTTGAGGTGTTTGAGTGTAATACCGTGAGGCAGCACATGGCAGAAGAATCAGACCGGCTTGACCAGTTTTGGACGTGAACTTGAGTTCACGTGCTCCAATTCTCCAGGATCAGTCGTATTTCAAAGAGAGTGGTGCTCACGCTAGTTGATACGCCTGTTCTGTTATGGTCCCAGAGGCGTCAGCCAGAGTACACATCCTTACCTTCGCTTGTGTGAGGGTCGACACCCCGCTGATCCTGAGCAACCCAACTGCCTCTGGAGGAAACCCTTCAAATGAAAAAACAAAACACAACCGGAGGAAAAAAAAGTGGACGACTTCAAACGATGCACAAAAAGCACCCAGCAAAATCGTCCAGCACTCATACATGTAGTTGCAGGAGCAATGTCAAAGATAGAGGAAGACTTAACAAGATACATTGTTTGTTTATAAGGAAACTGGTGACCTCATGAGCTCGTTATCAGGATTGAAAAGCCATAAAACTTTCTCAATCTTTTTCTTGCTATGAGCTGTGAGATCACAGTTTTGGTTATTTCATGAGGGATTTTAGTATTATTATATTTTTCTAATTATTATTGTTTCATCAAGGCTCGTCTCACTGGTTCAACATTGGTGGGGTTCAGTTGGAGAGAGATTTCAGTCATGATTTAGCAATATTTGAAATACTTTGACAAACAAAAAAAGTAAACAGAGGTTATTGTCTAAATGAATGTGTTTTGCAGATAGCATTAAACTGTTGCAGTGCCTCGATATAAACCTCCCGGTATTTGACATTTTGCCAGTAGATCTATTGACATTTTATTTCAAAAGGCAGGAACACATGAACACAGCCTCTTTATTTACTGCTTGTTATGAAATAAAATCACTAAAATTCATACAGTAAATATTATAGTATTGTTACTATCAAAACTCTTGTTTGCCAGAGTCCAAGAACAAAGGTCATGTTGTAGAGCAAATTTTAAATGTATAAAATGTACAAGTTAGAAAGTAAGATAAACATTAATCTGGCAAAGAGAGAGAGAGAGAGAAAAAAAACTGTTGCGACTTTTGATCTGAACACACCCATAAGGTGTTTAAGTTGTGGCACATGTCTCTGTGGAGAGGGTGTATACCTACAATATGTGAGGAATGTGTATGTGAGCATTCAGTTTTATGGGCCCTCTTTCAGCACTGTTAAAGCTCCACATATAGATACATGACAGGTGGGAGTCAAACCGTCAACCCTGAGGTCGGGGGCCTAGTGAGCGGCAATCACAGTTTCCCAAAGCCTGAGTTTTATCCAACCAACAGTTCAAAGACGTTCTGTTTACTGTCACAGATGGCTGAGATAAGCAAAGGTGGAAGCAGTTAGTTATCTGCACATTGGCTTGAGAAATGAAACAGAATTGACAAATCGTTTTCACTGTGTAGAGAAGTAGTTTAACAAATGGGGCATTTATTACATGACAGTGTACAGAGGTTTCTACTTTTTCTGGCAAGTGCACATCATAATAATTCACATGACCAAATGCATTGCTAGCATGCATGCAAACACATTTCCTGTGCACATAGAAACATGTGCAACCACTCATTGGCTGAATGTTTAATCTAATGTTCCATGTTTGTTTTTTTCTGCTTAATTCTTGAGCATTGCACAAGCATGTAAACAGAGAGCACTGTGATCCCAGCTAACTCATCCACAACCCCCCACCCCCACCCCCACCCCCCTCACTCTAACAAACAACTGATGTTGTTGTGACTTCTATGATGTCAAAAACAATACTGGATACCGCAAATNGTGCAACCACTCATTGGCTGAATGTTTAATCTAATGTTCCATGTTTGTTTTTTTCTGCTTAATTCTTGAGCATTGCACAAGCATGTAAACAGAGAGCACTGTGATCCCAGCTAACTCATCCACAACCCCCCACCCCCACCCCCACCCCCCTCACTCTAACAAACAACTGATGTTGTTGTGACTTCTATGATGTCAAAAACAATACTGGATACCGCAAATGACCTCATATTAGATATCCCATGCGGCTGTTCGGTGACAGATGTTCACAAGCAATGAACTTCCTTGGATGGCCCCCATTCAAAGTGCAATTAATTAAACACAGACACAACAACGACATGTGCCCAGTCTCCAAAACGGCCTGTGTGACAGTTAATAAAGATAACCCTGGGGTTTTGACTAATGAGGAAGGTAATTATATAGCCACATACAATGTGATTAGCGGCAGCGTACAGAGGTCAGTGAGGGGACACACACACGTGTTCCTTTCACCAGTGTCGAGGGACCGTTAGCGAAGGGAAGCAGGATGGCTCCAATCCTCTTTCCTGGTCCCCTAAGGTCCCATGTTATTTTAATGTTTCCCATCTGACATCGGCCATGCATGTCTGGCTCTGTTAGTTAACGGCACAGAGAAGCCAGTGTAGCCACTCTGTCTGCTGTGTTACCTCGCATGATCGTGTATGGTGTGTGTTTGAGTGTGACAGATGAAGGGATGCAGTGTGCTATCTAGGTTATCTATTTAAGACTGCTTGTTTAGTCGCAGAGAAGCCTTGAGGGCCGCGATTATGAGTCACCACGGTCTGAATCCTTCCCTCATTTTCTTGCCTTTATGATGCTAAAATAAATAATTCAAACTGCTGTGTGATCATCTATTGCAACAGTGGTGCACGTCTTTATTGATGTGGAGGATTGTACACAACCTGGCAACTTGTAGACTTTGTACTTTAAATATTTGTGCACAGATATATTAATATTTTAAAGTTGGTCAGCTCTTGTTGCCAGAGGGGTTTTATGCATAAACATCATAGCAACTGTGGAGAATGTGCCTAATGTGGAATCTTAGTATATCCTCTCGTGTCCTAAATATTCTTTGTTGAGGGGATTAGAGAGTGTATACAGGATTTTGGCAAAGCCAGTCTTCATGAATGTATCGCAGCTGAACAGTTTCAGCTGTGGTGCAGTTTGTCAGTCGTACAAAGTCACAGTTTGCTGACTTTTCCTTTTAATCCCTGGATTAATACTGGTAATGGGTTATGGTTCATTGCTTATCCAACAGAGGCACCAAGAGAGTACCAGCATCATTATATCAGCTTCACAAATAATGCATCAATGTTCAAACGCTCAGTAAATAACGTCCCCATAGGGGTGCTGCATTCAAAGCGCCAGCTCAAACTTCAGTGAGATCAAAGACCACACATTTGATTTATAGTCCAATTACACAGCAAAAGATAAAAACTCTCCAGTAAAAACTTTCCACATGCTCTAAAAACATGTATTTGGCGAGCAACTAAACTATTGCCAATTGTGTTGATTTATAATTGAAGTGGTTTTCATCACATCCAATCCATCGCTCAGCTTTTGTCAAGAAGCATTCTGTCAATGCAGGTACTGGATTTTATTCTGAAGGTGAAATAAGATAAATGTGTCATGTTGCTCCTGGCAGTTCATTAATAATTATATTTCAAAATGCTCTTTCCCCGTCATTTATTCACTGCAGCGCTGCACATCCACGGAGGCTTTAATATTTTACTCTTTCACGAGAAGTCTTGGGATGCAGAACAGGAGTTGTACAAACATAAAAGAGAATGTTTAAAAAAAAAAAAAAAAAAAAAGTTCAGTTAGACAAAGGGCTGCCTCATTTAGTTGCTCAAACAATCCTCAGTTATGCATATTTGCTTTAGGCAATGTAAAGGCCAACTCCACCTAAACCATTCCTTTACTTCCTCCCTAATCTGTAACTCTGTGCTCATTGATGTTTAAGTCTAGGTTCATTCATAGGCATCTGTTTGATGTCCTTCAGTTTAGCACAATATGAAAATCAACATCCACAGGCTGAAAATTGCCCATTCTAGATAAACCATCACACACAAGCTATAATTTGGTCTTGTGGACAGTTTCTGATTTCTTATCTTGGATATTTTCATATTTTGCACAACCCACAGGAATAAAAGTCTCTCACTTATAGTAAAAAAGATGTTTTATTATGTTCTATTCTGTTTGGGTTCAGTTCTCACTTGGATGAAGCTGATTATTGTCCCTGAATTCATGTTCTTGCTGCCATGTTGTTATTGACATTAGAATATACCCACGCAGTCTGTTAGAGTTTGGCACATTAAGCAAGCTTTGTCTCGTGGTTCTCATAGACTAAATGTTGTCTTGGACCTGCTTTAAAAACTGATATATCACTGATGTTTTTCTACACACTGCTCCATGATTCGATTCTTAGCCGTGAGAATCTTTTTGGTTCTCTGCATGCGTGTAATGGAAAGTAAAAAAAAAAACTTCAGCGAAAAGGTGTCATACTTCACACTGGCTATCTGAAGATCTTACAGCATAAGTCACAATCACACCTCATGCTTTTTCCAATCATCCCCACACTGCCAGAGGACAAACAGTGCCCTCTGTGGCTTTTCACCTTGCTGTGGTAAACTAGATATTGTCTGATGTTGTAGGATTAAATCTCTGTGCTGTGAAGAAAACGTACCTGTTGTTGTTGTTGTTGTTCATCCTGCAGCACTTACTGTCAAACTTTCACTAAACACTCTTCTCGCTCACATCAAAAGGTGAGCGTGATGCTTCTTAGCTGTGAGTTTCACACACAGGCTCCTACCACCACCACCCACCACCCACCACCACCACCACCACCACCGTACCTCTGTGCAGGGCTAAGCATTCGAGCAGCATAGGACCCCTCTAGCTGTGATATTTTATTCAGCAGAAACTACCTGGTTTGAATTCCCAATCCTCTTAAGCGGGGATATTGCCACAGTGGGTAGCTCTTGCCTCTCAGCATCCGTGCAAAAGCATCTCTGCAACATGTGGCTGGTGCAGCATGGCACCGAAACAGAGGTCTGGAAAGCCTTTACCGTGATATCTACAGCAGCGGTCTGTTCTGGCTGCTCACTACATATTACTGGCACATTGCTCAGCCTGTTACAACAGTTGATATTAGATTAGAGCTTTGAAACATGTGTTGTTTAGAGGTTGTGGATGCAAGATAAAAGTCTGAAGGTTTTTTACACTAGATTTACACTAGAGGATGGTGATAAGTGGGGGAGTTCAAGATCGCCAGGGAGATTAGGTTGGCATTGGTGTGATGTAGGTCTGTCGAGGTGAAGAGGAAGCTGAGCTCAAAAGCAAAGCTCTTAATTTATGGTCAGTTTACATTCAAGCCTTCACCTTTTAACTTGAGGCTTGAATGGTGATGGAAAGGAAAAAGATCACGGACACAAGCAGCCAAAATGAGTGTCCTACACAGGGAGGAGTGGCTCACACTCAGATCAGGTGAGGAGCTGAGCGATTCAGAGTAGATCCGCTGCTCCTTGGTGTTGAAAGGAGCCGGTTGAGGTGGCTCAGGCATCTAATAAGGATACTTCCTGGACACCTCCCAGAAGGTTTTCCAGGAACGCCCAATTGGGACAGACCCAGAAGGCACTGGAGCGTTGATATTTCCCATCTGGCAGGGGAATACCTCAGGATCCCCCGGGGAAGAGCTAGAGGAAGTAGCTGTAGATAAGGACGTCTGGGCTACTCTGGACTAACAGGACCTGGATCCGGATGGATGGCAGGAAATGGATTGATTTTAAACACAAGAAAACAGAAATGATAAAAGACAATGAAAAATAGAATAGGGTTAAAAACCCTTCTTTTTTTATAAGATCTTATTGTATTAGATAAACTTGTACTTTGATTCAAATGTCTATTATATTTAATTTCAAACAAATTACCATGCTGTGGTTCGTCAGCCAAAAACATGCACTTTGATAAGACCTCGGTGGAGTAAATTAATTATACATTATGTGTAATTGACCTAATTACCTCTCATGGTATCAGTCCTCTGCACACGCAGGACAACAGGAATATCTTTGGGGCTGATTTGTTCTACACAGTTTGTCATCCTATGAAATCTGATAGGGATGAAATCATGTGAACTAGATAGAGTGTTAGTGTGTTATAGATTATTTTATACACTTGATTTGTCCTCAAGCAACACTTTTGTGCGTATCTTGTTTCTATTTTTCACCATCATGGAGGCGGATCAGTAACATGAAACAAAACAGAAATTTAAGATGCTTTGTAAAGGATGCTTCCACCCTGGATTATCTGAGTTTGTCCATAAAGTGTAATCACAACAAAGGAACAGGAAGATGGATCATCACGTAATCGAGAAGAGATCACAACTGTAAGGTAGAAGGCCTCCAGCAGCAAAAGCCTGCCAGTCAATTATATTATTAATGGCTCTCCACCGACCTGTAGATCTCAGTGATATGAGCTCTGCTGGCATGTTAACATTAATCGACCGCCCATTAGTCTAATGATAGGTCACATTAGCTCCAGGCAGCTGGCACAGGGCTGCTGCTTGTGATAAGGCTGCTGAAGCGGCCTGTTTGTCTCTGAGTGCAGCTGTTAGAGGAGGGCTGTGGTCACAGCATAATGGGCTCTTTTAACGTCTACATGTGAACAGATGCAGGGGCAGCGCGGTCCCCAACAACAGACATCAGGCCACTTGTAGTTGTTTCAGTGTTTATTTTGTTCTCTTTAAGATTTTGCATTTTCTGGATGTCCTCTAACCAGAGCTTTGGTAACAGTTTGAATGACTGCAGATAGTGATAAGGTAGTTCATTAATTTCTCTGTAATAAAGTGATCAAAATGAAAATAAAGCACCATTCGAACAAAGAGACGAGTTAAAGTTCTTTACATAAGACAATAAATAAAAATAAATGCATGAGAACAACAAAATAAATCTCATAACAAATTAAACCTTACTAAAAAATGAAATAAGATATTAATGGACAAGAAGTAAAGCTTTAGTGCTTTGACAAGTAAATGGAAAGAAAAGTGCAGTAGATAAAACTGATTAAAGGTAGAGGAAAACAAGTTCATTAGTTTTTTATTTAGATCTTAAAGAGGCTAGAAGTAGTGAGTCAAACAAGGTTACTGGATTTCAGCTATGTTTCCTTTAACATTTCTAAATATCCTGCGACCTTGATGACTGAACAGCTTAATTGTTCATTTCACAAATTTAATGAAAATTGAAAAGCTGGGGTGGCCTCAGGGTTAGGGCAAAAACCGTGAGCCACAGAAACCCCGGGGAAAACATCTGGTCAGGTGCAAGTTATTCACTCATTTCTAATACTTGACATAAAATTCATCAATAACATAAAATAAAAATGTCTTTTTTTTCTTTTAAGATCTTCTCTTGGCAGCTATGTTTGTATTTTCTTATTGACAGGAGAAACAAGGGAATGGACTTAAAACAAAGACCTTTAGCTAGACTCAAATCCAGGGATGTTATGGTACGTGTCTTACACCATTAGGTCACTGGGGCCTCCTGGAAAACCTTCTGTCAGGTAACCTAATCCATCGGGCTCCACCATCCCTGGTGCTTTGCGAGCAATTTAACGGATACTATGTGTCCTTCGCACATGCATGCTGTACACACTGACACACACACACACATCAGGTGTCTGTGTCATAGACTGCGTGACCCAGAATGTGTTGCTGTTTCAAGGTGTCCACATGGCGGTACAGAATGTTTACTATGAAGTCTTGAGATGCCATTGAATGTACGTAGACTACCCCGCTATATATCTATACATGTCCTCCTCGTCTCACAATCTCTCTGCTTATCTTCTGCTCTTTCTGCTGCCAGGCCCCCCCCCCCCCCCCATCTTCCAGTCTTATCTCTGTCTCTTTATTGGATGCTGAGCCAGCTATTTGGTCTGCAGTAATGGCATTATAGCACAGAAATATATTCCTAGAGTGAAACTGCCTATCCAGTTGCTATTTTGTTAATTATTTTTTAGCACGTGTGATTTATTATTTAGGAAAATAATAAATAGTACAAGTTAAGGTGTGTTACAGTAATATGTCCAGGGGAACAGGTTTTGGGCTTTGGGCACAGTGCACACAATTAGCTACGTTAATCCTATGTAAATATAATATTTCCTGGATCCTTCTTATCTTGTTGCGGGAAGTCAAATCTTAACATTTTGAGAGTTGTTCAGAACTGTGCATCAATAAAAGCCACAAGTATTCAGAAATCCTACGATACAAAATGAGTGGCTTTTTGGGCTGTGGTTTGCATAAATATCACAGGGCTCTCAGTAGGTAGCTCCCCATCACTGTGCTACTCGATGAACCTTATCTGCTATCTGTGTTACTCCGGCTGCTGCCCCTCCTTCAGCAGCTATAAGCTTGATTTCAGCGATCGTTGCAGGAAAATCTCCTTTCTAACACAACTCTGTGCTCAGCTTAAGTAGAGCAAATCCTACATGCACTGCTGCAGCTTAGTGTCCCATGGCAACATATTATCCCCCATCATATCTCTGTCTATGATGCTGACGGCACATTTAAATCTAGACTATAGATCCCAGTAGCCCTGCATTCTGCGGCTGGGCTTAATGGGGCCTAGGCAGAGCTTATTCTCTATTTATTTCACCTGGGTGCTTCCTGGAAGACAGTGAAGAATAACAGCCATCTTTTGAACTTTATTCCCAGAGATACGAGGTAACTGTTTCAGCGAAACAAAGGCCACGTTTGATCTCAGGTTTATAAGTCTTTATATTGGCCCCGGTGTTGGCTGCGTCCCACTTGACTAATGAGAGCTGAGGGAGTGGCTGCTGGCGGTGCACTAGATACTGGATCTGCCATTACACACTGTGCTGGCCTGGAAGAGCCGGTTACAGTAGCTAATTGATTGTCTTTGACTCACAACAGATTGTTTGTCTCTGATGTCTTGGTTTGGTCAAATTGATAAATGAAGGCATTAATTCCACAATAACAGTGTGTATATGATGGCACAATTCCACTACGCTCTACGTTCTGCTTTGCTATCTTTGGGGAAAACTCCGTTGGGAATCATCTTTTGATATGTTTCTAATGCGTGGCTTTTTTTTAATTTGTTTAAATGTTTTTCTTTTTGTGACATTGATTCTGATGCTGGTGTGATGGTTGGATACAGGTCAATATATAGGAAAAATAAAAGGATAGGTTGACAAATCTTTCTTAAAACAACACCCACATGCCCCCGTGTACATTAAAGCAATTTCTGCTTGCTGTAATCATTCCTCCTGTCGATAGTGTCCATTAAGAAATCCCTTTCTGATGCACTTTCATTGTGATGGGGCACAGAATCCACAGTCCTCATTCTCTGCAAAAGTACTTTACAAAGCAAGTTGATATGAAAGCTTCAGCAGTTTTAAGTTTGAAAAATCGATTGAATATTTTCCAAAGTTACAGTTTTTTTTGTATTAAATTCTCTGTCTCTTTGTGTTACTGTCCCTTCAGTAGCTCAGCCAGGAAAAGACTGTTCGAGAAACTCAGAGAGGGAATTCGGGACTAAAAAGAGGAACTTTGGAAGATTTGAAAGAGAGACCCACTTGATTTGATTATTTCAAACTTCTGAGGCCTCATATAAACTTCATATAAACTTTTGGAGGACTGTGG
Source organism: Seriola dumerili (assembly GCF_002260705.1). Taxonomy (NCBI): domain Eukaryota; kingdom Metazoa; phylum Chordata; class Actinopteri; order Carangiformes; family Carangidae; genus Seriola; species Seriola dumerili. The sequence goes on from NW_019174323.1 coordinate 3,100,698, forward strand.
ATTTTGTGACAAAAGTGGATAGAGGCAGTGCATCTTAAATCATATGGATGAGTGCTGTTGAACAACAAATTTATAAGAGAAATGTTACACAGAGAAAAGGTCGCCAGGAGATAAAGACGGTGTAGGGATGAACTGTAATTTGCACCTGTTAATCCAGACTGTTATGTTTCTAGGATGTTGTGACAGACAGCTTCCCCTATTGTTCATGTATGCGTGTACGCCTGCATGCACCCCCATATACTGTAAATCAAACATATACAGATCATGGTGTGAAGTCGACCGTGCTGGCATTCTATCTCTGTCTGCTTTGTTTATCTCCATCAGCCTCCCTCCTTTCTCTCTTCCTTACTTAGCTGTCCTCCTTTTGTCTCCACCTTCTCTTTGATTCAGAGGAGCCTCCGGGTGAGAGCATGCAGGGGTCGGTGGGCCACATTAGCGCAGTGCTGAATAGTTATTATTCTATGAGAGAGCAAGACAGAGTGTGTTTTGTGTGTGTGTGTGTGTGTGTGTGTGTGTGTGTGTGTGTGTGTGTGTGTCGGGTGCACTTCTGCAACCTTAAACAGCCGGAAGCGAGGCGGTGAACTTAAGCGCACTGGACCCCTCTGACCTTTTTGTGTGTCTGTACAGTATGTGTGTGGACGTGTGTCTGTATTATTATTCTGCGCGTGTGTGTTGGCACCTGCACCGGTTTATGTATGCATTTATGATATGAACGTTGTGCTATTTTGAACACAGACTTTGTGAAGTGTGAAGGAGACTTGCTGCCATCTGCGTTCCACAACCGCTGTTATGTATCTGGTCAAAAAGGACAGTGCCGCTATAGTTCCTTCTCATTCTTGTCCCAGCCGTTTAGCACATACACACTGCTGGCTTCGCCTCGAGGGGGGTAACTGCTCAGACAAGAACTAACTAAGCGCACATAATGATCCGTTTGTCCAAGATGCTTTTCACCCACTGTTCAGGTTAATTAGCGTACTAACTGAGATCTGCCATTTGCAGTTTTGTCCAAACATATGTTTCTTTTAGCTCCAGACAGTGTTTGTATCTTATATCACTGCATGTTTCCTTCTTACAGTAATCCAAATTTACTTACTTTTTCTTGCTTTTTGTTCACACATTTCAGGCCTATGACCACCATGACCACACATGGCTTCCTGGTTAAAGACCTCCACTCAGAGAATGTGTTTTGCTTATTGTTACTTTCCTGTGTGTGACCTTCTCTGTGCAGAATGGTGTGTGTGCAGTTTGACACTGAAGGCTGTGTTTACATTCATTTGTGAGTGTGTTACTCTCCTCACTTTAAACCACACTTTTGTTATGTCACAACTAGTTTGGCGCCTAGTTACACAAGTGTGATGAGGAAACTTGAAGATCTCTAGCAGTCAAACAGTTAAAAAATTATATTAAATTACATTCATAGATTTTTCAGTGAGGCAGAAAGACTAAATGTCATGTTAAGAATCTTTAACAAGGTAATTTAATTTGAATTTTGTGTGTAAACCACAGCAGACGCAAATGATTATTCCAAGCAATGTTTTTGTATCTTAAAACATGCCTAAAGGGGATCTTTAACACAAGCAGTATAATTTACTTTCCAGCACAAATCCAGCACTACGTAATCTTAATCCACATACAGTAGAATATGCATCATTCACATGAATTCTGATTACAGTGAGGTGAATATAGAGAGATCACACAAACGCACATACTGTAGCGACCACACATACCCTGCTGTATAGCTCCAACACGTATTTTACATGGCCTACCCGATCATTACCCAGATTCCAACCGACCAAGGCAGAGACACAAAGCGGAGGTGGTGGTGACGGGCTGCTGACAGCTTGCCCTGCCCTTCGCACCTCCCCCCTCCTCTTCCTCTTCCTCCTCCTCCTCCTCCTTCCACGAAAGGACTGAGCGCGCCTCGGTTTCTCCAGCCTTTGCCACATGTAGTTTCCCTCATTTCAGCGTTGGAGGCATGTGGCTGCACGCTTAATTGGAAAAATAATAGCCACAAGGCTTAATTGTGTTCAAGTGCTGCTGTAGTAGAGAGTCAAACAAGTGAAAGTGGATTCTCTGTTACTCCCTTTTCTAAATGTGGACAACAGGATCTAAACTTTCCATATCAGTACATGAACCGTACGTTTTGCATATAGAAGCAGATGGAATAATTTATTAGGGCATCATGTGGTTGGTTTAAGGGAAATAACCACCATGACAGATAATAAATCATCAGCACTCATAGAAAAAAACTTTCAGACTTGCCCCTGAGGTGTGTGTAAGGCAGGTGGCGCCTGTCTGAACACACATCCTAAAGGAATACACGCTGCTCCCGTCACTCTTTAGCCCTCCCACTATTACTCTGAACCGTAATACTGACAGAGACTTACAAAGATTCAAAGACATGTTCTGGTAGCATAAAATCCATCCTGACTTCCAACCTCAAACACATTTCTATCTTTCTCTCTGTTTCTTTTTTTAACTTCCTCACACACATTCACATACGCAGCCGGGACATGATATGTATAGGCGGCCACATGGACTCAGTTTTCCTCAAGTTCTTTAGGCAAATACACATTGGCAGCAAACTCCGGATGAACTCATACACACTGCAGAAAAACATCTCTCTCATGCGCATACAGTGCTGTGTCTGTTGGCTGAGGACTGAATGTACTCTATCTTTGTGTGAGGGTGTGTGTGTGTGTGTGTGTGTGTGTGTGTGTGTGTGTGTGTGTATGTAACATCCATGAAAAGAAAACAAGGAGAATGCATGGAAAAGATGAAATGATTGAGTAACTGTTTCATTTTATTCCTCAGGGATGTTTGCAATGAAAATTCCAAGCTTTGCGCTCTGACAGCCTTGGCTCTGCTCGTATTCTTCCACTGCTTCTCTGCTCGCTTTCTCTTTCCCCACTCTCCCATTTCGCTCTGTTTCTTATCACCATCTTGCGTTTATGAGTCTGAAAAACTCTAAACTGCCCGTCTTCTTTATCTCTTCTGACAATGTTCAGAGAACAAGTGAGGCTCTAAACTGTGAGGTGTGGTTGCACTTTTGGAAACGCGGCATATGCACAACATGTGTACAGGAGCCTGATTGGCTGTGTTTGTGTAAATGCTAGCCTGCGTTGCTATGCACATGTGGGCATGTAGACTTTGTGTGCGTCTGTTGTATGTGACGGAGGGCTCGGTGCTAATCAGATCCAGGACCACACAGGCACTCGGGTGGGAGCTGGTGGGAATCGGGGCCCCTGGCCCTTGGTACCCCAACCAGACTCTCTGCCAAGAAAATCACCTTCCAGCCTGTTGGCTCCACCTTTTACCAACTTCTCCTACTCATTTACCACCTTCTCCTCTTTCACAGGTTCTGCTGTGTCCAGTCAGGAAAAGATGGAGATTATAGAGTAAAGGGGAAAAAAAAAAGGTGGGGGGGTGTAGTTATGTTTCTGGGGCTGGGGGGCCCACACTAGGCCTTGTAGGCTTCATTATGCCCCTGGGTGGGAGGGGGAACATGTAAAGAAATGTGTTGGTCCTTTGTGAGTGTATCTGTGGTCTCTTTACAGTATGTGTTTTATTGCTCATTACAGAGGTGTCTGAGATGTGGGGATGAATAGGGGGGGGGGGTTGGAGATGGTGACCCGGGTATGAAGTGTGTGTTTGTGTGTGCAGGTTTGTGCACATCTGTGTCTTAAAAACATCTGCATCTACATTCAAGCACTGTATGGTACAACTACTGTTAAAGGAAAAGTTTGTCCCAGTCCTCAAAGGTGATCACGAGTCTGAAGAAGTTTTGCTATATGCTCGGAACCACCCTGGACCTCCATCCTGGACCTCCACATACAGCCAGAGCTAAGCCTCTCCGCCATGCCCTCAATTTTTCCTGGCTGAAGTCTGCAGTCATCAGCTAATACAGACATGGAGACAGAAACAAACATACCTGTTTCAGTAGAGAAACTAGACAAGCTGCGGGCTGCATCTTAATATTTTTCTCCCCGTGGAGCTCCGCCTGCCTCCCCCCTCAGACAGAAACCCATCCCAATTTGTTGAGGCTTTGCTATTTTGCTTGATAAATTTGCACATATTTATTTATATCATTTTATTTGTGCCCTTGTTTATGCGCCTGACGCGAGTCTGGTTTGTTTTATTTGAGCTGCGGCTGGTGCCTGGATCCCAGCCCTGTTTGTAAACTCCAAGAAACTGAGCGCACAATACACGCACTGAAACACACACACACACACACACACACATACACAATACTCCCTGCCAGGCTAGTATAGCGCAATACTACATGTACATGCACATGCACACACACACACACACACACACACACACACACACACACACACACACAGACTTGAAAACAATTGCTGTTGTTACACAACCACTTTGGGAGACAGGCATCTGTGAATCCATGTGTTTCTGAATATGCTTTTATATAAACAAACAACCCTTTAAAGTTAATGCTCCTGTGTATTAATTCACTGGAGTTGTCTTTTTTTGGTAAAGTGTAAGATAAACAGAACTCAATGAAGAAATTGAAAATATGGAAAAAGTCAGATGAAAGCAATAAAATTTGTTAAAATAAAAATGAAACAGGCCAAAATCACTAAATTAGAAAACCATTAATGGTGCGGTTGTGTTACTGAAGTCGATTATTGAAATAACATAAAAATGTTATTTTTAAATTGAGACATCTTGATAGTCATTTGAACAACTAGCTGAAGCCTGGTTATTGTGGGTTTTTTCCAGAACACAGCAAGTGTATGTTTGGGAGAGAGAAAACAAACATACACCATCTTTTTTCTCACTCATTCATTAGGAAACATATGTTGATAGTTTTTGATATTTTTAATAAACCTGTCCTTGCTGCGGGCCTTTTGGGGGTTTCCCTGTTTCTCCCTTGCTAATCTGGGAAAAGGAGACCTCTCCCCGGGCTGTTGGCATGGCAACGGCACCTGTGTGGGTGCAGCAGAGAGATGAAGCAAGGGGGAACAGGAGGAGAAGGCAGAGCAGAGTGATTGCCCAGATTGCTGGCACAGTTGGATAAACTTCCCCATGCAGTCACAGACTGTGTGTGTGTGTGTATGTGTATGTGTATGTGTGTGTGTGTGTGTGTGTGTGTTTGTGAAAGTGTATGTGAGAGTGAGTGAGTGAATGATTTTGCGCGTGCACACACACACACACACACACACACACAGACACATGTAGTGGTGCTGCAGGTTAGGCTCTGTGCCCAGACACACCACACACACGCAACCTCTCCTCTGGCCCGGTATGTTAGCGCTGCCAGCTCAATCTGCCTAATGTTGGATACACACTCATGTATACTCTAACACACACAAATTAATAAACTAATACACACACACACACACACACTGAAAATGGAATTCCCTAGTCTCCTACCCTATCTAATTATACCACCCACACATGCTGACACACACGTAAGCCACACACTCGCACCTTTCCCGCCTTTTCAGAATGAAATTTGGTATGACTGCATTTCTCTAATCATTTGTACCAACACAGGGATTCAATCACCAAAGCAATATGACTGTGTGTGTGTGTGTGTGTGTGTGTGTGTGTGTGTGTGTGCGCGTGTGCGCGTGTGCGCGCATATGCTTGCTTTGCAAATTAAGAAACTCATCCCTGGCATTCAAATCAGGAAAAACTTTGGATCAAATTAAGTTGCTCACTTGGCTCCTGCATTAGTGATTAGTAATTAGTTTCCTTCTCATTTTTTTAATCTTAAAGAGGTTAATATATCAAACCACAAATAAACAGTGTGTGCAAACAGGGACAGTAACTGTTTGCAAATGGAAACTGTACAAACCCGCCTTATCAAACTTAAATGACCTGTAAATCTTTAACCTCCTGAGAAATCAGCAGCTGTCTTAAAAACCCACTTCATCCCCGCGACTTCTTGTTACAATTAGACATTTCCATTAGCTGTGAGGAAATGAACAAGTGTAGGGAAGTGGACATCTCCGGGAAAATAATCGTGGAAAGCACACACACACACACACACACACACACACACACACACACACACAGCCTCCAGTTTCACAGAGAGTGCAGTTTTTCTTAAGGTGGGCCGCAGGGGGAAACACAAAGCAGGAGAAACAGCAGAGTGTCTGTTCTGGAGCGCTGGGCAGGAACAGGACAGGATTATCTGAGTTTAAAAGTTACACATTGAGCTGAACAAAAGGCAGTGATGTGCAGATAGTGTGATCCCTGTAAAAAAAAAAAAAAAAAATGTCAATGCAGCCTTTGGAAGTGCCAGGGGGCTCCGCAGCACTCGTGGGCCCACCTTAAGAAAAAAAAACTGCAAGTGGAGGAAAAGAGAAGAAGTGAAAAAAAGAGAAGTGAGCTGGATTTGTTTTCCAAATGCAGTCACATTCTTGGCAGCACCTTCGCCTGTCCCGGCCAAGGGAGGGTGGGAAGAGGAGGGATGAGCGAGGTAGAGAGAGAGAGGAGAGAGTGGACGTGGGAGAGAGAAAGAGCAGATTGTTTTGTTTTTTTTTTTTCCTTTTTGCTGACTGCATAGAAGATAAAAAAAGTTAATACAGTATGTTGACATTATCTATAGATTTACATTCATCTTTGGCCTTTACTCACGTCGCCTACAAGCAGACACATTTTCATCTTTTTCCATTTGCACATTGTATGTCTTGTAGAAGTATACATTGCCTCATTTAGCCCCTGCTGACAAAATGTACCATTTTATGTTTACTCTTACAGCTGCACAAGCCAGAAACAGAACGTCCATGGATATTCCCACTGCACTTAGCCTAGTTTGTATGTCCGTATATACAGTAAGGCTTTAAAAATACATCCAGCATACTTTTATATTTCTCTGTCAACACTAGTGCGTGCAGAAAGTGCGGCCACTATGTCCATTAAGTTATTGTCGTTGACTTGTTTTTTTTTTTTTTTTTTAAATCCTAAAATGATAGATGACAAAAAGCAGACTGGAGATCATAACCATGACATTTTAACACAGAAAATATTCCTTTAAAACATATGTGATGACTGCATGCCAGAGCGTTACCTGTGCTGCTCTCTGGTATGAGACACAGTAAATTAGTTGAATATTTTTTTTAGTCTCCTGATAGAAAATGAAGGCACAGCAATTCTAACAACTGATTAATACCAAATGTTTGCTGGTCCCAGCTTCTCAAAAGTGAAAGGTTGCTGCTTTCTATGATTGTAAACAGAATTTATTTGAGTTATAGATGTTTGGTTTAACAAAACAAGCAATTTGACGGCATCACTTTGGGCTGTTTAAACTTGCGATTGGCATTTCTCATCACTCTCTGACACTTTGTAGATTAAATGATGAATCTATCCATTTAAAAAAAAAAAAAAAAAAAAACCTCAAACCTCAAGAGATGCACAAAGGAAGATGGAACTAACAGAAAAGACAGAAAAGAAAGACACAAATGGTCACAAAACAGCTGTTGTATTTATATCAGCCTGTCATGACGCTGCTCATTCACATTTGCATGTTTGTCTTCTGCAATGGGACAGTGAAACAATAAGAATGAGGCACTTTATAACGCTGAAAGAGGCTGGCATCAAGACGTGCCCTGCGAGTGTTAGGATGTCATGTGTAAATTTATGTCTTCAACTGCTCATCAGAGCCAGGCGCCAGCCAGCTGTGCCTTGCTGTGCCACTGGTCTTCCCTTTACGCTTCCTCTGACGACTACTGGTGATGACTGCTGAGGAGCCGCTGAGGAGCCCTTAAGTCTCCCAGCGGCGCTGCTCAGTGGCCGTTGTCTGAGAACCGTGGCTGCACGGGGGCAGCTTTTTGGCGTGAATGTGTGCTCAGACAGCCTCTTCTGGTTAAACAAAGGTTTCAAAGAGCTGCCGTCTGCCTGTTTGTATGTGAACTGCTGCCGCTCTCATCCAACCGGCTTTGTTCCGTTTCTTCAGACTCCTCTGCACTTGCTTTCCTGTTTCGACATCTTTCGTCCCTGTCTGCCTCTGCTGGCCTTGTTGCAATCATGGATGTTTTATGAGACGGTGGGCCCCTGGGCACAGACTTGTAAAAGGGCCCCTACCCCTCTTACATAGGAGCAAGGCATCCAGAGACACAAAACGGCTATGGAAATGTTGTTCTTTTCTTTTTGTAGTTGTTTTGCTTCTCTTTGTAGTCATGTGTCTGCTTATGTTCATTTGCTGTCTTCTTTGTTTCTTTTCGTGGTCACTTTCCATCTCGTTGCAGTTGTTTTAAATCTCTTTGTGGTCTCTTTGTGGTCATTTTGCTTCTTTTTGGAGTTGTTTTGCAACTTTTTTAGTCTTTTGATTGATTTTCTAACAAGAAATCTTAAGTCACTTCAGAAACTCAGAAACTACGCTCTGTAGGCCAGTTCAGTAATCCATCCACAGCTGCAATGTTGATGTAGCATGAGCAATTTTGGCCTGATGTTTATAGGGGATCAAAAGTAGCAGAGTTTCTGTCACAGAGGTTCAACTTTCCCATGGGTTTTGTTTTAGAAGCCTTATCATGGTCATTATCATCATTAGTTTTGAAAGTGACGCGCAGACAAGCAGAGGCGGTCGGAGAAGTGGTGACTGAAAAAATCTGCTGAAAGACGGATAAAGTAAACGAGGAAAGAAATTTGGAAGGGGCGGATAAGGCAGATGAAAAAGAGAACGAGAAAAAGCAATGGTGACAGAAACAGATAAAGTGTAGTGTGTTACCATGTGGCCGTGTGCCCAGTTTGTCCTATGTGTCCTTGGCTGGTGCAGATGTATCTATATGCACACTCAAACAAACTACAGACAGAATAAGAAACGTACTGTTTAACTTGAAGGAACTATTGTTTGCTTGCTTCGACGTCTGATTTGGGGCATAGAGATGAAGTGAGTTCTACTGATTGTAGCTTGAAAGCTCAGTGTCAAACTGTTTCAAACCAGAGATCCATGTCTCGCTGTTTTTCTTGAGCAGCTTCCTGCATCAAGTGTGACGAGCTGCTGAGTCAGGTGTCATGAATGAGTGCTAGCGGTTTCTGAGTAGATTGCATTTTTGTACTTTATCTGACGAGCACGAAAACCCCCAAATCACCACTTGTGTATACACATGCAAGTTGAACATTAACATTTTTATGAATGTGGGCGTCTGTGTTTGTGCATAATCGAAACATCAAGGTCACATTTAGAAAGAAGCCCGTACAGGTCGCATTTTGTCACTTCACTTTGCTGTAATCTATTAGCACCTATTAATAATCCCCCGACAGTAATTAGCCTGGCAAGAGAGCGAGCAGAGACGTAGCATGAAACATGATCCTTTTGCCTTTGACAGCCTGCGACCCTGGGGTACTAACAGCCACCCACCCCACCCCACCCTTTCCTTTTCCACCTCCATTTCCTCCATGATCAGACTGCACACACCACATCAACAACTTGGACCTGCCCCTGCTCTTGCTCCATTACTTAACCACTAATTGCACCAGGCCACCTTTGGGAGTCGGGAGCGCTGACCCCCACGTTTGCTGTCATGGTGTGAATTTTAACAAGGGTTCTCCTCAGGAGCTTAAGGGCTGAAATTTGCTCGCTGCAGACGAGCATGTATGCACCGTGTTCTGCTGCAGAAACACTGAGGTTTACATTTCTACCTGCTGAACTCTGATCCTTCTGCATTCACAGGGAAAGATATTCCACAATTGCTGTGTTATTTGAAATGAAAAGAAGTGAACAATTTTGAGTGAACATTAACACAGAAGCCGCTTTCGGCGTGTTAAGAAAATGACACATCTGAGCTGTTGCACGTCAGAACAGGCTAGCAGCTGCAAGAAGCATGTAGCTTAACACCTGCACCCCTTAAAGTCAGTGAATTAAACGAACCTGAATCTAATTGTAAAGTGTAAGACTTCATTTTTTACAGATTGGTGTGAGACAGTGACATTTAAATGGATTGAAGTTCAAAGAAATTAGATGACACCAAAGAAGCCAGACGTCTGTCTTCAAAGTGTGTGAGAATCTACTGAGTGGTTTTGTCCATCTTGGTTTTTAGACTCCTTGGGAGCTCGACTACATAATCGTTGTCAGGTTTGGTGATTGTGTAACTTTGTCTCACCAGCTGCGTTATTTGTATCTGTCATAATGAACGGATTTCATAAGCTGAGAACCCGCAGATAGAAAGATGATGAATCCAAACATCGAGATAACCATTGAAAAGGTGGACAGTCTTTATGAGTTCTGGATATTTTGAACCATATTTTTATTAAGAGTTTTGGTAGAGATGGGAAAGAGTCCTATGTTTGCGAGTGAGCGTTCACATCTCAACAACTCAAGGTGGGTGTACTACGGCTCTGCTGGTCATGTGAGGGTTAAAAATCCTGTGCACTGGCAATACAACACTGTTCATTTAGATTACCTTGAACAGCGTACTTTGAATGTTTCAGAAAAATCCAAATGTACTTTTGTAATGTGTTAATCTGAAAGCGGTAACATTCACACATTGAAGCTGGTATATGTTTGGGGAAAAAAGACCATGCTCTCGGGCACCTCAGTGGAGGTAATGAGGGAGGGATGAGCACTGCTAATTTGGTCCATTTACCAAACAAAAAGCCACAAAAATCCGCATCGATGTTCTTTATCCTCCTCACTCCTTCTGCTAATGGTATCAGTTCTACGGCTCACACACTATCAAAGTGTGTGTGTCCTCAGCTCACTTAATTTTTTTTTTTCTCTGAGGAGAAACCAAGTTCCTAAATATTGTTTCAGCACGCTGTCAAAGCACAGCCTAAACATCCTTGAAGTTTAATGACTTCTTTCACACCATCCTGCTTATTACTGATGAATCCATCCAGCTCTGTGTTTGGGCTCTCTTTCTGATGAACAGAGGGACATCGATCTCTTTTGGCCTGGAACAGAGGAGAAAGAGAGTAGGTCATGTTTAATTAATTCAGAGCTTCTCCAGGCATCAACATGCTTTCACTAGTTATTCTTTTGATGCATTTTAAAGTCTGTATTTCAGAGCGCGCAATTAAAGGTGAACCCTGCTCGAGGGAGAATGCCAGTTTTTGCAGGCCCAATTAAAATTTGGAGGCAGTTACTGGAAGGGAAGAAAATCAAGGTGCATGTGGCTGAGCCATGTTGGTTGTAGTGTGTGTCTGTGTGTGTTTGTGTGGGTGGGTGGATATGTGGTTGTGTGCACTCACTACAAAAGTGGTGTTATTGTAAAACATCTGAGAACTTACATGTTTGGTTCTATTCTCACAGGAAATGTGACACTTTGATTTCAAACCACTGATTTGATTTATGCTCAGTGATTACAACGTTTTGAATGTGAAATTGCAAAGATGTAATCACGGGCATCAGAAATGCTGGATCTGTACACCATTACGCCAACCAGTCAACACAGTGTCAAAATATGGCTAAACACAATGCAACAACCCTCCTTGAAGCTCCCAAGGCTCTGCAGGATGTTGACAGATTAATAATGAAACAACAGTTATTTAGAAGATACTGAGAATACAGATGGACAGTGGAGAAGTTGGTGGTGGTTTGAGGAGATTTTTAGAGCCACCTTTAAAGTGTAAAGCAGACTCGTGGAACGGCTTACTGTATGTACCTAGGGACTACAGATGTAAATTAGCATTTTACTACACTCCGGCATGTTTACATTGTGTACTTTATACTGTAGTTCATTGACATACATTGTCCCTATGAAATACACAAATCCATAAATAAAAAATTGTGTTTTTAATAGCCAGAAGACAGATTTTTGGGGCAAATTGTTTAAGACTGCATAACTGCATAACTGGTTGTCTTGGGATTGAGTCCAGATTGAGTCCTCGTCGTCCCTCTCTATCCCATATTTCCTCTGCACCTTTCTACTAGTCTCTATCAAATAAATGAATCAATCAATTTTTGGATGGAGTATCGCTTTAACTTGGCTGCCATTCGAAGCTTACCCAAGAACACGTTCCACCAAAGCCATTCGTCAACTACGTAAAATGAAGTGATAACATGTTATTATAAGTTTGGTTTCTTGATCCAATCCCACTGTGATACGCACAGTGAGCTGGGTATTCACAGTTTATTGTGCGCAGACCATAAAAGGTTGTATAAAAAACCTGTAACTGATAACATAAGTGTATAATTACAGACAGGCATTTAATATCTATATATGTAGATTTGAGCTGAAAACGGCTAAAAAGCCCTAAATTTGCCTTTTGACACACCCTGTTCTCTTCCTGTTATTTGTCTTCTCGCTGTGATAACTGGGTTTATTTTGTCTTCATTCCAACAGTGCTCTAAATCAAGTCTTTTTATTTCTCTTTCATCAACTTTGCCCTTCCCAGAACACACTATATTATCCCACTTTATCTCACTCTTTCTTTCTTTCTCACTTTATCCTTATCTCCTGTTTCTCACTTTCCTTCCTCAGGCATGCTGTGTACTCCTTTTCTGGCCCCAGACTACTTGACAGACTGACCCTGGATGTAGGGGATGTTAACATAAGAATAACTTGCTGGGTGGGGGCAATGACGAAGGAGCACATGCAAGAATGCAGTAGTTGAGATGAAAGAAGGCGCAACGATATGGCTCACAGATTTATCAGACTACTATTGTAGTGTGTGCTATTGTTTTCCTGGAAATATCTTGATGCAGTGTTATTCTTTAACCATTTCTTTGTCATAAGAAAAATAAACTATATGCCCTAAATTGTAAGATATGTTCCTAAAGGAGTTGTCAGGTGGATTTTTCCCTTGAAATCCAACTAAAATTTAAAAAAAAAAAATCAAAGAAATGGGTATTGGTCATTTGGTCAAATTGTTATAACCAGAAAGAGGAAAAAGTAGTTTTTATTTTTCTGCGGTGATGCATACAGATGTTTTCTGACTGAAAGTGTCGGTCCTGTTATGTGATCGGTCCGGTATCGATGTGGGAGGCGCAAAATATAGTTTGTGATCTCAGAATTTGCATGAAACTGCATGTCATGATTTAAACCTTGCAGTAACTGAGGTTGTGAGACTTCTTCCTTGTTGCAGTGAGTTTTGACAGTCTGGTTATGTGGCATGACCAAGACTGGACCTGTGAAAGAGATGCAGCTCACTCCAGATAGATGCTGGACAAACACAACACTGAGAGTGTGACAGTGTTGAAATAAAATGAACTAAAACTAATGTCTAGTGGGAATTGGTGCTAACGTTGGCAAGCTAGACCCACTCGCTTCCGCTCTCTCCGAGCAGAAGCTAGTAGTTTGTTGCGTCCTCCCAGTTGTTGACTGTTGTAAATAGACGTCTTAAATTACCAATGGTACGCAACCAACGCTATGTGTTGTGATACGTTTCTCCTAATGAGGGGGGACATTTGCTAATTTATTTGGTGGTACTTGAATTTCAATTAATCAGCTAATCAAACAATGGGCTCCCTTTTCTTATCTGTCCTCTCCGTCCCACTGTGATGAACAACCACTTTGTGCTTGTGCACAAACAACAGCAGTGAGGCCAGTGCCACTTCAACAGCCAGCGTAACAGAGAGACGGCGTTTGATAAGACGCACTTCATTAGTGGGATATGTTATTACGGGTTATGTCATCACTGTCCTGTTCACCATCACACCGCAGTCGGTCCCGCTACGGTCAGAGAGGCAGTCAACTCTCCCTGACCTCTCACATAACAATGAATGGAGTCTCCCTGTGGTTCCCTGACAGCAGTTTGTTTGTGTGTGTATCATATGTGTGATTGTGTGATTGTGCTCCAGTGTGTACTTGAGGGATAGTGTTTGCTGTATGGTGAATAAGGGTCTACATTAAGATTCTTTTTTACATGGAGACAAAATAAATGGGGTAGAAGCCGAAGAGCTGGCTCTTTATGTTGTTTTAGATGGTAATTAGCCGGCGTTAATGTTACAGGCAGCAAAACAAATCACACCATATCTTTCTAATATAATACAACTTTTTATGATATGAATGAAAAGACTGTCAGCAATGATTTGAAAGAGCTGAACCTTCACAACATCTCCCGAATGAAGTACCTCCGTTTCTTATCTCAACCTCTTGATGAGTCACAAACAGATACGTTCTGCCGTTTATTGCTGTCTGTTACAAGCCTTTAGAAGAAGGTTGCAGCCCTTATATAAACCGTACACCTGAGTGTGCTTAAAGTCTGTGTAATTTTCACATGTGGATTCAGTAATTCTGCACAAAAGTTCACGAAGTTCAACAGAGGGAAGGTGTTTCAGCAGTGCATTAAGACTAATTCATTCAACTAATGGACAATTTTGCTTTTCACTTACCTGAAAAGCAGTTCTCAGCAGCAGTTCTTACCTCCTGAAGTTCTCAGATGTGAAACAAGGGGACCACTGTGTATGGAGAAATCAGTGTGAAGGTGTTTTAATTATTTTTTTATTTTTTTATTTTTTTTTTAATTTAGTCCATAAAATGTCAGAAATAGCAACAATACAGAACAACAAATAAACAATAAAGAAAATAATTCTCATTACACCATCTCAGATCTTCAGTTTGCTTGTTTTGTCTGACTACAGATCTAATTCAAAATGATCACCCACCTGAAAATCTTGAATAATATGTCATTTTTTACAAGGAAAAATTTGAACTATATTTATTATTTTCTGAACTGACATCAGTGCATATATAAAGGCTCAGGGATGTGGATGAGTCGCCTTCTGCTTGTAGAATAAATGCAAAAAATAAACATGCATGGAGGTGATGAAATGCTGCTTTGCCTGCAGAGAGAGGTGAATATATGTATAATCTCTCTATTAGGAGTAAAATCAATAATAATATCAGTCATGTCTAAGGCCATTCTCATGTCCTGTATCCCACTGTTCCGGATTAGAAAGGCATTGAACCGGGGATTAGCAGAGGAAAGAATAAAGCCTTCCTTGGCCAACAGCGGAGGGAGGCAGGGGCTAATGGATCAAGACCCTTTGAGTGCTTGTGTATGCACCCACCCACACACACATACACACACACACATACTCTTTCACATTGATTCAGCTGCTCATCCTAAAGCTACTTAACCCTGTGTAAGAGCTGACATTGTGTAGGCAGTTCTCCAGGAACTATCCAGTTGTAGCAGTAACAATTGAAGGTGACAGACTTTGCCCTCTGACCTCCGGGCCACTGTATCCAGTCTTAACTTGGTGTGTGACTTGGAGGAATCCCTCTGCTGCCGGCAGCATGAGGAAAAGCCTCTGTTTCATGTGACTAAGGGTCATGTAATGCTAGATGGAATGTGAGACTCACTCACATGGGAGACTTAGTGGAGTTGACAGCATAACGCAGTGTAGACACAACATGTGGTGGAGCATTTAGGGAAGCTCCCGTTTAGTCACTAAGATAGATATCTTTGGAACAACTTGAGAAACGTATTTAAGACAAACTCCGTGATCTCTGTCGAGGTCTGGCACACACTCAAACCTGAGATGCTGTCATGACTCGTCGGGCTTGGGATGTGGTGCTGCCTTAAATTTTGGGCTTGGGTTGCGTTCGGGTTTGTTAATTTTCCAATGGAATATGTTGAGAAATTTCTCTCTCTTAGTGTGTCAGTCATCTGCATCTGTGCATGTCATGCGTTGTAGGTAGTTTCACAATGAAAGAGACAGTGTACCCTAAGCTTTGCATCAGCTTTGTGAGCTAATGGTTCGCAAGAGCCGAATATAAAGCAAGAATCTGGGTCTTGCGTTGGGTTTGGGTCTCAAATTTGCAGCTTTCAGTCATATTCATTGGGTCAGGTAATAAAGCCTGGCAAGCCTTTAGTCTTATCATGAAGCTTTTGCAGAGCTTTAGATCTCAGTGAGAGAATCCATCAGCCCTGCTACGAAAGCCGAAACCGAAATCTGAAAATCAAGTTAAAAGTTGAACATAATACAGTGCTGAAGCAGGAATATCTTACTTTGACTGAGCACTTGATTCCTCTGATATTTGTGTGATGCACCCTGCAAAGGCTTGGATCAAAGAGTTGTGTGTTGAGTCGTGCACTTGGTACAAATAAGTCGCAATTTGGTACAATTTGCAAAGTGTTTTTAGACCCTCTTAGAGTAAATGTTGCTTTCATATTAAATCATGGGAGACATTTTGTTGACAAAACCTTGATAAATGCATGATATAAAAAAAAAAAAGATTTATTAAAGGAAGAAACAGCTTTTTGCTTTCACATCACAGACGTGACTATTTTCATTACTGATCAATTTGGTTCATAAAATGTCAGAATGTAGTGAAGGTGCTCGTCACAATTTCCCATTTCCTAAGTTTCTATCCTCGTATATCTTGTTTTTTTTCCCAACCAACAATCCAAAAGTAAAAGATAATCAGTTTAATATCATAGAGGACTTTGAGAAGTCAGAACCAGTATTTTTTGGACTTCTACTTAAAAAACAACATAATTAATCATAAGGACAGTTGTTGATTCATTTTATCCCTGACTAATGAATTATTTCAGTTCCACAGACACTGTAATCTAACTTTCTTCTTTGTTCTCTTGTAGACTGGATCCCACTCCACGCTCCGTATCCCTGAGACCGACATCCATCTCCACCCCCCCACCCCCAACCCCCCACCCCCCTGGCCCCCAGGGCCTGCCGATTTACCCACAGCAGAACCTCCACCATCTTCCATATCTTGCAGCTTCACACCAAGCTACAGAACACCCAACCTCAAAGGGGGTCAGCTCCTTTTGGAGTCCCCCCCTCCTCCCTCCCAAGCCCCCTGGGACGGGACCCTGTCATGTTTCACTGACTGACCCTTCCCAACCGGCGAATGACAAGTGTGCATCCGAGGGTGGGGCTTGCCTCAGTCTCTCATAATTGGCTGCTGGATGGAATTAAGGTGAATGGAACACATGCCCAAGGAGCAGGACCCTAACCCATCAGAGGGAGAAGAGAAACGGTGAGTTAATCATTGCTGTCTTTATATCTTGATCTCCTATCT
Organism: Seriola dumerili; assembly: GCF_002260705.1. NCBI lineage: Eukaryota > Metazoa > Chordata > Actinopteri > Carangiformes > Carangidae > Seriola > Seriola dumerili. Next base: position 3,117,599 of record NW_019174323.1, read on the forward strand.
TAATCCCCTGCTGCTTCTTCAGCTTTCAGTCATTGTTCCATGTTGGTGAGGGTAATGTTGTGAAACCCGTTTCCTTGTCTTTCCTGATGTAAACCCTTTTGTCTGTCATTATGTAATGCTGTTATGGAGGAGGTTTTCTGAGGACATCCAAAGGAAATCTTTATTTTTCAGTCTGTCTTATCGTCTAAATCTTTCTCATGGCGCTCTGTTTTCACAAGTTAAACAACATAGCTGCCTTTTTTTTTTTTTTTTTTTTTTGACTCCCAGTTGCTTTTTTCCTCTCGTCTGACTTGTTTTCAGAGAACTTGGGCCCACAGCTACATCTGACCCCGACGGCACTCCTCCCCTTACTCCTTCATTTCTTGAGAAGCAGAGCCGCCCAAACACAAACAAACACGGTGCTGTTTAAGCCCCTTCTCATAAATGAAAACATAATATTAGTGGAATGGAGCCTCGCTCGTAGTGCTGCTGCAAGAGGAAGGGGCCCTCTGTGTGGAAGAGGCCTCTGGGTAAAAGGGAAGGGTAATCAGTCTATATCAGTCTGCTTTGGCTTCAAGAGAGGAGTTCAGTTAATTTGCAAAATGCTATTCTTTTAAATTAAAAAGTTAAATTATTGAATTGATCTCTGTCTGAGAATGATTGAAGTTGAAAACCATGATGACTCCTCTTGAAGTGTGTTTGGAAGCTGCTGTGCAGGAAGCCTCTGTTTAATCACATCATGTTGTCATCATGCTGATAAGCTGGCAATGAAGTAAATGTTAAGTATATTGCTGTAACAAACATGTTGTATTTACTACTCTCAGACTAAGATGGAAGTGGATAAGAAGGAACATATGAAGACACTAGTTACAGGCCGTTAGCCTTCTCACTCTTCTTTTCTGTCTCCAGAATTAAATTAATCTAATACTGACAATAACAATGATATGAGTTTATGCTCTTTCATTAGCATGTGGAGGGAGTAGCTGGCAGCCCAGAATGCAGCATCACATTCCTCTTCCCCTTCATGTGTTGTATTACAAGCTTGTGTTAAGAAAGTCAATCCGGAGCCTCGATGGATTCCTCAGCTAACACGGACACCTGTCAGGAGATTAACAGCTCTGCCGCCGGGGGACGGAGACAGTTGGTGCAGTCATGGATGTAGGAGTGAATGCACAGGCCTGTTTCGTTTGACATGTTCGGGGTGGAAGTATTCTGCGTATCCCTGCTGGTGTGCCAACACCTGTACCAAGAGCTGGCTGCAGCGTTTTGCACCTCAGGGATAATTAAAAGCACAAAGCATTGAGCTCTCATGGGCTTCATACTGGAGCAGTTGCTACATAGAGTGGATATCAGTGTGGGTGCGTGTGTGTGTCTGGCATGATAGTGGATTTTATTAAATCACTGCCCCACCCCTCTGCACGTTGTCAGCCTGTTGTTTTGAACTGGTCTGGCTCTTTGAAGTGATGCTATGGTTACCAGCATGCAGACAGAGAAAAGAACACTCTGGGCCTATGGATCGAAGATTGTTTGATACGTGCTCAGCCATTTCTTCTTTGACATAAATGTGAAACATTCTGTGGACCGTAATGAAATATTTCACATGCTGGATTTAATTTCAGGCAATCACTTTATTTGAGGTTTCTGAGCTGATAACACAAGAAGATTTGGCTACTTTGTACCAGTTTTCTTCATTGAAGCCACTCGTACTGTGGCTTAATGGCTCATTGAGATGCATAAATTGTTGTACAGTTTATGTCATGCCGGATTTAGTTAAAACATGGATCTGTAGTTGCAACACTTCTCTTAACTTGTCACCACAGCTGATGCAAGGCTGCTTGCACCGTGTTGCATTAACAGTGGCAAAGGCTTGCACCATAGTGTTGTGTGTGGCTTGTCGTATGCAGGAATCTTTGTGGCTGACGTGCTTCAAGAGGCCTGTTTTTCTCCTCTGTAGTCTGAGGATCTGAATCTCAGAGCCTCCAGTCCGACGTGTATGAGAGCAGATCACAGTTAATTGTTTGTTCGCGTTCCCTCTCGCTGCTCTACAGATAAACTCAGCGAAATTAAGTAATCCTAATGACTTAATTATTAACAAATCAGATGGAGTCACTAAGATGGATCGGGTGCCACATCTGCATGTAAATGTTATTTCTTCTTTAATCCCACTTCCTCCTTTTAACCTGTTGCTCAGATGAATTTCATATTCACCGCAGGTACGAGCTGTTTTCTCCCAGCTGTAAATAGCATGAGGAGGGTGGTAATAACTCTGCTGTATTCATGTCAGGAAACACACTAATCTGTGCATCTAGAGGGAGGAAGATCAACCTACCCAAACAGACATTGCTGCCTTTAATGTCTACCAAGGCCTCTGCTTCCCTGTCATGCCACAGTACAGTACGGTATGTCTGTAGTGAAGCTGAAAACGTAAACAAGATTCAGCTTTTCCTTCCCCTGGACGAGGATGTCCTGTCATGCCCGGGTTAAAGCCATTGTTATTTTCTCTCTTGCTATTGGTTTTATAGCTTGTTATGTCACTGGTTCCGTGTCTTCTGGGGATTTGAATATTAAGTTTTAAGGCTTTAAAACTCAGTGAATCATATCATGTTGAATAGACTGGGCGTAATATTTTTGTCAGAAGACGTTTGGTTAATATGAGCTTTATAACAGGATGTGGGTGTGTCCACACAGAATGTGTGGTGTATATATATATACATCTAGAACAGCATATGAAATTAATTGCCCTCTCAGCAATAGATCATTAGAGAGAGGCAGCCATTTACAGCCAGGTAAGTGAGAGTGTGCGTCAGTGAGTCAGTCAGCATGCACCTCTACTAATCAGTGATTGAGTTCAGTTAATTATTGTTCCTAGAGAAGTTCCCCTGCAGCAATCTGTGTAAGCTGTGACATTTTCAAGCCGACATTCACAGAAACTGTTTCAAGGAAAAAAGAAAAAAAGAACTGATTTCTGCCCAGTGAAAAAGCGGAAGGTGGCCATACTTCATACATAATGCTTCATTTGAGCCATTATATTATGATCCCAGGTGGATAATAACTGTGAATGGATAACACATTGCTTGTGTGACTCACTGGTCCACTATATTTGTATTTTTCTTTTAAAATAACTCCCATAAACGGGTAAAGCTGCTGGTAGTCTGGTTCAAGATCATGAACTGGCTTCATGCAGATTACAAACTGGATAATTTCGAGTTCATCGGTGCTTTGTTTTGGTTGTGATTTGACTGGCAGTGTTGACTTATTAACAAGTGCAAATACAATGCAGAGAAATCACATTATGCAAATCTGCTGGCATAGATTCAGATGCACCTGCTGCTGCAGACATTTGATAATTAATCTACATGCATTGTTTTACCATGAACATCAATCTGGACTTGGTCGATTGATAGAGAAAAATCTCTCAGCCAAATTGGTTTTTTTCCCCATTTTTTTATCCAATCAAAATGAATCATTTCAATATATTGAATTCATTTCATTTGCATTGTCAAAATGGCATTTGCAACACCATGTATGCGGTTTGATTATTGTTGTGAATAGTGAATATGATGGGATTTATAGATGAAAAGTCCACATCAGATGCACATTTGAGATGTGAAGTAAATCCAGCCAAATGCAGAGTAAATGTAGCTGTTTTCTGTATCGTACAGGATGTATCAAGCTGTATATATTTGAGGTTTTAGCACCATCTTTATTATTGGTCATATGTGGGTTACAATACACTTGCGTTCGGACAGAGGGAGTTGTCTTGCTTTCACTTGGAGGCATGCTATATCCCCTTCCAGCTCGGTCTGTAATTTAGACAGTGGTTGGGTACATGAGTGAACAAAGTGTCCATTAGCGCTGGATGTATAGTACGGGGCAGACCCAGCTGAAGGCGTGCATGCATGCTGAACAATAGGCTACAGTTGCACTCTAAACATAGGACAGGGGGCCTTATTCAGACACTGTTATGGATATAATTCTCTGGACTATTCCGAGTGCATCTGCATTGTTCTGTCTGGTTAAAGAGCATGAGCTTCAAAGCAGGTGTTTCTCAGTCTTAAAGTCAGTTCACCCACATTATAACAAAAAACATATCATCTCACTTATGTCTAGTGGTATCTGGCCATGCAAATGGTTTTGGTTTTATTTGAAATATCCATCTCTTGAGATTTCTGCCTCTATCCCAATACAATGGAAGTGACTGGAAATCTTATTTGGGGTGCTCACAGAAATGAAAAATGACATTTAAAAAATTTTACAGCAGCATCTCTTTCCAGACACAATGTCCCTGTTACACTAGATAATCCACAGAACTTGCTGTCAACAGGGTTTTTATGTGGACTTTTTCTTCAGTAGAGTGCCTCTGAAAACTGATCATTGTGTCTTCTCTCTAAACGAGACATTGTTTCTGGAAAGGCTCATTGCTGTTGAATTTACATTGTTTTGAGACACACAAGCAAACAGACAGGGCAGGATAAATAAAGTATTCAGAGACTGTCTAACACATTGTTGGTTTTGATCTTTTTATCAGATTTGTTGTGCACAAGAAAGGTTTAGAATAACACCAACTTTATTCTTTAAGTGTGGCAGCTTAAGGGGATCTTTAAGGACATACAGCTCTCACTCAGTATGGATCGCGGTTTTGCTTCGCTCCTCCGCATCTTTTGCAGTCATGTGTGCTGATTTAGCCTTAAAGAAACGTCTTAAAATAGTCAAGTCTCATGAGAGTGCTCAGTTACCTGGCAGCCCAGCAATTACCTGTTAGACGCACTCCAAAGTCGCCGTCAAAGTAACAGTTCAAGTCAAAGCTGGCTGTGCTCCAATCAGGGTAAAGTGGGTGGCACCAGCAGCAGAGCAAAGAAGTCCCACAGAATTGGGGGGAGGGAGAGGAAGCGTGTGTTTGAGTGGGTCAGCAGGCTGAACATACTATGGCACAACTAGCAGGGACCTCAGGATGTAGGACAGTGAGAAAATGGAGTCCATACATGAAGGCTGTGTAGCAGCTCATCAGCTACATCTGCAATTTCAACTAGAGCTGCTCCTCTGCCATGCATATTTTACAGTCCCACTGCGTCCTCAGGTCAGCACTCTAGGCCTAGGTCTCATCTTTTTGGCTCATGTTGTTGATTCTCCTGTTCTGTATTTGTTTCGGGCTATGCAACATGTGTGTAGTTGTGCAACATGTGCACATATTCTGCAAATTTATTCGGCCATAGGACGGAAAAATTCTTGCTCTTACACATCGACTGAAGTTTTAAACCACGTCTGTGCTGGAGAGAAAGTACAATATGTGCATGTTGGTGTGGGGCAGGATCAGGTTGCCGAGGCACAGTGTGTGGAACCATGCATATTTGGAGGTGTGTTGCAATCCGTGTCCCATCAGAGTATTAAGAGCTGGAAATTGAAAAGCGTTCTGTGGTATGCCTTGCGCAGTGCACAGCGCCGTGCCCCAACATGCAAAAACTCACATTCCATCAAAAAATACTCAATTATGCATGATGTTTTCATCTCCAAACAGGAGTCCATGTATTTGTGCCACACCTTCACCGGCTCTGTGAGAGTCTGAAATCCTGTCAGGCTGCCTGCTTTTTCCATGAGTTTGTTTCAGTGTTGTTTTATTGCCAAGAGACAAGATGTTAATTATTGTTTAAGGTGCAGCCTCCTACAGAAAATCTTTTGCACTGAACCGTATGTTTTTAAATTGTGTTTTACTGTGGTTGTTTTTGGTTTCTTTCCAGTTTCATTGCTTCCTAGGGCCACTTGACTGCTTCTCTCTAACTCCTTCACTGAGAGCTCTTAGAGTGGTGAACAGCTCTTCCAAGGCCTCACCAAGAGTGCTAAGCTCTTCTTTTAGCTGCAAAGGTGCTAATATTTTCATTAGTGCTATTTTGGGATCATTCAGATTTTAATAGTGGGTTAGAGCTGGAGCTTATTAAAGGAGCTGGTGATTTGTATTATCATTTCATTATCATATCATTGCTGTGCCAATTCTCTGGCACGTCTGTGCTGTCACGTCTCTAATGCGTGCTTGAAAACAAAATACTGCACAAAACACCCCCTAAGAAGAGGGAAAACAAAAGCTTTCTAACACGTCGCAGGTTGTGACATCTTAGATTATCAAGGACTTGTTGTTGGGATGCAGGATCGCAGCACAGAGATGCAGAGAAGGTGTAGTTGTCACAGGAGTGACAGAGACCTGAATAAAGAGTAGCTGTTTTTATCCTGTTTGCTTATATTTCCATCTATAACAACACACTGCCGCATGGGAGGACTGAACTGTCACGTAGCTGACAACTTGATGGTTGCTGCCTGCAGCAGCTGTGTGGAGTGATGGGGAAGCTATAGCAAGCAGAAGGAGAGACATTTACCTTTGAATGGCAGTGAAAACTCACCTTGTCTCTCTGCTGCTGTAGGAGCTGTAATTTTTCTTCTTTTCTTTCTTCTTTTTTTTTTGCCCACAGTGAATGGAAAGCGTCCTCCATGTTTAAAGACTTTGCAGATCATCTTAAGTTGTTACACTGTGAAATATGCACATTGCAGCCTTTGCTCTTATTGTGTGCCAAAAGGTGTTGCTTCACATGTGACTCCTGTAGACAATTCCCATTCTCCTCCCACATCCCAGCATGACAGGAACATTATATCCACATCCACGAGTTTGGCCACAGATAAGTCAAAAGATACAGACACAACAATCATAATAAATCAAGCTTTAACTCAATAGGCTATTTAAGAGCTTAATTTAATGCCCTGTTAAGCCATCAGATGTATTCTGAAAAGGGCAAAGGGAACCATAACTGAGAACGAGACAGTGCTATTATTGAAGCCAGGGTAGAATGTGAAGGGCTGTTTGAGTTGGCATTTAGGCTCAATTACAGCAACTCCCTGAACTTAACAGCCAGTTATATTGTTGTATTTCTCAGGGGCCGACAGCGTTTGCTGGTGTGAAAAAATGAAAAACATGCTGACTCACAAAAGAAGTACGAAACCTTTGGGACATTTACAGGCAGTGACTGGTATTGGACCTGTGGACCCTTAAATGGAAAACAGAAGAGTCACTTAGCTTATAATCTCTGCATGAGGCATAGACACTTTAGGAAAAATATGTATAAACTATCCGAACAGTTAAATACTTTGTTTATATACTGTATATAGGCCACAAATTTGTCTCAAAGGGCAAGTCTGTGTAACATACGACTCCCTCAATGCTCAGTACCTTCAGATAACTAACAACTCTGCAAAGAAACCCTTAAATAGGACAAAAGGTCAGACTTCAGGAAGAGCACCAGAGGAGGGATCCTTCCTCCAGATAATAAAAGAACGTACGACTCTATCACACAGCATATGTAAACCATAGACCTGTGTATTGCATCTTGAGAGCGAGTGGGACCACATTTTATTTATGATGCTGTCCTGGTCCCTCTGCTGGAGCTGGAATTAAAGGGCCCTGGTGTGGGAGGAGAGCTGGAGGCTATCAGGAGTGTCTGAGAGCAGAGAGCTGGACTCTTGGGATTCCAAACACATCCAACACTGACATGGAGCACTCACTAACTCTCTCCCATACTCTCTTTTCAGAAAAGCTCCCCCCCACCCCCCTCCTCTACTTTACTGTCTCCCTCCTCCATCTCCGCACTTTCATAATTCCCTTCAGAGCAGCCAGTTCCCATCTGTGTTTTACATGCCTTTCACATGTGTCAGTGTGGTTGCAGGTGTGTGTGTGTGTGTGTGTGTGTGTGTGTGTGTGTGTGTGTGTGTCTGCTGCTGAGTGCACATGCTCATTGAGAGTGCATGTTGCTGTGTGTATGCTCGATTCATATTGGAGCCTAATAATTAGAGTTGTTTTGGGGCTTTATTTATTAATTGTATTCCTCCACAAAAACGTTGTTTTCTTTTCTACTGCTTGGATTTAGATTGCGAGCACCGTCAAGAACACAGCTCTTTCTGCCAAAAAGCAACTTTTTTTTTTTTTTTTTTGTAAGAAAATCTCCCTTCTCCTTTCACTTATGACATAAACCTCGGTCTGGAGAGCTCCATTACTCCTCTGTTTGAAATGAAAGTTGCAGCAAATCATGCCTCTGTGTTTTTTTTAACCTAAATTGAGTACCAGATGGTTGGCTGGTAAAAGGATACAGGATGATAGAGGGAGAAGGTTACACAAATACAGAAACGTCTCTAAAAGTCAGTTTAGTATCCTTTTTCATGAGCTTATATGCCACTGCCTGAGTTGTACTGATGTATGTCATAACTGTGCAATAGACCCCATTTACACCTTCCTGGATACATTACCTGTAGTCTCTTGTCGGACAGTTTGTTGTTTTTTTGTTTCTTTAAAATGTGGCCCAACTGTACAAACTGCTTTCACACTTGTCTGAGATCCGATCATCACCTCAGAGTAGATGGTGATCTGGCTAATCCAGTTTGGATTGCTATGCTTTTTACATACCTTAACATGCACGTTTCTTTACCCAGGTAACACGTCCAGATACTGATTTCTCTTTATTTTCTCTCTTTTCTCCATGTTCCTCTTATTCTCTCTCAGGTGGCTCAATGGCCCGAAAAGGAAGAGGAAGAACAGCCAATGTTCGGTGAAAAGTATGACTGGTGAGTAAGTGATGGATGGTGTTTTAATTGTGAGAGAATCTCAAAAGCAGCTGTGAACTGGCAGCTAGGAAACAAACTTCCACTGTCTTACTTGAAGTGTGAATGAAGTCTGAATTCCTAAGTATCTCGAGTCTCGAGTATATGGATATCTGATATATTTTTGGAGTCTTAAAATCTTAGAAAAGGAAGATTTCAGCTGTCTGTCTCACCGCAGTGAATGACTGCACAGAAGCCAGTGGTGCATGATTCATCGCTGCCTCGTGTACATTATGCTTTCGATTTGTCACCTTCAAAGAAAAAAAAGTAGAACATCTTGGCATCTGTTATCAATGAGCGAGAGGCTTCCGCTCAGTCGGACGCAGCACATTGTCTGAGTGACAGCTCCAAATCCCCGGAGCTGAAAGAGGCGGGAGAAGCAGGAAAGAGAGAGATATTGACAGAGATAGGGCGGGAGGAACACCAGCATATAAAAATCTGAGCCTACAGGATGGTTGATTTGGCATTTATAAAATACATCTCCCAAGGCGTGTCCTTTCCACACGTTTTCCCTCCCAGCAGGCTTGTTGCCTCCTTCTATGCATCACTGCTGGAAATTTGTACCATATTCTACCTGCCATGGTCCATTTGAACTGGGAAAGTATGACAATATGTCTGCCTGGGGGGTATGGTTGTCTGAGATTGAATTGCATACACTGTGATGATGTCAGCATTTTCCTGTGGGGGAGTGGACCCTCAACCAGACTTTGGATGCTTCAAGGCTCATTCAGGACACAAGAGGACTTGTGTAACATGTGCATTGATATTTGCCAGTGTTTCAACCTGGTCTGTAGAATGCACATCTGGACACAGCTGGATGTGGAGCTATTGTAAAAGCGTTAAAACAGCACAGTCACTTCTCATAACCCTAATTTGGTGAAATTCTTAACAGAATGGTTTCTGTAATGATTAGAAACAGGTTTTAACAAAGTGAAATTAGGCCACACAGACTGTTTTAAGTTGCAGATATACAGATGTATAGTAAATGTGTATTGAAAATGCAGTTTGCTCAGAGATGAATGAATGAGTTTTAGTGTTAAGATGATTAGTGAATTGATTAGTGGACAAACAGAACATTGTTTGACATTTTTAAAGCTGCACCAATCAATATTTTTTTATTAGCAATGGATCAGATGATTACAGAATGTAGGATGTGAAAGGGAGTTGCCTATAGTGGCAAACTCACAGAGAATTATCACCCAAATCTGCACTTGGCAGCATTTTAGCATCTTTTAGCTCCTTGTTTTAGTTTTCTGGCCCGCAACAATATTGTTTGGTTCAGGCTGACCTCTTTAAGTCGCCGTATTTGCAGTGGACTATTTCCAGCAAAAAAAGTTAGCTAAAAGTTAACTTGCTGGTGAACATGGTGGAGAATTTCGCCTCTAAAGTAGGCAGATGTTTCACTCCGGAGCTGATGGAGACCAAAACAAAGCTAAAATAAAGAGAGTGAATATTGCACTTACATTTATCAGGTGGACACAAACTTTACTCAAATCAATGCTAACGTTGCCCCATGACGTCTCAGTATGCTAATGGACAATTGTTTGCTAGCATGTCAGCTAAAAGGAGTTTATAAGATGATATTAGTCCATGCTGTGTTTTCAGCTGGTTCTGCTGCCCCCAAGTGGTCAAAGACTAAAGCAGCTTTAACATGAGCTGGTAAAACATTGTTAATTTTGACTTTGGTGTGAGGATTTGCAGCTTTTCTATATCTCGTATCAAAATGAACTGAATCCTTAAGCAATTGGTATAGATGATGACCAGGGACTAAACAACTAAACAGACTAAACAATTAATCAAAACAAAACCAGATTAATTGATGATACAAATAATCATCAGCTTTAATTAGTTCTCCTCTAGTTGTGGTGTAGATTGAACCCTTTTTATTGCATTTGTGAATAGTTTTTGAATTTGAAATAAAACAGTATTTCTGTGCCAGTCAGAGAAGGGGGAGTGAACACAGCAGCAGTGAGCGCAGTAGATTTTGTATAAAGGCTGTTGTTTCATCTCCAGCTTCTGTGTACAATTTGAATCTCATCTCCTGATGTCTTCAATGTTTACTGCCTCAGATGTCACCTCACCAGTGTTGTTGTCATGTAAGGACCTCGGAGAAACAATCCCAAGATTCCTTCAGGAACCAGATTCATACCCCCCCCGTGATCCATACACCCTCTGAACGGCAAATGTTACGTTGGGAAACTTGTGAAGACAAAATATTTATCTTGACTCAGCCTCACTAGAATGAAAAGAAAAACCCTTCCCCTTCCTGGGTTTTGTTGGTGGAGGTATTGCAGGACCTGCTTTGGGAGGGGCGGGAAGCAAGAGCCAGAGAGCTGCAGCAGTATTGATTTTGGGCTTGGCTTCCAAACACAGGCACAGCAGACTGGGTCTGGGATCCGGTTGCTGCTAATGCTTGCCCCGCCAACACGCTGGATCTGACATTTTTCCTATATGATCGTTCTCTGATGTCCTTGTTATCGTTCATTTGGCCTGTCTCTCTTCTCCTTCCTCTTACTCCCCCTTCTCCACCCCTTCTCCTCCTGTGTCCTTCCCAATTCAGTTTTTTATTTTCTCATTGTCTTCTGGCTGCAGTGATCTCTCTTTTTCCCTCTCATAAGCATTGATCGTCATTTTCTTTCACTCTTTATATTAGCAAATACATTTTTTTTCTCCATTAGTTTTTTTTTTTCTCTCCATCTAAATTCTTATTATGTTTCCTGGATGGGTTTTTCTTATCAACAGAAAGAACTCAAGAGCTTTTCAACAATATATAAAAATCAAATTGGCTAGAATGTCACTTGTGCCCCTTCAGCTCTCGCTCTCATCTGTTCTTCTCCTCATCTTTTTTTATCTCTTTCCCACCATCCTCTGCTTGCCCTTTCCCTCCTCCTCTCAAATCTGTAACAAAGCCAAAAGGCAGAGCCCAACTGACACTGCCAGTCACAGCTCTCACCACGCCTTGGTACACACACACACACACACACACACACACACACACACACACACGAACACATATACACACACAAACACACACACACATGAGCATGTGTCATGAAAACATCACACACATGTGCTGTATGTCCATAGCACAAAGATCTACCAGTGGCTCTGTGTGTGTGTGTGTGTGTGTGTGTGTGTGTGTGTGTGTGTGTGTGTGTGTGTGTGTGTGTGTGTGTTGAGACACACTTGTGTATGTATTTGTAAATTGCAGTCTACCATCTCCTGTCCCTCCCACTTTCTTAGCTATATGTCATATGAAATGGCTGGAAATCTGCTATTTCCTGTGTCTCTGAGCTCACTCCCTCAGTCTCACTCAGGCAATATGGAAAAAGAACAAACTGTCCTACTCCTAAGTTAAAACAGGGAGAAGACTGCAGAGGGAGGGAGAACAATCCAAATACTGTAAATGAACATTGGTCAGCACTGACATTTATGTAACCTAAACACATCAACACCATATAATAAGTCAGTAATGTCCAGTTGTAATAATATTAAAGAGCAAATCTGTAATGTTGTGACTACACTGATCTGTGGTATGCGTATAAGTAACTAAAGAGGATGAATTAGACATGAAAAATCCTTCTCATCCAGTCATAACTCAAAATAAAAGCCTGACATGAGCCAAAGTTTACAAAACGTTACTTATGTAATAAACTTTTTACAGCACAGAAAACATTAAAGGCTTAAATTTCACTGTCCAGCTTTAGTCGCTCTATTAAAAGACGGGTCAGTCATTTAGACAGTAATTAGAAAGAGTGGATGTCCCGACGTGCAGCTCTCTCTGCATTTGTTAGCCACACCAAAGACAAATTTGCAATAGCGTGTGATGATCCTTTGTTTACATGTGGATCACAAAGACAGTATAGAGAGTCTGGGACCGGAGCCATTGTGCAAGTGTGGTAGAATTTACTGAAAGTGTCTAGTTGAAGAAGCGTTGGACCTTGTAAAGGTGCCCTGTCGAACTTTATTGTAAACAAAACTAAATGCATGTTTACATTTAGTGTTTCTCACCAGGAAAGAAACATATGTATATCCTCGAGGGCTGACAAATGTGTTGAATGAATTTTCCTCCTCATAAAGCATTTTCAAAACTGCACCTGCAAGACACAAAACAAACATTGCTCCACTGTGCTGATTGTGTGGCCCTGCGGGTCAGGTACCATATTGTTGAAAAACTAAAGTGTCTCCATAAACAAAGCAAGACAGGAACACCACCACCTCTTATGTCATGTTCCTCTCTGGCTTATATACTGTATGTATGCTTTTACTTTCTTACGTTAGAAGCCTCACATATTGTATGTTATATGGAAGCTTGTCCTTGGTTTAAGAAAATAAATGCAATCATATAGGACCTTTTGAGAGTGAAATAGAAAAGTTAATTTATTTGTTTTTCACAAAATAGGTGAAAGGCTACTCGGATGTTTGGAACTCATGGAGTCATGGATCTTGAAGTTATGAACTAGTTGTAGCATGAGGCTGATATTACACTAATGTTGTGTAATAGTGTGATGGGACAGAAGGCTCGTTTATAACATCTTCAGTGATAAAACAATATATAATGTCACTCTGTCTAACCTTATTTTTGCTCTCTGTTTCAGGGTACATCCCCAGCTACCTCGAAAAGGATGAGCCATGTGTGGTGTGTGGCGACAAGGCCACAGGTTACCACTATCGTTGCATTACATGCGAGGGCTGCAAGGTATACCCACACGCAAAACCAATAGTTTGACACACCAGGTTCATAACCTGTGTAATATCTTCCAGAAACCCTGATATGAATCCTCTGAGGTCAGCGGCTCTTACACACACACACACACACGCACACGCACTCACATATTGTATCTGGCAAACACACACTCTGAAACAGTCACTTAAGCACATACATTCACACAAGCACATTCCAAGGTCGTAGGCACAGAGTGTACATTCGCATAAAGATGATGTATTAGCATATTTGCATAAGAGTTGTCAGTGTGTCACATCAGCTCTCAGCCTTGTATTATTTGTCTTCCTCGCTGTCAGGCAGGTCTATGATCAGTCTGCTTCTGTTCTTCTGTTTGTTCATCAGTGACACGGTGTCTGAGGCAGCACTGAAGGGATTGTGATTAAACTCAGTGGCCAATTGTGTGTTTGATGATTGTGTGTATGATTGATTGGGCAGCCCCTAAAAAAATTAGCATATTTATTTTTGGTCTTTAGGCAGTCAAACACACAAACTTTATGCAGTCTTTATGCAGCAAAATAATACTTTCAATCTAATAATACAGTCACAATACTGAGGCTTATTTTATGGATTTGTTCATCTCACTCCCACATTGTTGCCTTCCAGCAATTATAATACTTGGATTTTAACGTTTACATAAATTGCCTCAGAATTGGAAGCAAGTCAGACACAAATTAGATTAAATTCTAGATTAAAGATCATTTTTCATAATTAGTTTTTATCATACAGAGAATAAGCAGTAATGGTAGTTAAAATATCTCCCTGCCTGTCTGCCATTCAAATGGAAATAAGCAGCAATATGATGTATCTTTGTGTCCTTCCCTGGTACTTTTATTTCTTCCCCTTCATCTCATAATCACTCTCTCGCGTACTCATCTTGCCCTTTTACCCTCTGTAAATCCTCGATATTCTTCTCTTTTAACTTTTAAATGTCTCTGATTGTCTCTCTCTGTCTGTAACATCCATTCCTCCATCTCTCCCTCGCTGTCTGCCTGCAGGGTTTCTTCCGCAGGACCATTCAAAAGAACCTCCACCCCACCTACTCCTGTAAATATGATTGCTGCTGCATCATCGACAAGATCACCCGCAACCAGTGTCAGCTCTGCCGCTTCAAGAAGTGCATTGCAGTGGGCATGGCTATGGACTGTGAGTGTTGCACTTCCACACTTGATACACACTTAATATGAAGGATGTACATTAATGGACCTTCATACGTAGCTGTGATTTGAAGTCTTGCTTCACGCTGCTCTGTGTTTAAAATGACACTTTTATATTCATATTCACTTTCAATTTCATATTGTGATGCAGAGGAGAGAAAAGATGTGGGGACTTTATATAGAGGGTGTGTATATAAACTTTATATAGAAGCAGCCACCGAAGACAGTATGCAAACTTTTGGCAATAAGCAAACTAGTTGCATACCTCTTTTTTTATGCTTTCTTTTCCTTGGCACTCTCTCCGTCTGTGGCTCTTTTTCTTCCTCCTCTGCCTTCCTCCCTCTCCTCCCAGTGGTGCTGGATGACTCGAAGCGGGTGGCTAAACGGCGCCTGATTGAGGAGAACAGGGAGCGACGCAAGAAGGAGGAAATGGTGAAATCCCTTCAGAACCGTCCAGAGCCCACCGGGGCCGAGTGGGAGCTGATCCGCCTGGTGACGGAGGCCCATCGACACACCAATGCTCAGGGCGCACAGTGGAAACAGAAGCGCAAATTCCTGGTAAGAAGACGTGAGAAATGGGCAGATGTGTTGACCCACATACACTCTGATTCTCTCAAAGAGTTGACGGATAAATACAGGAAGCATTTTGGAGAATAAAATTTTATTTTTTATAATCAATATGGTTCTATATCACAATTATGGCCCGGGATGTGCAATTTTAAGGGATAATTCAAGTTTATTATGATCCGGGTCTTCAGTGCATTATCATTTCTATCAGTTACGATATCACTGCACTCACTAAAGTAATTTTGAAGATCCGGAAACACATCAGCATCACTGCAACAGAGTTCTGGCAAGACAAGAAACGAGCAGTCAGGCGATGAGACAAGTATTAAACAAGTCAACAGTTTAGCCCAATTACTGTAAACCACTTTATTTGGAGGTGAAACTGAAATCGCTACTATGCTGTGGATGTTTATAACGGACAGTAGTCATAATAGGACAGAAGTACAGACAATAATTTTACTGTTTACTGTCATCTGAGTCCTAATTTTTCTTCCCATATTTGACCTCTTTTTGGCAAAGTCAAGTATTCCCTGATAACGGAAATTCATTTAGTGGTTTCAGTGTTTAATATCCGATAGAAACAATGGCCAAAACTCCAGAATTATGCTCTATATTAAAAATTTTAAAATGTTCATGTGACATGAAGTGTCTTATGAGAACAGCAGTAAAAAAAAAATACATTTAGACATTCAAATTTTATCAACCCTTTTTTAGGAGGCAAGTCGAGTGAGAAGATGCTCAGTAAACAATAACCACAGGGGTTTTCACACCGTAAACTGCTGCTTTACTGTTTGTGCGTCGAGTCCTCTGCTCTCGGATCCTAACAACAGGAAGATATGGATTATGTTCTCACACAAACATGCACGCCTAATCAGAAATGATAGGGTTTCATTTTATCTGGGTGAGCCGAGTCTCTTTCCTCATATGACTGACTGCCACAGTAGCTCTTCATGACTTTATCGCTCTGTGTTCCCTGCTGTCTGTCTGTCTCTCTCTGCCTCTGTCTTTATTCCTCAGCTCTCTCTAGCATTTTGGGGGTTTATTCATCCTAATCCTTCTGGGCTCTTAACCAGACCTAATTCCCTTCATAGTTTTATTGACACCTTGAGTCTCTCCTTTCGCTTTAATCTCTTTCCCGTCTTCATGTCTTTGTTTCCTCTCTCACTGTCCCTCAGGGTCTACCCTTACTTTCCCCTCTCTATTTTGCCCGTCTGTTTTCTGTGAGCTCCCTGCTTATCTCAGCCAAGGCAAATCCTCAGTCATGAGCGCTCATCCCGAAGTTGGCAGGGATGTTGGCAGGCAGAGTTTCTCTCTCTCTCAAACTGTCTTCCGGCTGTGTTGGCACTCAGATCTATCCTGGACAGCCCTGTCAGGGTGTCCTTGCCCAGTATCAGTCTTCCCCTGTCACACATAAACACAGACGGACACTGACCTCATGTTTTGGCCCAGATAATTAACAGTTTCACAGCAGCACTGGACCAGAGCCCATGGCCGAATCAAGGAGCTTTATTTAAAAAAAAATTCTACTCCAGGAACCTGAGGTGTAGGTGTAGATGGGGGTTAGATGAGAGAAATGAGGGGCACTCATCTGGAGAGGGGTTGAAAGCGCTTGTGGTGTGGTGGCAAGTATTGTGGAGGGAGTTGCTAGGCAACAAGTACAAGTACGGGTGATGGGAAGCGGGCCACTTGAGGATTACGTAGGTGAGGAGGTGTAAAGCTTCAAGCACAGAAGAAGATGTTTCTTTAAGAATTTCTTTAAAGAGAAAAGAAACATCTGAAACCCAGTTTTTATTTTGTGTGTTTTTGTTTTGTTTTGATTTGTTTTGGTGAAGTGAGTTCATGTTGCCGTGTCCCCACTTCTTCAAGAATCAGGACTTATGTTGAGGATAAAGCCTAAAGTGAGAAGGTTAAGGTCAGAATTTAGGTTAAAAGACATATTTTTATAAACCCTACAAAGTTGTAGAAAGCCTGTCTGTAAAGCAGGGCTTCCAAAATAAGCCGCACTACTGTGAAATACTGTATATTTTAGCCCTCAGCTTGGTTCATCTAAAAGGATAAACAGTTCTATTTCATACAGGCTTCACCCTCTAATGGGGCTCTAGAGGCTGTAGCCACTGAACCCTGAATATCTAAATTTACATGCTAAGCCGACCAGGATGAGCCAATTCAGCCCTATGGGGATCGCTGCCATAAAACGACAGCAGTGACACCGCGTCTCATGCACTGTACTTTAGCTCACAAATGATGACTACCCGCTCAAGGATGACTGGGTTGAATGATGAAGCCAAAGAGTGCCGTCTTTTAGAGGAAGGAAGCAGCAGATTATATTCAACACAGGTATAGCCCCAATTAAGTATCTAGGGTGAGAGGGTTTATGAGACACAAACATCTTCACCGGCACGTTGATCCATGATATCAGCTGTTGAATCCACAACATGCACCACACTTTCACTGGGTAGGAGCCGATGTAGTTTCCAAAACAACCCACATTCTCTGAGGTGTGAATTCACATCTTGAAAGGATGCAAAACATCATTAGGTTGTTATTATCATAGATAGACTTTTCAGGACTACATTTATGTTGCAAACATCTCCGAACATAACAACTCATCTCTTTGGTTCACTAGTTATTACCACATTTCCTGAACCTGTTTGCATTTATTTATTTTTTCTAGAAATATCCTCTGTAACCTGTTAACTGCCCACGAAGGACTGTACCTACTCAGAAACAGTTCTGGGGATCACATTGACTCTGAAATGGTGGTCTGTGGGTACTGAATAGTCCAATGTTTCAGGTTTTTCACACCAGACAGCTGGACCATATTGAAACCTGCTTCATTGCCCATTGTATAGTTTGGCTGAATGCAGCTAAGCCTTTAGATGTGTAAGCACACACACTGGTCTGAGGTAGAGTCTTCTCTCTTTCACACAGTCTGTGGTCTGGCATCTGGAAACATCTTTTAGGAGAGCAGATTCAGTTCATACAGCTGTGTGTTTACGTGCACGTCTACATGTTGGTTCAGAAATAGTCCTAATTATTTGGTAGCTCATTGTATTAAAAATACATTGAATTTCTTTGATGCAACATCTCGCTAAAATTAAAAATAGCCAACATACGGTATGTGATAAATTAATATAAATGTAATCACCAACAAGTTTCCAAACATACAGTAAATACATAAAGTTATTGTGTACATGCATGTATCAATATGTATGTTGATGTACTTATCTGTGCTTGTCGGAAAATCTGACACATACAAACAATTCTGTCAGGGCTTGAATCCAAGAAAGACGCTGGTGGTGTCAGGTGTGTGTAGCCAAGATCAACAACCGCAGCTCATACAAAACAATGGCTGCACAGTGACGAAAAAAAGAGGCCTCCAGAGGCAAGAATTGATTTATTTCATGTGCATATTTTTTAAATGTACTTTTTTTGTCAGTGTTATGGTTTTTTTCCTATGAGATATAACTACAATGAACTGGATCACGCAAAGTATCAAGTATGACTTCAGTTTACTTATATTTACTAACATACAGGATGCTCTGTAACTGTCCGTTAGTCCCTACTATTTTGCTAGTAAAGGTCAATATACACTTTACGCTCCAAGAATTTTATTTAGTGTTTGCGGCCAAGTGAAGCATAAACCCACTGGCAGCCTTTCAAAATCACACAAATTCCCCATTTTCAATAGTTTGTGAACTTATGAACTTTATCCACAGTTGTTTGCTGTTGGTCCGACAAAACTAACCAAAGAGGACAGCTCAACCTGGCTGGCTTAAAATGTTCTGCTCAGCTATTATACTAAAACGTAACAATCAGAAACAGAAACAACTGTGACTCAGTGCATGGAGAACATATGGTTTTGGTTGAATGCAGACATTTAGACGTTCAAAAACATCCATTTTTGAACTGTATACCTGCAGATCTGCTCTCATGAGGTGATTGTTGTGGATTTTATTCTCTCTTCTTTTGTTCTCCAACAGATTTTATCAATCTTTCACTTCAGGGTTCATAGGGACCAAGTCAAAGACACAGGAGGACGAGAAATTTAATACTGAATCACACAATTTTGTTCTGTAAATTACAGAGAGTACAAAGTAAAAATCTGGCATGTGAACGGTCTGCAGAACAGGAGTCACTTATCCGACATGTTCTTTTAACTCTTTCACTCCATGCTCCTCCTGGATGGAAGCAACATTACTTATTGATCAACAGTTACACACAGGATTGTCTGGTTGGCCTACTTCTAAAACATTGCCTGGACATCACTATAGCAGTTGCTAGGAAAACATCTAATTAACTAAGCTGCTCGTCCTTATCAGGAAAGTTTCCATATGCACACTGGTACAGTAGTATACCTGTCTCTCCTCTCCTCTCCTCTCCCCCTAGCTAACCTTGAACGATAACAAATGTTCTTCAGGCCTTTTAAAGAAGCTGCAGGTCAAGATGATCTCCTTCTCTTCTCCTCCATTCTGTGCACATTTATGAGTAAATCAAGCTAACGATAAGCACCATATTTCCTCAAATAAAGGCTGGGAGTCAATTAAAAGTTCCCGTCTGGCTATTGTTGCATGTACTATGCCTGCAGATGTTTCCCAACAAAAGCCCTGTTAAGAAATAGAGGGTTTCTGTCCACTGAAAGGCTAGAGGGCTTTTGATTTGAAACAGTTACAGGAAGAGTTGAGTGTGAATTAACTGTGTAATGCAGTAACTTAACAGGGCAAACAGGAGCAGATCAAACATGGCTTCCTACACATATCAAACAGAGGGAATTAGAAATAAAGGTCTGCTACCTTCTGCAGTTGAGGTGAATAAAGGCCCCGGCCTCTATTTGAGGAAATATGAAAATATGTTTTATTGAATACTATCAGACCCAGGATTGATTACATGAACATCACAGTCTTGAACTTGTTGAGTTGAGTTTGGAAAATAGAAATCTCACTCCTTTGTTAAGTCACTACTGAGCTATTAGCATTGATCAACAACTACTGCTACTATTGCTAAAAGATTGAAGGTAATCTATGTAAAGAATTTATCCCAATCACATAAAACATGACCCAGACGTACAGTTCACAGCACAAGGACGAGACAGCCAGATTAAAACATATATGGATCTCATTTCTCTTCTCCACCTCTACTGGAACAAACGCTCCAGAACTAATCCATCTGATAAAAGGTCAACAGTTGAAGCTCATCGTATAAATGATGAGACTTCAGTGAGAAGTTTTTCCCTTTCCTCCCCTCAGTGTAGCGATTGTTAATTCCCAAAGTGTGATATGGCTCATGTCAAAGTCCAAATATTTTGTGCCCCTTTTGGGACGGTTTGCAAGCTGTTTGTTTTGTCTATACGTGCCATGCTTTGCAGCAGCAAAGACATAATCCCTCGCCGTCTCTGCCGGTATAGCCGAGTGTTTCTCTACATGCTGCCCAGATGGCCGTGCAGTTAATAAACAAACATTAACAGTTCCAGGAAAAGCACATTATGCCATAAGACAGTGCGTATGAGCATATAAGCACAAGCTTAAAATGTGGAGAACATTCACAAACACAAATTAATACCCATGTACAGCATAATCGCACCCATTTTTGTAATTGTGTGCATTGTGCATTAACTGGTTGTTGATAGAGTAAATGCTTCAGTAACACTGGTAGTATTTAGATTAACTTTATTATGAAATTGCTTATATAGCTGAAGGATAGCTAAACATTAGTAAAGTTAGCTGCAGCCCTAGCATAGTGCACACTTCATTCAACATTCAAGGGTAGTTTGTCATCTTGCCGTTAAAGGGATCTTTCACCAAAATTAAAGAAAAAAAAACATATTCTCTCACATTAATTTCATGGTAGTTTTGGTTTCATTTGTTTGGTGATATCTGTCACTGAGATTCCTGCATGTGTTGCCACTGAGATCTGAGGGTTATTCAGACTTACTGGAAACAGAGGTTGCCGTTGAACTTTTTTATATTCCATTTTTCAACTCTGTCAGCACCTCTCCTGCCTTGGGGTTGAGGTGGAAATCTTAGATATGTTAAGACCTGGACAAATAAAACCAAAACTATCTTCATGGTTGGATGCCACTGGAGCTACGTGAGAAAATGTGTTAAAGACTCTGTATTTATTTCTGTCGTCTGCGCCAGTCGTGACCCATGACACGCAGCTGACCCTGCACTGTCTTTGTCTTGCGGTTTGTCTCTGAGCTTCTGCACTCCGAAGCGTGGCGTGCATTCAGCAGCTCTGAACCTCAGCTGCTCTCTGTGTCTCTCTCCGGAGAGCTATTTTCTCAACACTGAAATGAAAAATGCCACTGACCTCCACCAGTGAAACCAATGCTTTGTTTTGGCTCCGACACGACAAGAATTTCAGTCCATCGGAGTTGTTATTACAGTTATTTAAATTTTCCATAATTGCGAGGCTCTCCGCTGCAGAGCAGAGAACTGGCTAAATTTGCTCTGATTTACACAATCCCTTTCCTTTCGGATTATGATTGATGGTTCCTCGTGTGAGGTGATTATTCCTACACTTTTATCTCATTCCATTTATTGTTGAAGCCCGGCCTGAATAAATGACTCCAGCCTTGACACCAGCTTTATTCAGCGGAGCGTGAAACAATATTTTTCATCGTCACAGCCTCGATTCACACAACTCTGTAAACATATGTATTACTTATTTGTAGCTCCCCACTGCAGACCTCCGCTACGTAAGCTCTATCTGTCTGGTGACATGTCCCATTCCTCTCGCACAGCACAATCTGCTGTCCCTATCTGATGAATCAGCTTGAATTTCTCAGATAAGGCAAGTGAGCACTCTGTGAAAAGGAGCAGGAAGAGTATAAACTTATTTAAAACTGTGTTGTTTCCTCTATATTATTTCACTCTAAGACCCACGCCACTCTCATCAATTCTTCTTTAATCTTATTTTATTCTTTTGGGTTCCTTTGGCTCTTTAATTCCAAGGACACACCCATCTTCTCAACTATACCTTGTACTAATGTACTCTATTACAATCTATTGTAGAGCACTTCCCTTCTTCTCTTTATTCTACCCACCTCACACATGCTCCCCTCTCCTCTACTGTGGTTTATGCACTTTCATGTTCCATTTAAACAAGGCTGGTAATATTTAGTATCTTCCTTGTTGTCAATAAATCCCATGAAAAGACTAAAACCAACAGCGTGTTAGTCCGTCTGAATACTTTCTGACTCCCATACCCAGTCTGTGTCACTCTGCCTCAAGCCCATATGTTCCTACTGAAGACTTACATCTTTAAAAACAGCCTAAATCATTTCCTTATGGGCACTGCACTTTTTAGCAAATGTTACTCAAACGGGAGAAAATTCAGCATTTCTTGGGGACTTTTCATTTGATGCTGTATTGAGTATTTCTGGAAGCAGGATGCTCTATGCAATAGTGTGGCTTATTGATGTATTTTTTAATAGTGTTTAGACAACAGTGGAGCTCTATGGCACTGAGGAATAAGATATATCAGGCCTTGATACACATACAACCATTAATATTGCTGGTTTTGATTTTTTTTTTTTTTGTAGGATTTTCTTGACAATAATAAAATTGTGAAACGCTTCAGCTTGTCCTCATTCAGGTCAGACTTCGCCAACTCTTTCCCGCTCTCCTTTGCTCGCCTCTCATTTTCGACTTTGCTCTAATCAGCCACCCACGTTCACTCTCCCCCATGTAGCCAGACAAAATTGGCCAGTCCCCGGTTGCCCCCACATCAGACGGAGACAAGGTGGACCTGGAGGCCTTCAGTGAGTTCACCAAGATCATCACTCCTGCCATCACCCGCGTCGTCGACTTTGCCAAAAAACTGCCCATGTTCTCTGAGGTGAGTGGTGGTTTAATGGCCCTAAGCAGCAGAGTGTTGGTGGAGTGTGTGTGTTGGGGGGGGGGGGGGGGGTCTGACAAACTTTGACACACAGCAGACACAGCCAGGATTTATTGAGGAAATGTGTGATTTAGGGAGGTCTTGTCTAGAATTAGTAGTTCCTCTGTTTGAGAAAGACCACAGCAACATACGTATAGCATGCAAGCTACAACTTAATACTATACTGTAGAAAACACATAGATGCATTGTGTCAAGTGTGTCGGTGGTGGTGACAATCAGAGATGCACATGTGCTCCTGTTTTCCTTGCCTTAATTGGCAGCATGTAATCACATCTCTTGTCTCTGCTGCCTGTAATGAGACCTTGTGTGATTGGAGAATTATCAAAGTAGCTGTTGTTGTCTAGTGGGGCAGCTGCTGTGTGTGTGTGAGTGTGAGTGTGAGTGTGAGTGTGCGTGCGTGTGCGGGTGCGTGTGCCCTGTAATGAATTACAGGAGAGGGAAGTTAAAACTGAAATCCACTGCTGTGTTTGAGAACATTCATCACAAATACAGTAGAGGAAGTAGAGGTCTTTGCTTTTTCAATCAGCATATTTTAAAGTAAAATTAATTCCTATTGTTCTATTATGGCACAAATCTTACTATTATGATGGATACTACAATTCAAATCAATGTGTAAACTAGAATAAATTCCTCATACCGCTGCTGGGTATTAATTATAGAGACGAAGAAATTAAACAGCAGCAGATAAGGATGGAGCTTTTTAGTATTCCAGACAACGAAACACATAATCAGTCATCGTTTTTAATAGGTTATCTTTTATTCACAATATAATAAATTGCTTTATGAAAGAAGCCTTTTTTAATCTGATGAAAGAGGTGGAGCGAGAGAACCTGTTTAGCCTACATGATATCTGCTCATGCCACTGCAGTGAATTACTGATAATAATGCAGTGAAACTAAACCAGCACTCAGTGAACCACTAAAAATGAATCTATTGCTTTTCCCACAAACTGATGCAGCAGTAATTGCATTATAAGCATTTACTTTAAGCGTGCCCCCCAAGGTACAAATTTACAAGACAAATCAAGCCAATGAATGCCAATTAGTCTATTCAGCAGTCAAGAGCGGTGAAATAAGAAACAAGCTTACATTAAGGTAGATTTAATTCAGCACACCAGAGTCTGTAGATTTAATCAAATGGGTTTCAACCCAGAGATTCTAATATCCATGTAAATCAGGGGGTATTAGTCATAATCTGTGTTCACCCCTTCCCATCCTTCCCTCTTTACCGCATCTCTGCTTTGCTCCCTCACTCTTTTTCTCTTCCCTTCTTTTTCTGATGACTGAGAATGACTCTGGTTTATTCCAACTTGGATACTCATCAAGTTGATGGTTTAGATTTGGGAACACGGCATTGCAGCTAAAACATCCAGTGTCACCATAAACATGGGCAGTTGGATAATAAGCAGTCAGACAGGTTATAGTAAACTGGAATTATCCTTTCCGTTGGGGGTCAAGAGCTGGTACCAAATATGTAACAACTGGGAATTTTAAGCTCCTGAAAATGACTTTTTGTTGGGGAATTTTGGACCCACTGC
Organism: Seriola dumerili; assembly: GCF_002260705.1. NCBI lineage: Eukaryota > Metazoa > Chordata > Actinopteri > Carangiformes > Carangidae > Seriola > Seriola dumerili. The sequence continues at coordinate 3,142,092 of NW_019174323.1, forward strand.
ACTTCCATCTACATGCATCAATGCCCTTGTATAGTGTTAACTATATGGTGGACTGGGTTAGTGCTCACAAGTCTGGTTATGCTTCACAAAAGTAAAAAATAGAGGAAGAATATCTCAAATACTTCCTGCAGTGTAGTGTTGAATGCACCAGTTTTATGTCCCCAGATGTGATCATAATGTTCCAGTATCAGCTAATGGTAGACATCTATCTCCAGTAAAGTCAAGAGTGAAAATGTCATACGTTCAGCTTATGGATGGATGGATGGGAATTTTTGTTTTCTCGTCTTGTTTTCTCTGAGTGGTGGTGGTGTGAAAGTACCAGAATGTAATAAACAGTTTGTCACAAAACATTCACTTTGTGAATGGAAAAGTAAAATTCTCTAACTTGTTTACCAAGAAGAGCCTAAATACACCTAATCATTTTTATAAATTATTGTTTAAAGCTGCTGGAAATGGGTGTTTTTTTGCTTTCAACATATTTTAGTGTCCATTTATCCCCAATTTTGCCTTTTCTAAATGTTGTTTTGCTCAGCTATGCAACCAGAAACAGATACGCTGAGCCCAGTCCCTCCTCCATTACTCTTTCTTGTTTTCCTCTTGTCTCTTTTTTAACCTAGTGTTCCACAACAGTAACCTTAGCTCTAAAATGAAAGAGAAAATACTAATTACATTGTTACTGTTAGAAAAAAAATGTCCTTTCAGTGAAATTATCTGCAATAATTTCCTTCTTGTAAAGCTTGCTCTGTTTTTTACAACCTCAGTATGTTGAATTATGGTCCATGTGACAATTGTTTAGAGATATATGTTTATAACTGTCCATTAAACATTAAAAAAAACTTTGTTCACCAGCTGCCTTGTGAAGACCAGATCATCCTGTTGAAGGGCTGCTGCATGGAGATCATGTCACTGCGAGCTGCCATGCGCTACGACCCCGACAGCGAGACGCTGACGCTGAGCGGGGAGATGGCTGTGAAGCGCGAGCAACTGAAGAACGGTGGCCTGGGTGTGGTGTCGGACGCCATCTTCGATCTGGGCAAGAGCCTGGCGCAGTTCAACCTGGACGACACGGAGGTGGCGCTGTTGCAGGCCGTGCTGCTCATGAGCTCAGGTTGTTATTGATTTAAGAACTTGTGACTTAGCTGTTCAGCTTCTTTTCTAAAACTTCCATCTGCAGCATGACAGCGCCTTCTCTCTGCACCGGCTGCTTGTAACAGTGGTAGTCCAGGAGGTTGAGCTTAATGTGATGTAAATTTAAATGTCAGTTTTCTGTGCCCTTAGAGACACAATCCCATGACAGCCCATATTCCCAGCCGTTACCCGCTGCTGTACACAGTATATATTGTAGCCCATTGTGACGCAAAATGTAATTATGATAAAAGCCCACATACATATTCAGTGGTGAAAGGAGGGTTTCCAAAGCTCCTCCTGAATGTGATTGGAAAGCCTTAACTCTTAGTTTGTTCATTGGAAAAACTCTGAACATGAGACAGACTGTTTTACATTGTGACGAATGATATGTTGCAGGTTTACAAATAATAGGATGCATTATAAAGAGAGGATGTGTTTCATCCTAGAGAAGCAATGTAATTACTCTCAGTGTATCCACAGGTTATTAAAATGTATGAAAAAAATACAAAATTAAATTTGTGAAAATAAATGAGATAAGATAGATTTATAGTAATATAATAGTAATATAATAAATATAATAATAATAATATTAAAGTGCCACAGTATGTGGTTTTATACACTCAATGCTCTCCCCCTTTCCTTTCTTTCGTCACTCTGTTCTTCCCCGTCTTCTGTTCTCTGCTCGTTCTCCATATCTTCTCTTGCTCCCCTTTTTCCTACATTCGCCCTCATCTTTTCCTGCCTCCCTCTTTTCCTCTGCACTCGCTCTTCCTGCCACCTTCACTCACCCAACCCTCTGCTTCCCGCAGACCGCTCTGGCCTGACCTGCATGGACAAGATCGAGAAGTGCCAGGAAACCTACCTGCTGGCATTTGAGCACTACATCAACTACCGCAAGCACAACATTCCCCACTTCTGGCCGAAGCTCCTGATGAAGGTGACAGACCTGCGCATGATCGGGGCGTGCCACGCCAGCCGCTTCCTTCACATGAAGGTGGAGTGTCCCAACGAACTCTTCCCTCCGCTATTCCTGGAGGTCTTCGAGGACCAGGAGGTGTGAAACACAGATGCCACCAGGCAAAGGGAAGAGGAAGTTGGGGCAAACTGGGAGATGGGAAGGGCCATCATTTTTATAGGGGAAGGATGGAGGGAGAGTCCTCTCGGCAGGAATCGGCATTTCTCTGACATCACATTTACAGTATGTGGATTAAAAACTGGAAACAACAATAACAGAAACAACACACCAGCAACAGGAGAGTCAAGCAAACAGGATTTTGTTTTTTGAACACCCTCTCCTCCACCTCTTTCTCCTCCTTTTACTTACCCCTATTTCGAAATCCGTGTGGGGGCCCTTCTGTCTGAGCATGATGTCTTATCTAGCAAGAGTTGTAGCCATTTGCCAAGACGCGCACACAGACACACACAACACATGCGCACGCACACACACACTCACACACACTCACACACACGCACAAACACACACACACACACACACACACACACACACACAGCCACAGCCTGTTCCACCTCAGTTCTTCAGAGCAGCACTCTTTGCAGGGGTCGGTTCCCCCCTCTCTGGTTCTTTGTAGTGGTCACAGATTTACACACGTTTTGAAGCCCGTGTCTCAGCACCTCTCAGTATTATTTCTGAATAAGTGTTTAGGCAGTAATTCAGAAAATATGGTCAACGGTGACATATTATCACACTCACAGCAGGCACACGCAATCAGCAAACACTGCACATTGAAATTTCAGTAGATGCTTTATTATTCTGGTGTATAATGGCCGTAGTAATGCTACCAGACCTAGATATTATCAATTTCTCAACTCAATCTGAGCCGTTACAGCTGTTTTTGGAGCTTCTTCTTCTTAGATCCCAGTGAAACCGGTGCTATATTTATATAAGGCTACTCCAGTTTTATGAAATTGTGTTGTCTACCTTTGAAAAACGTGCAGACCATGGCTCCATATCTACCTTCATTTTTGTCATTGGACCGGCTCCTGTGACATACAGTACATGCACACACACTCACAGACACACACATGAGCAGACTTGCCTAGTCATTGCCCGTGCTGCTTGTGCCAGCAACCTAGCGTCTTATGAATGACAATTAAGCCCTTCTCTCTCCAAGGAGTTAGTGCATTGAGGAAAAGAAAGAAAGTAAGTAGAGGAGAGAAGGAGACACTTGGAAGCCGAGAGGAGGGAGGGGCAGAGATAGAGGGAGGAAACAAGATTTAATAGCTGGACTGTGGATTCAGAACCAGGGGTTAGAAATAAATCTCCCAAACTAGGCCTCCAAAGAGGTTTTGAATAGCAGCAACCACCAGCAGGACAGCAAAGCTCATCCAACACACACATTCACTTTCTCTCTCTCTCTTGCTCCCTCTCTCTCTCTCTCTTTCTGTCTTTCCCCCTCCCTCCCTCCTTCTCGCTCTCTTTCTCTCTCTCTCTCTCTCTCTCACACACACACACACACACACACACACACACACACATATACATGAACACACACAACATCACCTCAGAGTAACGTGAATGCCTCATTTTACTGTATACACTGCGCGGCAGTGTCGATATACAGCCCTAACCTGCAGGGTTTGTACCGAGTCCCCTCCTCACGGACTCAGCTCAGTGTGGCCCCTCCAGGCTTCCATACACACATGCCTTTTTTACCATGGGCGTCACTGAGAGCAGGCAAATGCCAAGAAGGCTACCATTTACCTCAATGCGGACACACCCCCAGGCTGGGGCAGCAATACTGCCCCTGTGGTGTCAGGCACTACCTCACCTCTGTGGACACAGGGCAGCTGCCCACAGCCTACACACAGACATACACCATTCAAGTTGGCGCATGTGTAGATTAACACACAAATGTGCATAATTTTTGCGTAGGTGCACACTTGTAGTACTGGAAAGACAAAACACTCACAGCATACACACACACCCTCAGTGCTATCACTTGGTTGAAATGAAATACCACTGAAGACAGGAGGGCCAGCCATCCCCCTGGGAGGTTTCACCGACTCCAGGGAATGGTACCCATTACATTCGGGTTATCTCTTTTTGTTATATGGGACCAAGTGTCATCTTTTGAAATTTGGATTTACTTGTTTCTGTCAAAACAGAAACCGACTCAAAGAAGTGACGAAGGACAGTGTAGATGTGAAGCCCAGCTGACACCCATCTGAGCAAGTGGCAAAAGGATAGATCACATAGAGTAACTGAATAACCAGTGGTGACCACATCTGTTGAATTAGCACGCATAGAAGCGCAGTCTCTGTCTGCATCATGGTGATCTTCCACAGTACACTTATGAAGGCTGCCATTGGATCTTGATAAATATCTTCATGGGAATAAGCTTTCGTTTGTGCATGGACAGTGCATTAGACCTAAAAAGATGGGATGTTCTCAACCTAAATGACTTAACAACTCTTTTAGTCTCATGCACTTTACCAATGCTCCCCTCTATAACAGTAATATATCCTGGCAAATATCCGTGGCAGATATCATAGTGTATTAGCCAAACAACCATTCAAGAATGTTGATTTGATCATAAAAGCCCACTCTGTTCATTCCAGTTCTGGGGCCAAGCCGAATCTAACTGGCTTTACACCTCCTACAAGAAGAGAATGAAAGAAAAGAGACTAAGAAAATCTATTTTATATTCAATGCCAAGCAGTAGTTCATACTGGGCACTTGTACAGGATGGGTAACGTGCACCCCTTAGAAGAACCTAAGCAGATGAACGTGCGCCAGGGATCGTGGGTAATCGTCACAGATGGCCACGCCTAACTGCTTCAAACGCGTGGAGCAGTGCTGGTAGGAGAGAGGAACTGGAGCACCACTTCGGGCACGATGGCAGCGTCTGGTCTGAATCCCTTCCTCAAGCACATCACCGCTTCCAGAGATCGATCACCTGCCCTGCCCTGCCCTACCTTACTGCAGCCCATGACGGTGCCCTTTCTGGAGCCTAGCTCAGACTGAATTGCACCCCACCACCATTATAACAGCCCCCACCCAGCCAGGCTGGAGGGAGTTTTTGCACTACTGCAGCGGTCCTCTCTTTTATCCCCTTACTCCTCAAAGTTTAACCAGTGTCCCTCGTTGGATTACACATTAGTTCCCCCTCCCTCACCTCAAATGGGCATCCTGACCTGCTCTGTGTAACAGAGGCTGGCAGTTGCAGTGGGCTCAGTCCCAAACCTGTCTTGTTGTCAGTATTAGACCAACAGCACATAAACCTCATCCCTTACCCAACCCAAACAGGGGTGGAGAGAGATCCCTGAGTAGAGGAGTCAGGAGGGCTGTGTAGCACTTACTCATTCTCCCTGTAGTACTCATTTTCCCATCATCCCTCCTGCAGCAGAGTCAGCCCAGTGACATTTCAAATTCTGAGCCCTCCTCCAAACAGCTTCCCTTTCATCGTCATTCTCTCTCCCCCTCTCCTCTTCCCTGAGCACCCTAGCTATCTTACCCACTCACCGCTGGGTGAGTTGCTCCCCCCCCCCACCCCCACCCCCCCAGCTTGGCCCAGAATCATTGACACAGAATGGGATCCAGGCCTCTCCCTTGTGAGACAAGGCTGGCCATAACTGCCCTTTAGAGTGGCGCCACCGAATGAATGTGAACGGCAAAGCAGCAGCGGCGGGAACAAGACACTTGAGCGCGAGAATGTGAGGATGCGAGAGAAGAAGAAAACGCGGGACAGGAAACAAAAAGCAGAGGGCCTCGACCCTCACTGCCATCACGGACATGGGTGAGAGAGGGCGATGTGGCTGGCTGTAGAGACGATGTTAACGAACACTCGGAGGAAGGGGAGACGGCGTAGTAGGAATATCTACGGTCTCCCCTTCAGTTCCCACAACAGCCTCCACACGAGCCCCCCGCTCCCATGCCAGCTGACCACCCCACATGTCCCCCTCCCCCCCACCTCAGCTCCCTCAGAAAGGATAACCTCCAACTTTGATATGGTGAGGGTGAGGATCAGGAAGAGATCCATTCCAGAGATGCAGGTTTGGAATTCCAACACATCTTTGTAAAAGAACTGAAAAAACAAACATTGACATCCTTTGTTCTCGTGAGCTGACTGGGTATGTGTGTGACAGTAGGGGTTATAATGCTGCTTTACCTTCTGAGTCTGATTTAGATTAAGAAAAAAAGATATATGAAATGATTATAAATCCATAAAACAAAATGAAAAGAGATGACTTTAAAAAAAGACTCCTGAATAAAATTATTGGAGATTTTTCATTTTATCATTTTCTTATTTTTCTGTTTGTTTTTTTTTTTTTTGATGCTTAAACTGCTCTGTGTAAAAGAGGAAAAAAAACAGCTGTAGTCACTTTTTGACCATGCGTGCAGTGTAATATAGAAAATATTTCACTTCTTTTTCACATCTATAGTTTGTGTTGATAAGCCAACTGATATGTTTGTCTGTGTGTCTGTCCAGTTGTCCGTCCCCTCTTATCAGGAGGAATTTACAACCAACAAAACAGGAATTTCTTTTTTTTATATTTTGTTTTCTTTTTTTATGAAATACAACTTTGGAGAAAAAAAAAAACACAAACAGGAAAAAGAATGCAACAGAAACTGAAAATACGAAAAAAAAAAACAAAAAAAAAAACAAACACAATCTTGTCATACCTCACACAACACAAAACTCAAAGGAACTTGGGAGGAGTAATATTTTGCAGGCACATGTGAAAGTTCTGAGATGCATATATAGATTTAAAAAAAAAAATGTATATGTTAAGATAATATGTGCTTGTGTGTACGCATCAGTATAAGTTACAAAAGAACTCTTCCCTCAAGCTTTGGTGCTCTCTATCTTATCCATTTGGTTCTCAGATGACGGGAGAGGCAACTCCAACTCAAAGGCACAGTCTACAAAAAGTACATTTAAAATGTGAATGGCCCAGAGACTGAGGGATTGTGGCTTTTGTAATGGCTGAGTGTTATATGGTATTGAATGTAGCTGACAGGAGGGGGCTGGACCTGAGCCCGGCACCCACAACCTAACTTCCACACACCAGCAGAGAGGATAGTGGTGTCACATAGAGGTTACAAACAACCAACAAAACTGAGAATATATATTGCCCATCTGCAAGGTGCAATACTATGTTATGTATTTTTGTATGTTTTCTGTTTTGATTTTATTTTCATTTCATTCACGTTTTATTTTGGCCATAACCAAGGATGTAAATACATAAACATGCAACACTTAAGGTTTATTGCAACAAAGTAAATTTAACTGCTCCATCCCACTGTCATGTCAGAGGAAAAAAAAAAAAGAAAAAAAAGCAAAGTAATGTGTAAAGCTTCTTACATTTGTATGTGTGCACTCTCTCACGTGCATGCAGATCCATATTCAGAAGTGCCCCGTGACATTAATCATGAACCCTGTGCCTCCTCTTGTTTGCAAAGAGATTCATATCCCTCATGTTCTCATAACAACATGACACGCTAGACATGAATGCCTATAGATGTGTGTGTGTGTGTGTTCACCTATGGAATCAGATTCAAGTTCTTCCAAACTATTGATGTGAGTGTCGCCAGCAGCCACAGTGGCTAAAAGGTCAGGAGGTCAGGAGGGCGGCGGGGTTGAGTGAAGTTGGAGGTGGAAGAAGGGGATACGGAACAAAAAGAAAGCAGGTTATTATTTGGCGTGAATGTCAGCTAACCTGGCTGCTACACACCCACATTATAGTTGGAAAAGTCCAAATTGGGTTTCCCCATTTGTCCACCAGCCCACAGCCTCCCAGGAGCCAGCCTGAAAATATCGCAAGCTCAGTTTTTGACATGAGGTAGCTGAGAAAGTCTGAACCAGTTTATAACTGGGACTTTTAAAGGCCCCGTTTACACTTGTCCTTTAAAGTGTCTTTTCATTTACACTTAAGCACTTCTATGCATCTCTATTGGCCAGATCAAAACAATCTGATTGCCCCTGTCTTGGTTTTCCCAGGATATGTGCAAATCAGGATCACACACCTCCAGCCCAGAGGGTGGTGTTAAAGCACCGTAAGCTGGTCAGAAACTGCCAAAATGCTAAAACAATCAGATTAGCATTAATAGAGCTAATTACTGTCTGTAACTAATTTTAAACGTCTTTACAGGCTCTCATGTAAGCCACTCCCTCGCCCAAAGATCAGTGCTCCCTCACCCTGATCAGGGATCAGATTAATGTTACAATAGCTAGATGTTGACCTCCGTATGACATGGAGAATGACGGCTAATTTCAGTGTAACTTTATCACCTGTTATCACAAGGGACAGACCCTGCAAGTAGCTAAACTTTACTTGGGAGGAGTAAACGTTACATATTGGTCTTGGAGAGACGGATGCATTTACAACTTTTCAGCATCAGGCTAGAATCTATCTTTGTATCTTTGTGTCATATTCTTGGTGGCATTCACAGCTTTTGATGTATAAATGTGTTGCTAAATGTTCCATAAGTGTAAATGGGGTGTGAGATGATCATGACAATGATGATGTTTTAACAGAGTACCATATTTGGGTTTCAACTCTCACCAGTTAAAGCTGAAGGTAATTTTGTTTATGCCCAGTAATGATACCCCTAACTCCAGCAGACCCAGTTTTTGGCAGACCACAACAAAGCAAAGCAAAGCGTGGTTTTCAAGGCTGGCTCTGTGGCGCCTTTAAGCTCATCCCTCCATAGATATTATGATCCTGGTTTATTCTCGCATGTTGACACATTGGACAAGGGTGGAGATTGTCTGTGATGTTTTTTGTTTTGTTCTTTTGTTTTTATGGTTGTGTTTGGTCCCCTCCATGCCAAATGTAGAGTTTGTGAAGACATGCAAGTAGCAAGATGTCTATGCAATTTCCCTCCAACTCCCTCCAAAACACAAGCTCAGTGTAACAACACTGAGCTAGTTTTGCTTATGAAATCAAATTCGGACTGGCTTGGATTCCAGAGGTTCTTTGCTTTGACCTAAAGACCCTTGCTACTTTGTGTGGGCGAGGGTCCGGACCGCCCGGGTGAGCTAGCCTGTAGCCCGGCTGAGTGGCTGGCCCTCAGGCTTGGTAACTCTTTGCGGTAGTCTCGGTCCCAGAACAAGTAGGAGGGGTACTGGGGATGTTGTGGAGAATAAGGAGTCTACGAGATGTGCTGTTGTTTGTAAACTGCTCAGAAAGTGGTGTGTGTGTATGTATATGTGTGTTGTTGTTGCGTTTGGGTACTATTTAACTGATGCAATGCTCTCATTGTTTGGTGGGTTGAGTGTTAAGGCCTCAAAGCCTCGAATTCCAAGATTTAGACAAGCCCCTAAATTCAATCCTTCTGCAATATGTGTGTGAAGCTTTAATTTTTCTATCCTGCGACCAAGTTGATGTAACGTTAGAGAATATTCTGGGTGGTTGATGTTCATCAGTGGGATCTACGTAGCATAAGCAAGTTTACTTAACCCCCTCACCTGTGCTTTTGAGACGTGACAAGAGGATTTGACCTGATTTGGAATAAACATCACCCCGCTGGAGATGAACATCTACACCCTGCTGACCATCACTTTTACTAGAGCACTTATACAAAAAGCACTTTGAATGGCCCGAACCAACCCACGATAGGTGGAAGAATCTTTGGTGGTAATAACTGCAACAAGATAAAAAATATATATATATAAATTACACCCAAGCCAAATGCCTTTTGCACCATTTAATGTTTTTTAAATTAGTTTAACCTGAGAATAAACAGAGCTGCAGCCTGTAGGCAGAGACAGACGATGACTAACTATAAAGTTTACAATTATTTTTTAATGAAGTGCAATAAGTGAGTGAGTGAACCTTTTGGCGTATTTCTCGTCTTATTGGATCTTTTTTACACGTAATAATCTGATGATTGCTTTTAAAAATGCGCCCACCCGTGAGAGCATCAGCTAGACCCACTCCAGACACACACACACACACACACACACACACGTGCACACATACAAACACAGACCACTTTTTGTGACTGGGTAAAGGAAGCTATTGAAGGATTCTCTCAGGTAAAAGAACATTTTCTAATAAATGATGATGAACCTTAGATGAAAAACCATTGTTAGCTCATCTTTTTTGTCTCAATTCTCAATTTACAATCAGCAATGTACCTTTTTTTTCTCCTCTGTGTTCGGTCCTGGACAAGTGTCAGGATAAAAAAAGGTGTAGACATCCAGGTTTCAAAACATTGGATCCTGAGTCTACTTCAACCATAAAGAATTATGCCCTCATTGCTTTCTTAACCCTGAGTGAAAACACATTTCTTCATGTGTGGACGTGGGAGAGTGATGTGACTGTGAGTTGTATTTGTTTGGGTTCAGTGCTGCACTGTGTTGAAGCCCATTCCCTCCAGGAAAAAGACAGAAATAAATGAAAATTTAGGAATGACCACAATAAATTGTTCTCATGGTAAATCGAAATAATTTTGATTTGAAGTCACATTTTTGACTTTTTACAATCTCATGATTTTGAATTACTCTCTGAAAGTGAATTCTATTATTATCATTTTGTCATCTTTAAGCGTTGTCCTATTATCTCAAAAGCATGGCTTAGTGTGACATAATTTTGATTTTCAAAGTAAATTCTTTTGACTTACAGCCTCATTAGTTAAATTTTTTTTCACCCCTAATTTTTTATCTTTTAATCCCATTGGCAATGGGCTGCCATACCACAGTGAAAACACACAAGATTTAATTTATTTTTTTTACTCAGACAAGCTTATTTTTATTTCAGAAGTCCAGCTTGAGCATTTGATCCTAAATAAATCACATTTTGATGTTTCTCATGAACACGTGCCAGATTGTACAAAAGCAAATTCAGCCCTTATTGTCAGTAATAGCTTAAGCTTTGCACTTTCCTCCTTTACGGTCAAAGTGCCTGCAGCAATACCCAGCTCTCCCTCACCCAGTTGGCTAATGGTGAACATACAGCAGTACATGGCTCCCATTCAAGCCAGGCACCATCCACCCTCAGGGGTGGGGGAGGGAAGGGCCAGAGGAACTGGCTTTGTTCTTCCATTCCCAGGCCTGTTCTATTTCAGTGTGCTTACTGTTTAACTTTGTGATGTACGGGAAGGTTTGGCATGGCTAAAACTGAGGCTGTGCATGGAACAACGGGTGACAAGTTAAAGGAAAAACCTGAATGATTGAGTGGAGAAACATAACAAATGCAGATGCTTCCTGGTACAGTTAAGCAATCAACATCCCATCATGCTCTGTGGCAGGTATAAAAATACTGATCAGGCCCAGTTGATTCTGATTTTGTGTCAAGATGGCTGCAAGAGGAAAATTGTGCATTTGAGAGTTGTGCAAAAACCACAGGCCCTCGTCTTCGGAGATGAACAGAAAAGTCATCTGGTCAGATGAGTCCACCAAGAGGATGGTACAGGCCTTACTGCTTGACTCCTACAGTGAGGCGATCAGGTGGCTCTGTTCTGCTGTGGGGGGGCATTTTGTTGTCACGGTTTGGGTCCACTTGTCCCCTTAGAGGGAAGAGTCACTGCAAAATCAATGCACACTTGTTCTGCGTGATCACCTTCATCCTGTGATGAAACATTTCTATCCCGATGAGAGTGGTCCCCTCCAGGAGGATATTGCCCTTGTCCACAGGACACAAGGGGTCACTAGAGTCCAGAGACTTGTAGAAAAAGCAGCAGTGGCTGTGGCACCTTCCTGAGACACTTGATGTTGGTTTTTCCTTTCATTTGTCACCCGTCTATATAGAGCTGTGTGCATGTAAATGTCAGCGCTCGTGTTCACGTGAGAGAGCTGTGTTTGGTGTGTGAACGCTTTGCTATGATCACCCCCCCCACCCCACCCCCCCAAAAAAAAGCACCTTTTTAGGCCACGGTATGTGACAGAAGTCTGTAAAACAGAGTCCTGTCATAGTATTATTTCCTTTTGAAGAATGTAACTAATATTGTGTTCAGCAGGCTAACAGATTAAACGGGGGGGGGGGGGGGGGGGGGGGGGGGGGGGGGTGGGCGGCTTGGGAGCCATTTATATGTGTGGGCGGTGCGCTTGTCGGAGGTGAAGCCTGAATTGCAAGAGTGGGTAATACTAGAAGAAAAGCTGCAACAATTCCCACAAACAAAGGCCGGACTGTTACTCGCAGCTTACTGCCGCAGTTGCAGTCCAAAGCTTCGCAATTTGGTTTCTCTTTTCAAATGATGGCCTTATTGATCGCTTTTGTATCCCTCCTCCTGTGTGGCATTGTTCTACAGCATGATTCATAGGGCTCCAGAGGATTTATTATAAAGGCTTGCATTTATAAAATGCACGCTGTGGGGTTCGATCTCTGGTAAACAGTGAATTAGTGTGCTGGGGGGTAGCAGTTGAGTTCATTTTTAGGTTGTTACACATAATATTAAATAAATGGATCTAAGCCAATGCTCCCTATGTGGCCACATTAACACAAAAATAAAAATCTGTGAGGAATATTTAAGCCCATGAGCTGAGCAATGTAAACAAAGTGCATAGTGATGCATGTTCAGACTGATTTTTAAATTGACTGTTGAGACGCTGTTTGGAAGCCATCACTTATTAGGTGTTAATGGCTGCGTATGAGGTGTTGTGTAAACAGAGAGTTGCACTGATTGCTTCATTCGCTGCTCTGCGCTTTGATCGTGGCCACTAGACATTATGAATAGCTTTGAGTGGACACCTGTTTTGAGACCGTTCCCTAGCACACGAAATCCCAAGACTGAACTAAGAGCACTTATAGGTGGTAGTGTGGCATCAACTCGCAAAGTTGTTTTGTGCTGCTCAGACTATGTACGAGGCGGTTTATAGTCGTGTTGATATTTTTGTAAACGGGTGGGAAATCGCATGCCTAGACAGCTAAGAATGTACACAAAAGAGCTCATTTATTTATAGTCTATCAATCAGAAATATAGATCAGAGATTAGATTAATTACTTGAATTGTATTGTGGTTTGGGGTGATCCTTGCTGATGAGAAAAAAAATATGCAATGTTTGTCAGGTAGAAAATAAGGTTTTGAACTGGTTCAGAACTGCTCAGGTTTGATAAACCGGCCTCAAAAGGTGAAAGGTGCTTTCTGCCCCCCCCCCCCCGTGCTCTTGGTCCAACATGCCTCCTTTTGTCTTCTGTTCTGTCAAACACCCTTAAAGCACATACACTGTTAGCTCTCCTGGCACATGCAGTACATAAGCCCGCTGTTGTATGCGAAACCAGAAGAAATGCTCTCTGCTCAGCAAACCTAAAGAAAGAGATCAAATTATGAACCATTTCCCACTCTATAGCAGGTCCAAGCCACTTTATACAGCACCAGCAAATCACCAACAACCACCTCTTTAAGGCTTCACGTCCACTGGGAGCGTCTCCTGTACTGTGCCACCTCTATGCTCACGTTGTGGACAGCAGGAAGGACTAAGTGCTGCATGTACAGAAAGCTTAGCATGCTTATAGTACGTTCTTTAGAGCTTTTAGCAAAAACACACTATGCTTCAAAGAGGTTTTTTTCAGTGGTCTCCTCAACAACCGGACCAGTGTTTCACTAAACAGCAGTTACCTGGTGGACGTAACAAATTCTACATCTTGTATGGAGCAGTTGGTGCCGGTAGATGTTTCCATGTCTGACTATTTCTAGATGGGGTTATGTTGTACAAATGTCTATGAGCTATTTGTGTCTGTATTCACTATTTTACTATCCACCGTCCTGTCAGAAAAAAAAAAGATAGGATTTGAAAAGACAAGTGCATCAGAGAACATGTGATAAATCAGGAGAGATCTGTGGGTCTGAATGAATGGACCGTAAGCATTGATAGTGTGCAGGAGTTTATTTTGATTTAACAGATACCAGGTTTCAGGTCTGGACAACACATTTAACAACCTTTTACAACCAATAGAAGTGTGCTGAAGTGAATCTGTGTCGGGGTTCAGTTTTGATTTGTTGTTTCTTTTGGGAATTCTGTCTTTCTCATGGACCCTGTTCAGCCTGCTCAATATATTCACAACTATGGAAACACATACTATAACTCTGTTACTTTAATCCAGCAGTAGATATTTTACAAAACATACAAAAGCATAAACATGCAAATTAACTATAACAAATCTTCACCATAACAGCTAATACAACTACTTTTCTTACTTTTTTATCACTCCTTCAAAAGTTCCTTGCTTCACTGTGACTGCAGGGGCTGCTGGGAAAACTATGTTTTGTTCTGCAGACACTCAGGGGTCACGACCTGTCCGGTCAGGGTCAGGGATAGTTGGAAGGTGCCAAAGACAGAATATAAGGTGTGTTTGTCAGTTATGTTGAAAGCGTGTCAACCTGTTGTCACAGCTCTCCATGCAAACTATAAACCAGGCAAGTCCTATTATCTCTGGAGACAACTGAGAACGACAAGGTACGAGAGAGTGAAGCAAGGACGTCACTCGTCGTGATCCAGGACTTTCATGTATCCATCCAGTCCTGGATGAGCATCTTTTGAAACCAGACATTTCAGCCACTCAGCAGCTCAGTGACAAGGTGGAAAAAAATAGGAATTGCTCAAACCGAAAAAAGGTTCCATGTAATACTGATGTTAGTCGAATGCAAAGTAACGACAAAACCAAGAAAGGTCTCGAATGTCAATGCATGACCGTGTCTAATCGAAGGTAGCACAGTCAGACTGGCGTGCTGCTCATCCTTTGTATTGGTTACACTTTTAATCAGGCAAACTTTATTTATATAGCAACTTTCATGCTATTCAAAGTCAAACAATGGACTGGGAGACAAATGTATACCAAGACTAGAATGTCAAACCTCCGCCAGGCAAAGTATTGATGAAAATGTCAAAAAATGTTTAGTTGTGTTCCTGGGCCCACCCCATTTAACTGAAACAAAAATGAATGGGTTCTTCACTGGACCACGCCCCACCCCTCCACCAAGTTTGGTGCGAATCGATTCAGTAGTTTCCACATATGAAAACATAAACTCCTTGGCGAAGGTAATTAAAATAAAACACTATAAAGAGAGCTGGCAGCTGTCAGTCTGTCCCAGTGGTGCTGCAAAGAAAATAGCTCCCATGGCACATGAAGTGTTTTCCCCTTAGACCGCCACAATAAAAGACATGTCTCTAAATCAGTTGACGGGAGCCTTGAACTGAAAACAATGTCAATTATTACTCTTTGGTTTATGATTATTTTAAACCATGAAGGGTTGATATTTGTCAAATATAAAATCCCAGAGTTTTCCCAGAGTCTAGAAAAATTTTCCCAGAGTCTAGAAAAATGTGGGATGTCCCAATGTAAAGTCTGCAGTCTGAGTGGGAATGTGCAGGCAGGGCCAGCAGTAGAAACATTAATAAATGCATCAGGAAATCCTCAAGGTAGAATACCAGTTCTTATGATACATCTATGGTATTAAATTTAAAGGCTTTTCTTAATCAGTTTTGTTACTTTGCACATTGTTTCACTAAGAGGATTGCCTACCATCCAGAGAGTTTGTATTTTGCATAATGTTTCCCATAATGAATAATGAGCTGGCGGGTGTCGGAAATGTCCAGGTTTGTAGGTATCATGGTCCTGGATCAGAGCTGGGCTGTCACATGCTAAAGGATTTCTAGAGAGAATAAGAAGCCAAAGGAATAAATTCCACATGGTTATCTAATGTAAAATAACACATTGCTCTTACAAAGTGTGACAGAGGTTGCAGGTACACCCTAAGCTACAGTCTGCTGCAAAACAATGGGAAGCGTGCACAGTATGTTGGGAAACACATGGCCATTCACTGTACAAAGAGTAGAGATCTTCTTCAGTCTCTATCCAGAGTTGCCACATAGCCATCAGGGTAATACAGAGAGTAGCAGAAACTGTTATTCGCATTTATCTTTCTTTGACTATTATACTATGTAAGTTGCCCTGATGCTACAAACCTCAGCCTCTTAACATCTGGTGCAGGATGAACCAGACCGTAAGAAGTATCTGAAATCTGAAA
Source organism: Seriola dumerili (assembly GCF_002260705.1). NCBI lineage: Eukaryota > Metazoa > Chordata > Actinopteri > Carangiformes > Carangidae > Seriola > Seriola dumerili. The sequence continues at coordinate 3,158,152 of NW_019174323.1, forward strand.
ATCTGATTTTATGACCCGGGTTTCGTTCTTTACCTCTCTGTGTCTCTCTTTATTTAACTCTCAGATGACATCACTGTCACAGGCACGCCAAGCAAAGGAACAATATTCAGGATTCACTCCCATGAAGCTTAGGGGCGAACAAACATGCAAGGAGATAAGGTCGACCTTTAGGCAACGCTCTGGGTTAACTAAACACACACTCTCTCGTCTTTCAAACGAACACACACATACGCAGGAAACCTCCGAATATCTACTGTGATCTCCTCTCACACCACCCACACCTTCATCACACCAAACCCCTCCTCACCTGGACCTGTCCTCCCTGCGATTACCCAATCCCCTCCTGTTCCTGAGCACCCACTACCCCCTTTTTTTTCCCTCCTCCTCCTCCTCCTCCCAACATGAGTCCAGTGGGTGGTGTGATGTCAGGTTTTTGTGGTGGGCTGCTTACAACAGGTCCAGACAATCAGCGTGTTTGTAAATGTCAATGTGTGATTTTCAAATCTTTGTTTATGGTCAGGGTTTTAAAGGAAGATATTTTTATGGTAATTGTCGCTGGTCTATTTTACTATATATTTATGTAATAAATATGTGACTAAATCTACATCTCACTGGCTCTTTGGTCTATTATTGGCTCTCGGTTCTCCGGCCAGCTTCATCATTTGCTGGAAGGTTTTTATTAATGGACTAATAAACCAAGAAAACCCTTTTGTTGTCATGACCTCATTGTCTCTTTGTCATATGATGTTGTACATGTTTGGGAAAGCAAATGTAGACGGTCTAGTCACTTTATTGTGATCTAGATTGGTCAAATCAAGGGTTATAGCTAGATATATCCTTAAAGCTCCATATTTAACATTTTTCCTGTGTTTTATTTGTTGTGTTGATCCATAAGAAGATATATTTGTGGTTTTAAGAACCAAAAACCATCTCAACGTAGTTTTACATCTCCTCTCTCAGGCTTTTCTCCGGAGCTCTAGCAACAACAGGTCGGTGAGCCAATCAGAAGAGAGGAGGCTGTGAGTCTCTCTTCTGATTGGCTGACTGTTTTTTGAGTGATCAAATATTAATATAGCAGATTTCAGGTAAACGCTCAGAAAAACAAAATCCTGCAACAGTTGGATGGTGGGTCCAGGTGGGCGGGGCCTGGGACAAGGCTGAGAGCGGTGAGTGTTTTCTTGTGACGTCACAAAGTTCTAGAAGTCCTGATGGCTGGTTTTAAGGCTCAGTTTCTGAATACAGGCTGTGTGTGTTTCTCTGTGGACTGAGGCTTTGATACTTGCACTGTATTAATATAGAACCTAGACCTGCTTTATAATCAAACAACACATGGTCTTCTACCTCTAGACAATATGCGACCTTTTATATACAATCCTGATTCTTGACACATGCATCGTAGCAATGTTTACTGTCCTTGCATGTAACTTTGAATTGATTCATACCAATATGAAACATTAAAAGTACATTAGCACTTTAAAACCTCACTCAAACATGCTCTGCAGTCTTGACACAGGTTTCAGTAATAATAGATGAAAATGTAAATGTCCCCCCGGGTACCATAATCCAAGATGAGCATTTAATCCTACTTAGATTGAGGACAGCTATGTTTGCCAGTGGTATGCAAGCACCTCCCTTTGGTGAAAATATATTTGCATAATTGAAGAACAGTGTTCTTTTACACTTACATGCAAAAGAAGGATGATAAGTCAGTGGGGCTGAGATAATGGCTAAATGAGGAGTAAACAAGGTTTGTCTGGTCAAATCAGTGTCGGAGTGGAAAGACGGGCGCTGACAGCACTGCTCAGTTCATCAGCACATGTCGCAGCACATCCTGTCTGACTTATTGACAGATCAAATCAGATGTCTCTCACAGCGCTGTGAGGTTTCCCAGTGAGAGACAGCCGGTCACAAGGCTGTGACTGCTAACTCTTCACCCCAGAATGATTTCAGCGTCACAGATGGGAAGGCCTGCATGCTTAGTCAAAAAAAAAAGCTGTTTAATTCACTGGATCTCTGCTGATGATGTGTTATCGCCCCCTCAGTGAGCTCCAGTCTGTTCTGTTTTACTGAAATGTTGGGGAAAAAAAATCAACATTATTACACCTACCTTGTAAATCCTCATGTCACGGGTTTATGATCCATGCTTTTGCTGCAAGTTGTGGCAATTTGGATTAGGGTTAGCAGCTCAGCAAATTGTAGAAAGCCTGTCATCAGCTCCCCTGTGACACCTTAAACTCAGACAGTACAAATATGGAGAAATATGTCCCTCCAGAAGCCTTAAAAAAAACATGTAAAATAGTTGTCAGTTGCTGGTGGGTGGCGTTTGAGCTGTGACAGAAGAAAACAATGATAAAATGATTATATGGAGTAAAGGTCTACAGTGAAGGGTCAGGTTATAAATGGTCACTTGAAGGTGACATGTCCAGTCTGACAGTGTATGACCATCTGGTGATTAAATGATAAAGGTCATTTTGTCACTGTCCTGTGAAAATTCATTCATTATCAACATATCAGCCACTCAGAACTTTTAAAGGTCACATATTTTACAATTTTCCTGTGTTGATTCATAAGAAATGTATATAATAGATATATTTGTGGAACCAAAAACCATCTCAATGTAGTTTTACATCTCCACTCTCAGGCTTCTCTCTGGAGCTCTAGTAACAACAGATCAGTGAGCCAATCAGAAGAGAGGAGGCTGTGAGCCTCTCTTCTGATTGGCTGAATGTTTTCTGATTGATTGAATAAAAATAAAGCAGATTTTAGGTAAACACTCAGAAAAAACAAATTCTGCAAGGTCAGTTTCTGTGTGTCCAGGTGGGAGGGGCTTGGGGCATGGCTGAGGGTGGTGACTGCTTCGTTGTGACATCACAAAGTTACAGACGACCTGACGGCTTGTTTTAAGGTTCCGTTTCTGAATACAGGCTGTGTGCATATGCACATAGAGCAAGCTGAGTGTAAAATACTACATCACATGGTGTGCCTTCATTAAAACTATAAGGCAAAGAATTTTTGCATTTAGTTATTTGAACCATTGTTAATATAAAAATAATGACTTTAAAGATAGTAACTAACAGCTGTTGTACTCCACTTCTTAGCTTTCAGGATGACAATTGTGTGTTACCATTCCTGTCACATCTTTTGTGTCGCCCTACTTAACAAGGTCAGTATTATATGACCTGAAAATCAGTGAGACTTCTCATTGTGCATGCTTCACTGTTACCGGACGTAGCTACACGTGTATAAAGGAATAAACTATAATTCATGGTACTCTGCTGTATATGAGGAATAGTAGCTGTAGTCTGCCAGTGGAAGGTCAAATCTGACTTGTCTGGAAAAGTGTGTAATTGGGTCTATTACTGTGTAGTAAGTGATGTGAGTGACTTGAAGGCTGCACTTCTTTCAGAACACATTTTTTTGTGTAAATTTGGTGGAGGCAGGGTGGATCTTTTCACATGAAGTCCGTCGTGTGGGTGGAAGCTGTTGTGGGGGCTGTGATCTCACAAAGGCAGCTTTTCCGCCAACCAATCCCTCGCTAGCTATTTGGACGATAGCCCAGCCCCCTTGGATCACCCTCCTCCTTCCCTCTCTCTCCCTCTCTCATGTGTGTCATGCACACACACACACACACACACACACACACACACACCCTCCTCACTCGCTCTCGCTCTCACTCTCTCTCACATACACACACTTCATGCTCCATGCTCCGTCATAGCAGGAATTTTCCACTCAGCAGCAGGAGAACATTGCAGCCAGCTGTGCTGTCAATTGCAGTATATGCTGCAGAGACTCTTTTTCATCCAACCCGCTTTTCCTGGCTTTCCTCATGTGCATAGCTACATGCACGCACGCAACCACAGCTACACAAAGCACATGGTGTACTGTACGTGGTCCGTGCACGTCGCCCAGCAGCAAAAAAGTCTTCAATTTCATCTCTGTTTGTACTTTTACTTTGACTTTTTATTGCAAAAATGGCTGAAAAGGACTTCATGCAAGCATGAACTTGTGTGCTCTGTACACTGTGTACCAGGACAGTGGAGCAGAAGAATGCAAATCCAACTATTGGGACCCAAGGGAGACAGGATGGCCTAGTAATACCTCCCCCTCCATCTCTCCCTCTGTCGCTTTCACTCTTTTGTACACACACTCTCTCCTTCTACAGAATCTTACATGGATCAGCTCCAAGAGAAGCTCTCTCCTTTTTTTCTCTTCTCGTCTCTATTTCTCAGTCTGTCTAATCCTCATAGTCGCTGTCTCTCTTGTTTCATTACTGCTCATCACAGAAATCATGTATAAACTCTTGAAAGGACATCAAGGACAGCTATGTACACGTAGCATGTAGCATGTGTTCTGTATACATTAGAGGCTTCTTATGTAAGTGTGAGCACAGCTCCCCCTCCCCTCCCTTTCCTGTTGCCCATGCATTTCCCTGCTTCCTCTCAAATCAGGTCAGGTGAGGACGGCAGAGCAAGAGAACTGGCCCTATACAACCTGGTCATTGTAAATATATACAAAATCTTGGAAGCCCGCACCACACAGGGGAGTCAAAAGGAGAAAGGGAGTATTTGAGGCATATCTTTATAAATATTGGCTGGATCTGTAGCAATGTGCATAAATGCACAAGGACAGAAAATAAATAGATGTTGTATGAATCTTAAGTAGCCAGCAGTATGGTGCTGGCTGTTTCAACATCTTGTTTCTGTCTGTGCTGATTACCCATAAGTTACCTCTATATAAATTATATGGTCTAAAGTTTTATGGAGCCCACAGTTTTTGGTCTGTGGGGCTGTGTTTCATGGTTTGGGTCAGGCCCCTTAGTTCTAATTAAGGGAATCCATAATGGAGTAGTTTGACAGGGATTCTTCTTCATTTTCTTTCTGAAAGTTAGATGAAAAGATCGATGTTAATCTCATAACTATGCACTACATATGGAGTCAGGGCCTGGAGGTCGATACCTTAGCATAAAGACAGAAAGCAGGAGGAAATAGCTAGCTAGCCTGGCTCTCTGTAACATTCAAATATACATGAACCAGCAGCTCTGAAGCCCACAGGTTGTTTACCTTGTTAGACGAAGTGTAACTACTTCTTGACAAACAACTCTTTATCCATCCATGTGTCTTAACGGGACGACAAAAACCCTGGGACGTCACCGCACCTGTCTGTTGTTCACTAACAGACGTAAATTCCCATAAAATCATAAATTATTGTTTCTACATTTTACTTTGTGTAAGGATTAAACAAACATCATACATTTTGTTAGATTGTGAGCTTCTGAGGTGATTGTTGTTGTATTTGTTTAGAATAATTTTTGTATTTAGAGAGTTAACTAGACTTGCTGTTTCGACCTGCTTCCAGTCTTAATGCTAAGCTAACATAATTCCCTCAGTCTAGCTTCATTGAATTCATACGAGGGGAAAGAAATGAAGTAAAATTATTTCCCAAGATGTTTAAACAATACAATCATATTTAGCCAAAATTGTGCTTCAAGTTTTTATAACAGTTTGGGAAAGATTCACCTTGACAAAGCCAGGTCCATAAAGGATTTTTTTTTTCCCAGTTTGGTTTGGAAGAATTTGTCTGGCCTGCACAGTGCCCTCACCTCAACCTCATCCTTGGGGAACACCTTTGGGAGGAACTGGAACACTGACTGACTCCCGACGTCAGTGTTGGACCTGATTAATGTGTTAATGTGTTGTGATTAATTAATTGTGGCTGATCGTAGCGAAGAAAATCCGAAAAGCCAGTCTTTGCAGAAGATAAGAGGCTGTTATAGCAGCAGATTCATGTGCATGGTTTTGGAGTGAGATGTTTAACAATCACATGTGGATGAAATGTTCAAGTGTCTCCTTACTTTTGACCATGGAATTAATATGCTATGAACTTTTGGCTTACAGATTTGCATAAATTTGGGTTGTTTGTGATCACTTGAGTTACTTCATGAAATGTAGTAAAAATTTTCCTTTACTAAGACAGTACCCAAAAGTCGAACGGCTGAATACATTCCAGATCGTATTTTTTTTTTTTACAGTACAAGCGGGACGAATACTTGGATGTAAAAATGCATCGACTTGGAAAAGATCCTGTGATTCTTCTGAGGAAAGTGACCTCCTGAGATGGAAGCGTCTAAGAGAGAATCCATTACTGCCTAAGTCAACATACTGCAGGAAGACATAAAAATGTAAAATGTATGCTTTTAAAGAAGCACAAGTGAGAGTGTGTTGAATGCGAAGTGAAGCAAAAATAATTACCAGAGATAACAGAGGTTCAGTGCTCGTCTGAAACACACATGCAGACATAATCTTCTTCCTGAAATTACAAAATGTCAGAGGTTATATGAACATGACAATTGTGTGAGAACTTATGAAAGGTTTCTTGATCAGGAATTATGAACTAATCTGTTAAATAATTAGTATGTTTATAGATTCATAATGAGGATTAAATTTGATAAGGAGATTAGAGGTAGGGGGTCTGAGATAGGAAGAGGGGTGTGGGGGTGGGGGCAACTAAACACCAGGAGAGGGAAATATGGAAAGATGCGAGACAGTGTCCATGTGAATGTGTGAGAGGGTCCACAAAACTATAAGTCAAGGAGTTGAGGGTTATCCTAGGACGGGGGGGAGGAAGGATGTCTCCCATGTCCAGCATACCAGCACACACTCCCAACATAAACACCATACACTTGATACAATACATTACATTGACCCTGACAGCTCATACAAACTGATACAATATACAGTCTTGATTTACTGGTCCACACTTCTCCCTCCGTGAAACACTTTCAAGACTCCATGAGTCAAAAACCTGTTAGTGCATATAGCACCATGAATCATGACTGCATGAAGTGACACTCTGTGTACTGGCCAAGATAAAAACATAGATAAAGTCGCGGTGGAAGCCTTAGCTAAGTGTTGAAGATTGCATAGAGTGAGTCATTGCTGAAAACACAGTTCTTATGTCTTTGAACAATTCTTGTTTTCACCAAACACTTTGTTTCTTGGTACTCCTAAGAATTTGATAAACACTGCACAGCCAGCTTACAAAATCTTCCTCCAGATTTTGGAAGCTGGCTGCAGGGATCTGCTCCCATTGAGCCAAAAGAGCATTTAGTGAAGTTGCCCACATGTGCACATACTTAGTGAATTTCATTTGGGTCAAACATGGAACGATCAACATGCTTTTTTTTTAAATGTTTAAAATATCTTAAACCCATCACTGTTAATAAATTCTTCATTGCACTATAACAAATTATTCAGGCAGCTACTGCTAGTGTAGACATAATGTAGGTCTTGCTATGCGTCCCAAGGGTCATAGCAGGATCTGTACTATGGCCTAGAGAACATAAAACATAAACCATTACATAAGTTCTATCTGTAAGCTCTTCACCTAACCTGCCAAAATGTGCATTAAATATTTACAAAGGTCATACACAGTTGATACCACGAGGATCAGGAGCCTAATACAGAGAAAAAGACATTCACTCCACTTTGTTTTAAAATGATAGAGAGTGATTTCTGTGGGACAGTTTTTGGCAAATCTCTCTTTAGACTGTTAACAGCTTGTTAAGTCCAGCTAAAGTGATAATTTTCCCCTTTAAATAGGTTTTCATCAGTGAAATCAAATTGTAGAAATGATCTTAAAACAAGTTATAGCGGCATAAACTTCACCTGTCATCCTCTTTTGCATAAGTGTATATTTATGGTTGAGTGGGACACTTACTTCAGCATTAAAGCTAAGCATGCAAGTGAAAAAACAATGCAAAATACTTCAATTAATTTCTGTTTATTGTCATCATACAGAGCAGAGCAATGCACAATGAAATTAGCAGTGTCATCAAGGCAATTTATAAAGATAGGAATACAGTTATTCAGATATATATTTAATTTCCCCTCTCCTCTCTCCCTAGCAGCTGCGCTTGTCATTTCCTGTAGGCTAATTTATATATTGATTTTTGTGTTTCTGTTGTTTGGTTCGTTGTGTTTCTTTCACCAGTCAAGACCTCTGTTAATTATCCAGTGAAGTTTCAGCACTAACGCTAGGGCAGTCGTTGTGACTAACTATCAACACTCACACAGTAAACAATCCGTAAGCTCTCTGCAGCTCAGACTTTCCGGATTAAAAACAATTTCTTTTCCAGCTTGTACTCCTGTCTCCTCACCCCCAGTGAGCAATAACTGGAGCAAGCCCAGTCGCACCACACATACCCCCAGTACTTTTGTACACTTTTTATATGCACTATATGTACCCCCAGTGTCAAATAACTGGAGCAAAAGCCCAGTTTTGTTACGTGTGCACTGGGTTCAGTAATTTTGTTGTCCTGAACAATGACAGTAAAGCTCTATCTATTTATTTAAGCCTGTGGAGTGCCTCCCTCAGAGATGCTTTTGATTTGATGGATCACTTTCATACCACGCAGATTTTTATAGTCTGCCACCTACACCCAGGTGACAAATCGAAGTTTCACAGTAAACACTTCACATGTGGCGAAATCAACAGCGGTGACTGGTGTAAATGTATCATTAAGAATTGTAGCACCATCGTGCGGCAAGCAGGGGCAAAACAGGAAACCCTGTTGCCACGTGTTTCCGTTAAAGACGGAAGCGGAAATTGCCCGTATTCAATATGTCTACCGTCGTTTAGCTCTCTCTGAACAAAAACAAGACTCGTGGAGAATGGCAGATGGTGGAGTTGACGAGCTATCGCAGCTTGAATATTTGTCTTTGGTGTCAAAGGTCTGCACAGAGCTCGACAACCATCTGGGAATAAGTGACAAGGATTTAGGTGTGTATTTTGTGTCTAAGAACAGCCGCCCTTAACGAGAAATCTCGGCTAACTAGCTGCTAACTAGCTGTTATTAGCTGGCTAGCCACAGATTTTTATTTGTTATCGTTGTAAAGTAGCATGTTTTCCCAGTAGTTCAAGTTCTTTGTAAGCTTATTTCTGTAACGTCAAGTACATTTGTTTGCCTGTGACAACACCTCACCGTTGTCAGTATTGTTGTTTCGTCTTATCTTCTAACTTCTAACTGCAGTCTAACGTTTAACTGCAGTCCACTGTTGAGTTACTCTTTCATTCGTTCGCAGCTGAATTTGTCATCAACCTCGCTGAAAAACAACCGACCTTTGATGGATTTAAAGGTCTTCTGCTCCAAAATGGAGCCGAATTCACAGTAAGTTCAACATTATAAGCTTCATCAGCAGATGTGATATGACAGTTAGCTACCTCAACAGGTAAAGTAATCGCTTTGCTTTTCTTCTGATCTGCTGTAATTATTGTAGGATTCGCTCATCAGTAATTTGCTCAGGCTCATTCAGACAATGCGACCGCCATCCAAGGCATCAACAAGTAAAGGTAAGCTATTGTTACCGTTAAGTAATTGAACTTAATGGTGGTCCTCCAAATAATAGCCCTTAACTCACAGAAGTAGCCGTTCAGTTTCTCTGCTATAGCTATATTTATTTTCAACAATGGTGAAAGTGAGGGTTTGAGGATGCATAGACATCTTTTAAACTGAGAGATGTTTCCTCCCAAGAAACAGTGTAATATCAACTTGTATAATGTCTCTACTTCTACCACATAATTGCTACATATCTGTCCTTCGTTTGTGTAATTCTATGTGGTGTTGCTTCATCATCAAAACTCCAATAATGAATATCCATCTCATCTTCAGCCTCTGAGGCTTTGGTCAAGCCGAAGACAGAAAAGGATAGGTTGAAGGAGATGTTTCCTGCACTTTGTAGAGCCAATGATCCAGCACCAAAGGTATGTAGCATAAACACATTAATTGTAGGTGGCATCTGTCTAACTTGTAATGTCACCATTAATAATAATGGTGAGAGGGAGAGAGAGTTATTATTTACACCTAAAACACAGAGGTACATCTAAAAAGAGACATTGTGTTCCCTTTGTGGCATATTTGTGGTGCTATATATTCATGTGTGGACTGATGTGAATTCGCACATTGCATCTCTTCACTTCCTGTACATGTATTGTCTAGACTCTACACTTTGTTTCCCTACTGTCAGTATGTCACATACACTTTGCAAGTGTGTGAGAAGTGTACCTTATAAGCAAGGAAGAATCCAGGTGCCTGCCTTTGAACACCAATAGTTTGCTGATGGACCCCCGTTGCACTCTTGACGCTACGCTTTTGATGGACTTGCACTGAAGCTCACACTAGTCTGCACCTTGCTGTTTGTGTTCTTGAAGTTAAAAATGTGACAACTCTTCTACCAAATCCAGTGTTTGCCTCCGAGTTGGCAGTATATTCGATGTTGTGAATATTTTAAAATTAATATGATGATAAAACCAAACCAAGATGTTAACTAGTGAAAGCTAAAAGCTACTGTGTTGCTAATGTTGCTGTATGGCTAATTCTCTCAGAGGCTACTAGATGAGGATGATGTGAAAGTCGCAGCTGATGCCATGAAAGAGCTGGAGATGTTTATGCCCAGTGTCAGTGGGACAGACACAAAAAGCAGCAAGAGCAGGTAAGATGACCGAGGACACAGGTCATATTTTTACTTCCCTTCTTGAAAAAGAAGTTTTACATGTTATATATAGGGCATAGTGTTATTATTGTATTGTTATTGAATGTGACTGTACTTTTCCCACGTATTCTTTCAGGTCGGAGAAGAGCAGACGCCACAGCCGAAGTCGCAGCAGAAGCAGAGAAAGAGACAGACACAGAGACAGGGAGAGGGATCGCGATCGGGACAGGGACAGAGACAGAGACAGAAAAAGAAGACACCGTTCTCGATCACGTTCCAGATCCAGGTCTCGCTCCAGAGACCGTGATCGGCACAGAGATAAAGACAGAGATCGCGGCAAAAGAAGAGACAAATCATCTCGCTGGACTGAGCGTTCACCGAGCCCCAGAAAAGACCAAGACAGAGACTCTGACCGTTGGAAGGACAAACATGTGGACCGCCCTCCACCTGAGGAGCCTTCCGTCGGAGACATCTATAATGGCAAAGTCACCAGCATCATGCAGTTTGGATGCTTTGTTCAGCTGGAGGGTTTAAGGTCAGTATTAAGTGACCAAAGGGCCATTAACAGAACTGTAACTTAACTTCAGGGTGGCAGCTTAGACTAGTGGTTACTACACTGGATGCAAGTGTTAAGGTCTGCAGTCAGGTTGAATATGCATTACTATGATTTAGGGTGTGTACATGGATCTTCAGTTATTAGACAGGAACTATATTTTTCAGTCTGCTAATCTCGTAGTAAAGTCAACCGTGTTGTTCTCCTTGTGTAGGAAACGTTGGGAGGGTTTGGTCCACATCTCAGAGCTGCGTAGAGAAGGCCGTGTGGCCAACGTGGCTGATGTTGTCAGCAAAGGCCAAAGAGTCAAAGTCAAGGTGCTCTCATTCACTGGCTCCAAGACCAGCCTCAGTATGAAGGTAAGACAACATTCAGCAATTTATATTAGTCTGATATTCCTCCCATTGTGAACATGTCCGATTTCTAATTTCTCCCTCTTTTCCTTGCTAGGATGTGGACCAGGAGACAGGAGAAGACCTGAACCCCAACAGGAGAAGGAACGTGGGCCCAGACGGAGGGGAGGAGATCTCCATGAGGAATCCCGACAGACCAAGCAACTTAAACCTGGGCCACGCCCCTGAGCTGGAGCAGGACGACACCCTGGAGCGCAAGAGGCTCACTAAAATCTCTGACCCAGAGAAGTGGGAGATCAAACAGGTGGGCGTATACAGTATGGATTCCTTCACACGGTTCAAAGCATCAGAAGCTGCTTAAGGCTTTGAGGAAAAGTTTATTTTTATCATATGACAATATTAATACTGATTGTCTCCTCACAGATGATTGCTGCCAATGTGCTGTCCAAAGAAGAGTTCCCTGATTTTGACGACGAGACAGGGATCCTTCCTAAAGTTGATGATGAAGAGGGTAAGAGATCTTTGTATCCTCCCATCACACAACCACTTCAGTAACCGAAAATGTGTGTTTCCTTAGTAAAACACACAAAACTGATATTCTTATTGTTGCAACACATGATTGTCTGCACTTTGATTTGATCTGATCTGAAATATTTGATAAATTTGTTTTTTCTTTTACTTGATGTGAAATATGAGTGAGCTGCTTTGTGATCGGCTGTATTTATTCTTATTCAGATGAAGACTTGGAAATTGAGCTGGTTGAAGAGGAACCTCCATTCCTGAGGGGACACACCAAACAAAGCATGGACATGAGCCCTGTCAAGATTGTCAAGGTACATTATACCTCAACACACATATATATATATTATATATATATATATATATATATATATATATAAAAATAATCATATGCTCTTTCCTGCTGAACAAATTGAGCAATTCCATTTCAAATTTTGTCTGATTAATCCGTGTCTACTGTATAATTTGGGGAAGATGGAAATGGTCAGCAGAGTGAATATTAGAAAAGAACAGATCATTTTTGTTCAGTTGACTTGGACGCAGCACCAACATACATCAACATAAAAAACATTTATAGCCTATTAAAATGCAGTCGCAAAGTGACCCCTATGTCTTTCCTCTACTGTCCATAGAATCCAGATGGTTCTCTGTCCCAGGCGGCCATGATGCAGAGTGCTCTGGCTAAGGAAAGGCGAGAGCTGAAGCAAGCTGCACGTGAGGCAGAGATGGACTCCATCCCCATGGGGCTGAATAAACACTGGGTCGACCCGCTGCCAGACGGTAAGAAATCCATTAGATGTGCATATTAAGTCATGTCTAAGTCACAGATGTTGAAGCTGAAGTATGATTCATCAAATCAGTTTATATCCCTAAAAAACATCTGCTAGCTTGAAATGAGCGTATTTATTATCTTATCTCTGTCTCCAGAGTTTATTTAATATATTTTGAGTTTTATCTTTGCTTTTGGCACTTGAGCTTTAGATATCAGAATTAATTTCGAAATGCAGTCTATGTATGAAGCCTCCTTCATAAATACTGCAGCCAAGTCTGAGTCGGGCATGACACTTCCTCCATGATAGGAGACAGTACCCCTCAGGCTTGCCAGTACTGGAGATGTTTATCTGGCTTCCTGTAGCCCTCGATCTGGCCGGATGGAGTAGCTTCGCCATGGTTCAGTGTGCATGTATGCCCTCCATGGCCCCAGGTGGTCAAGCTGTTTCCAGGGGTGGGCATTATTAGTGAGTAAGTGAAGTTTTCTCTTCATTATTAAGCTCTTTTCTAATCCCCTTTTACAGCTGATGGTAGACAGATTGCAGCCAACATGAGAGGCATTGGCATGATGCCCAACGACATCCCAGAGTGGAAGAAACATGCCTTTGGGGGCAACAAGGCCTCTTATGGAAAGAAGACCCAGCTCTCCATCCTGGAGCAGAGGGAGAGTCTGCCCATCTACAAACTGAAGGAGCAGCTCATTCAGGTTCATCAAAGAGAGACGTTTTCAGACATTTATTTAGATGCTTCACACGGGACATTATAAGTGCTTCTGATTTGGCTCCACTGAAAATGTGATTATCCTTTAACAAGCAGATGTTGATGCTTAAGTACATTTACACATCTAATGAAAACAGCTGCCAAATGTAAATGGCCAGATTTCAGCCTTAGTTCACGTTTTGAATTTGTTTTCTCTGGTGCTGATGAAGTATGATATCAAACAACTCCTGCAGCAATGTGGCAGAAGAATGCAGATGCTGTGATGCAGGTGGTGGTATTGTTTGCAGTGTTGTTGTTCTGTTGGTGTGTTTTTTTTTTGTTACTCATGTTAATTTTATTTTTGAAAAAAAATAAAAGGGCAAAAGGCGGTGAGGCCAGTTTGTAACTTTTGCTGTCTTCTTGTTAATCTGTCACAGGCTGTTCATGACAACCAGATCCTGATCGTGATTGGAGAGACAGGGTCTGGTAAGACCACACAGATCACTCAGTACCTGGCAGAGGCAGGCTACACCACGCGGGGGAAGATTGGCTGTACGCAGCCCCGTCGTGTGGCCGCCATGTCGGTGGCCAAGAGAGTCTCTGAGGAGTATGGTTGTTGTCTAGGACAAGAGGTGAGTGATCTACCTGCCTTATATCTTGTCATTTATCAATAATGGTAGTTTTCAAATCTCAACTTATTTTTGTTTTCTTTCTCTGTATGTGTTGTTGAATCAAAACAACATGCTGTTTTAAGAATCTCCAGAGACCTCAGGCACCTATTCCAAAATGCATCTGTGGTTAATCTCTTTGTTGTTGTTGTTCCAGGTGGGTTACACCATCCGTTTTGAGGACTGCACTAGCCCCGAGACAGTAATCAAATACATGACAGATGGTATGCTGCTGAGAGAGTGTTTGATAGACTCCGAATTGGGTCAGTACGCCATCATCATGTTGGATGAAGCTCACGAGAGGACAATCCACACTGATGTTCTCTTCGGTCTGCTCAAGAAGGTGAGCTAGATGAGCACAGGCTCATCAATTCATTTTCTGTCACAGTGGAGAGGGAGAATTTAAAGAGATGCTGAGTATTGTGTTTGTTTTTCAGACTGTACAGAAACGCACCGACATGAAGCTGATTGTAACTTCAGCTACACTGGACGCTGTGAAGTTCTCTCAGTACTTCTACGAAGCGCCCATCTTCACCATCCCAGGCAGAACATATCCAGTGGAGGTTCTTTACACCAAAGAGCCTGAGACGGACTACCTGGATGCCAGTCTCATCACTGTCATGCAGATCCATCTGACTGAACCTCCGGGTATGATTTTAAAACCTTGAAAACACACAGATGTTCCTTTCACCATTACACCCTTACATCAGTCCGTGTCAACATACTCTCTCTCCCTCATCTCTGTCCAGGTGACATCCTGGTGTTTCTGACTGGACAGGAAGAGATCGACACGGCCTGTGAGATCCTGTACGAGCGAATGAAGTCACTGGGGCCTGATGTTCCTGAGCTGATTATTCTGCCAGTTTATTCTGCCCTGCCCAGTGAGATGCAGACCAGGATCTTTGATCCTGCGCCTCCAGGCAGCAGAAAGGTACCTACATTTAACAAAACATGGGAAATATATCTGTTATGTTCTTATATCAAACCTACCCAAAGTAAATTCATGTATGGTCTGTATCTAAAGCATGCTAGTTCAATGCTATGCTAGGTCTGGATGTTATGTCATTGTGGTCTGACTTCTTACAAAAGCCACTCTACTGACCTTGAGTGCCAGCTCTAAAACAATGTAACAAGAGCAAACCCAGGCGGAGTTTGATAGGCAGTGATGTTGGTATAAAAAAATCTAACTTTATGTATATTGGTTTAACTTTTAGATTAAATGTGGAATAATCTTTATTTCCTCCTTTATTTTCTGTAGGTGGTCATTGCCACAAACATCGCAGAGACATCTTTGACGATCGATGGAATTTACTATGTGGTAGACCCAGGCTTTGTCAAGCAGAAAGTCTACAACTCTAAGACTGGTATTGACCAACTCGTGGTGACTCCCATCTCACAGGTACAATTTTCAAGATGTACATAATATTGCAAACATTTATTTTCTTGAGATGTTTATACTAAAATCTGTCCTGATATTGGTCTGAAACAATGAAAGCAATTAAATGGCTTATTGAAAAGTATTTGAAAATGTCTGGTTGAATAGAATTTTGTTTTCTCTTTCCAATATTAGGCCCAGGCCAAGCAGAGGGCAGGTCGAGCCGGCAGAACAGGCCCAGGGAAATGTTACAGGCTCTACACTGAGAGAGCCTACAGAGATGAGATGCTGACGACCAATGTGCCTGAGATCCAGAGAACCAACTTGGCCAGCACTGTGCTGTCTCTGAAGGTAGAGTTTCACTCTGCAGCCAACGAGCTGGGCTTATTATCCCACACTGAACTTGATCGTCTGCTATAAATGTAGATTAGATATTAAAAGAAAGGAGAAATTATGTATTCGGAGGTCACAGAGGAGCTTTTATGACGACTCAGGCGGGAACTGTTAAAGACACATAATATCTCCTTCTGTCCCATAATTGAACCTGTGATGTTCAGGATTCTACATGAGACATGAAGTGCATTTAAATGAAGTCACAGGTCAGTGTGTGTGTACAGGCATTTAGTGGCACCACTGTAATAGGAGTTCAAAATGTATGCAAATTTTATGTTTCTAGTTTAGTGCCACTTTATTACTCAGATAGCATCACTAAATGTGACATTAACTGAAACATGTAGTCACACTTAATTTAAGCATCTTACTGAATTTTCCCCAAACTCATTATTTTTCAAAGTAATCATAGTTTTAAAGATTATGGCCGGTCCTGATGACTTTATTTGGCCTTAAGAAGTACTGCATGCAGTAAAAAAGAATAGAATAGTAAAAAAAAAAAAAAATAGTAAAAAGAAATTAAAGTTTATTTAAGCCTTGACATTTTGGTTTGAATTGAAACCATTAACAAAATACATTGGTATCTCTTTTCTTAATGTATTTGTTTACTCCACCAGGCCATGGGCATCAATGACCTCCTGTCCTTTGACTTCATGGATGCTCCTCCCATGGAGACTCTGATCACAGCCATGGAGCAGCTCTACACTCTCGGAGCTCTAGACGATGAAGGATTACTCACACGGCTGGGTAGAAGGGTAAGGAGTGTTTTTACTAGGTGCTTTCTCTTAGGAGCAAATATAAATCAGTTAAATCTGTATCAGGTCACATCTATGCAATTTATAGTTTGAATAAACTAATTATAAGTCTGAGTACATCATTATGTGGTTGTTTTATCTCTTCTCTGGCCTTCACTTCTCTTTTGTCCTCTGGTATCACTCCAAAAATATTAATCTTTCATCTTCTGTGAATCTGTCCTCTAGATGGCGGAGTTCCCTCTGGAGCCCATGCTGTGTAAGATGTTGATCATGTCTGTCCATCTGGGCTGCAGCGAGGAGATGCTCACCATCGTGTCAATGCTGTCTGTGCAGAATGTCTTCTACAGGCCTAAGGTATGCCCAATACAAACAAATGACTGGATAAAAATGTTTTATTCTGAGTGGGCAGCTTTCTATATTGTCTTTAAATTTGCTCCTTGTCAATGTGGAAAGTACAAACTGTGAAGTTTATATTAAATAACATTCATTATAGAGAATTCAGCCTGTATTTGTTCTATTCTACTAAGGATGTACGCACTCAAAATTACTTTTATTACTTTGAATAATTTGCTTCTATAAACAACTTGACTGAAAATGAATTCACAATAACCCAAACACACATTTAAGAAAACAGAGTTCAGACCAGAACTGTGTCTTAATGAATCATCCTTAAGTTGGAAATTTTGTCCCTAAAGTTTTGCAGGTTTTACGCACTGGCAGACACAGAGCAGACTGTTCAGTGTGTTTTTATTGCTGTTTTAGTTCTACTAAAGAGTTTATTGGTCCTTTGGAGACAATTTGTCCAACAACATTTCATCTCAATTTTTCCAATGGAAACATCAGATCATACAGCACTTTAATTATTTAAAACTTTTGTTCATTCATTCTCGTCTTGTACTTTTTTTTTTTTTTTTTTTTTACAGGACAAGCAGGCCTTGGCTGACCAGAAGAAGGCAAAGTTCCACCAACCTGAGGGCGATCACCTGACCTTGCTGGCTGTCTACAATTCCTGGAAGAACAACAAGTTCTCCAACCCCTGGTGTTACGAGAACTTCATCCAGGCTCGCTCCCTGCGCAGAGCCCAGGACATCCGCAAGCAGATGTTGGGTATCATGGACAGGTATGATGGAGTCGTGATACCAAGAGAATGTGGAATTTCATTAAAATCTTTTAGATTTCTCATGAGCATCCAACGTGCTCTCTCTTCTCTTCAGACATAAACTAGATGTGGTATCTTGTGGAAAAGCCACAGTGCGAGTCCAGAAAGCCATTTGCAGTGGTTTCTTCAGGAATGCAGCCAAAAAGGATCCTCAAGAGGGCTACAGGACCCTTATAGACCAGCAAGTTGTATACATTCACCCCTCCAGTGCTCTGTTCAACCGTCAGCCTGAGTGGTACGACAGCACCTCATTTCAAATTTTTATCAGTCTGATAAGGTATAAATTGTATAATAAGCAATTTAGACATTAAAAATGGTCTTCTAACTTTCTGCCATTCATCTCCACAGGGTTGTGTACCATGAGTTGGTGCTAACTACCAAGGAATATATGCGAGAGGTGACCACTATCGACCCTCGCTGGCTGGTGGAGTTTTCTCCAGCCTTCTTCAAAGTGTCTGACCCCACGCGCCTCAGCAAGCAGAAGAAACAGCAACGTCTTGAACCTCTGTACAACCGTTACGAGGAGCCCAACGCATGGAGAATCTCCCGCGCCTTCAGACGCCGTTAACATGTTTGATGTTACAGATGCTAAAGACCGGTGCATCGTCCTGTTCCAGCACTGGGCATGTGATCATCACAGCTCAACTTCAAGCAGAGTATTCACTCCATCTGTTAAATTTGTACACTTTGTACATATTCCCCCAGTAGTTCCTAAATGAACCTGTCTGCCTGGGTTTCGGTGGGAATTTTAGTGTCATTATTTTAGAAAATGCAAAAATATGTACTTTTTATAGCTCTAAACCAGAGGGAAAAGGAAAATTGAAAGTTCATCTTCTGTGAGGAGATGCTGCAAAACAGTTGGACTATTTCTTGGTATTGGCACTGCACATTTTAATAGCATGTTATGCAGAAATCAGGAACTATTGAATCATATTGGGGCCTTCCTCTCACTAGTTAATACTTTGGGGTCAGACCATAAGGATGGAACGTTTATGTTTGATAGATTTTGTACTATAAGTGGGACAACTTTCAATCACTTGTCTGTGTATCTGAGACTGTTCTTTGCTATACTTACCAGTGAGACTGTGAAAATTTGTCTGCATTAAATACTACATTTTTCAAAGTCTGTTGTTGTGAAATTGTGTTTAAAAAAATGTTGGGTTTTTTTACATATAAAAGTGAGAAAAAAACAAACAAAAAAACGTCTGAATCAGGAAGTTGACCATGAGTCTGTTTAAGTAAATACCCAAGTACTCGACTTGATGAAATCAAATCCAAAACTGCAACACCTGCCACTCATTTCCACTTGAACTTTACTTCCATTCAAATCTAGCTGTTCTATATTGTTAGTCACTAGAAGATTCTTAATTTAAGTAAAAGCTATACAACAGTGCAAAAGTAGTATGTTACTTGTAAGAGCATTTAAAATCTTTATTTAAAGTATTCTCATCAAAATGCACCTGCAGGATCAAAACTAAAAGTTGTAGTGTAGAAAACTGAGTGTAAGCAGAATTTTAATGCAGCTGTGCGAGGTGGAGCTAATTTTCTCAAATACCCAACAGTATATAAAGTAAACTTTATTTACTTTATATACTGTTGGGTAGTTTCCTCTATAGCAATATGAATGTTTTCTATGTAAAACTTAATTTGCAAAGTGACTTTCTATATCCATCTGAAATGTAGTGGTGTAGAAAATAAAATGTGGCTTTACATGGAAATACTCAAGTACAATGAAGTATAAATAGCTCAAAAATTTTGGAGTGACGTTCTACAAGGTTTTAATGTGTAGACTCTATGTACTGTTATCTGCCTGTTGACCGGTAGGGGGCAACGGCACTGAAACATGTCGCTGGCGCACAAACTAAAGGAGGAGAAGTAGAAATTTCCTGTTCTTCTCAAAACAAAGCAGAAAAATGGCTGCGTTAGACGAAATAAAACGCCTTGAATATTTATCTTTGGTGTCTAAGGTGTGCACAGAGCTGGAGAATCATCTGGGAATAAGCGAAAAAGATTTGGGTAACGTTACGATACATGACAGCATTGTTTTCTCATCTAGTGTGCTAGCTAACTTGGCATTGCTCAGTTAGAAACAGGCATGATAATGTCAATCGACAAGGTTAGCATGTGTAGCTTAACACTAGTTGCTGTTTTACAGCTGAATTTATCATCAACCTCGCCGAAAAACACCCAACAATTGAGGAATTTAAAGCTGTGCTATTACAAAATGGAGCAGAATTTACAGTAAGTATATAACGGCTTCATTTTTCATGTATGTATGGATCGGTTTTGTATCACTAAATCCACTTTTTTTGTTTCAGGATACCCTTATTGGTAATTTACTCAGACTTATTCATACTATGCGCTCCTCACCATCTACAAGTAAAGGTACAAATATTTTTCATGCGCTTTATGTTCATTTTTAGCCTAGGTTTTGCAGCTATTAGCCCACTGTTACATAATTTCTTCTCTATCAGCACTTCAGCCAGAGGCGAACCCAAAGAGTGAGAAGGACAAGCTGAAAGTGAAATACCCTGCTTTGTGTAAACCAGATGACCCTGTGTGGATGGTAAGACTCACTTCTTTCATATTCATTTAAACCTCTGTGTGTTCTACTATTGTTTAGTAGGAAAATCAGCATTACCAAAGATATGTATATATTTCAGAGGTATTGCAGTTTGTAGTATTTATGGAACTATGAAGCTGTTGTCTCTAATTATTACTTTCCTTTCAGATCCCCCCGCCACACACAGATAAAGACGATGAGCAGGTTGCAGCAGCAGCCATGAAGGAGCTGGAGATGCTTATGCCAAGTGTTTGTGGGGCAAGCTCTGATAACAGGTAATTTATAAGTGGATTCCTGCCATTTGGAAAAAGGTGTCTCTAACTGACAAAACAAGAGACCAATGTACAAATATTTTTAAATTAAATTGATTCTCTTTGGAATAAAAACTGGACACTCTTTCTCTTTTCATCACAGGTCAGACAGAAATTCACAATGTGACAGAGGTCGAGATGCAGACAGAGAAAGCGGATGTAAGCGAAGTCGCTCTCGCTCCAGATCAAGAGATCGCGATGGAGAAACAAACCACAAGCGGAGAAGGAAACGAGTGTCTCGCTGGAGTGACCGTCCACCAAGCCCCAACAGAGGTAACAACAACAACAACAACAAGGAGGAGGATGGGGACCGCTGGCGTGAGCGTGATAGACCTGTGGATCGGCCTCCGCCAGACGAGCCTGTCGTGGGTGACATCTACAACGGCAAAATCAGCAGCATTATGCAGTTTGGTTGCTTTGTGCAGCTCGAGGGCCTCAGGTTAGTAAGATAGATAGATAGATGTTTCCAGTGTCTTTTGGTGTTTTCATCCTGATCCTAAACTGTAGTGTGTAACTGTCATTGGCTGCAGAAAACGCTGGGAGGGTCTGGTGCACATCTCAGAGTTGCGCAAAGAAGGACGCATAGCGAATGTGGCTGATGTGGTCACCAAAGGCCAAAAGGTGAAGGTCAAAGTGCTGTCATTCACTGGAACCAAAGCCAGCCTCAGTATGAAGGTAAGACAACTTCATCATTTATGGTTTACCATTGTAGAACAGGTGCTGGTCAGTGTAGTTAGTCAGTATAATTCATCCATTATTCTGAAATTTTTCGATAATGCCTGAAACCATCTGTTAAACAAAAATTACATTAAACAAATGCAGGCATTGATTTGCAAAAATGACTCTGATGCATTGTGGTCATTGTGGCTAGGATGTAGACCAGGAGACAGGGGAGGACATGAACCCCAACCGAAGAAGAAATCCAGGTGTTGAAGTTGGAGATGAAAACATGAGGAACCCTGACCGCCCCAACGAAGTCAGCACGCTGGAAATAGAGGAAAACCCAACAGAACACAAACGGCTCACAAAGATAACTGACCTTGAGAAGTGGGAAATTAATCAGGTATTCACCAAATACATTCACAATACTGGCTTAATGGTGATATCTTTATTGTTTAGCAAATGTTTAAAAAAATGATTTCTCTCATTCAGATGATTGCAGCCAATGTTCTTCCTAAAGAAGAGTTCCCAGAATTTGACGAGGAGACGGGAATCCTTCCCAAAATAGATGATGATGAAGGTAAAACTCTACAATTTTTTTCGCAAGTTTTTGCAAAGTGAAAGTTGTTCTGCATAATAAATATGACGGTTCCCTCCACAGATGAAGACATAGAGATTGATCTGGTTGATGATGAACCACCATTCCTGAGGGGACAGACTAAATGGACCTTGAATATGAGCCCAGTTAAAATAGTGAAGGTACGTATCCAGACTCCAGAGAGTTATTTGTTGTGTGGGTAAACCTGTGCAGATCCTCTGAATATTTCTTTCAATAATATGTCATGGAACTGAGTTGTAACTCACTCAAGCGAGATGGACACGAGCTGTTTGGTTATTATCAGATTATCAGTTCTGCTGTACTAACCTGCCTTATCCACTCTATATGAAAAAAAAATGGCTACAGCAGTTTAGACCTACTGATTTTAACAGGTTAATGTTACCTTCTATATGCAAAGAAAAAAATAGCTGCTACAGTTTTGGCACCAGGAGGCGTAAAACGTTACAGGTGGATGTTTTTTTGTTTTGTTTTGTTTTTTTACGAGTTTGTTTTGAGGTTTTGCATTAAACACCAACTAATACCAAGTGTTAGCTAAAATAGAAATAATGAATTGTGCTACAGCCACCTCCAGTGGATATTCATACTCATGCAAATAGAATTCAGAAGTTAAACCACCGGAGGTCAGCAAATACATAATTTTCAGGGGATGTAAAGTTCATCTTTAAACTTAAAATAGTTAACTATCCAACCAATAAAAAACACCCTAATTTTGAGATGGACAAAAAAAGCTGTAAAAAAAAAAAAAAAAAAAAAAAACTACAGCTTTAAGTCTCAGCCACTCTGCAGATCTATTAGTAAAAGCACAGATTACTTTTGTTGCCTTGTACTTGTTCATCCTTATTTATTTTACATTAAGTAGACTGTACCCGGAAGTACATTGGGATCTATAAGCTTGTGCTGTAAACACTGTTGCAGTTTGACAAAATGTTTCCTGTAGTTTCTCTACGTTCATACCAACAATTGTTCTGATTTTGTCCATTAGAATCCAGACGGCTCCCTTTCCCAGGCAGCCATGATGCAGAGCGCACTGGCTAAGGAGAGGCGGGAGCTGAAGCAGGCGGCTCGCGCAGCAGAGATGGACTGCATCCCTACTGGTCTCAACAAGAACTGGATAGACCCAATGCCTGATTGTAAGAACCTAGACTACACATTTCTCATGATTCAGCAAATACTTTTTAAATGAGGCTGTAGATTTAAATGTGTGTAACCCTTAAATTTAAATCTTAAAGCTTCGATCAGAAACTAATTACGAGACAAAAACAATCCATGTTGTGTTGGTGAAATTTGGGAAATAAAATTCATCTGTCCTGTGCCAGGCCTCTTACACTGTTTCACTGTGACCATGTCATGGCTGGAGATGGTTATCTAGCTTCACTATGAATTTATTCTGGCACACACAGACACAATGCACTGCGTCTCTGTCTTCCATAGCCTGAGGAGATATCAGAGGCTTTACAAGTTCCTTCCGGCTGGTCACTACCTCTGACTCATAGTTTAATATAAAAAGATCTAGTTGGGAAGTTCATTATCGTCGCAGTTCATCTTAATTAAACAAAATGGTAGATTGTAGGAGGTTGGGATGAATCTTGCCGGAACTGAACATCTCACGACTTGCTGTTGCTCTTCTTATAGATGAAGGAAGGCAGATCGCTGCCAACATGAGAGGCATCGGCGCTATGCCTATCGATCTTCCAGAGTGGAAGAGATACGCCTTAGGAGGGAACCAGGTGTCGTATGGCAAGAAGACAGAGCTCTCCATCCTGCAGCAGAGAGAGAGTCTGCCTATTTTCAAGCTTAAGGAACAGCTCACTCAGGTATGAGCAGTGGTGAGATCACATTCAGAGCATTACTTTATTTAAGTGATGAAATGATTGGGAAAGCGAATGAGACAGAAGGTGCTGAACTCCACCTGAACCCACTTTACTTACTGATTCATTCTCTCTCCTGACAGGCTGTTCATGATAATCAGATCTTGATTGTAGTCGGAGAAACCGGGTCAGGTAAGACCACACAGATCACTCAGTACCTGGCAGAGGCAGGCTACACCTCCCGGGGAAAGATTGGCTGTACGCAGCCCCGTCGTGTTGCCGCCATGTCAGTGGCCAAGAGAGTCTCTGAGGAGTATGGATGTCGTCTAGGCCAAGAGGTCAGTGACCTTAGTGAGAGCTGTTCCTCTCATTTGTAGCATTTATCAATTTCAAACTAGTTGCAGTTTTTTAAGATATCCTTCATCTTGCCTCTTATATATTTTTTTACCTTCATTTTAGGTGGGTTACACCATTCGTTTTGAGGACTGCACCAGTACGGAGACAGTAATCAAGTACATGACCCATGGTATGCTGCAGAGAGAGTGTCTGGTGGACCCGGACATGAGCCAGTATTCCCTCATTATGCTAGACGAGGCCCACGAGAGAACAATCCACACTGACGTGCTGTTCGGCCTCCTCAAGAAGGTATTTCACATTCTACAAACCATATGAAATTTTTCAAGAATAGTCACTGACCTAATTCCATACCAACAAAGCGTTTTCACGTGTAATAACTTTCTCTGTCTCTTGTAGACGATACAGAAGCGCAAAGACATGAAGCTGATCGTGTCCTCTGCTACACTGGATGCTGTCAAATTCTCCCAGTATTTCTTTGAAGCTCCCATCTTCACCATCCCAGGAAGAACCTTCCCAGTGGAGATTCTCTATACCAAAGAGCCTGAGACGGACTACCTGGATGCCAGTCTCATCACTGTCATGCAGATCCATTTAACAGAGCCCCCAGGTATGGTTTCTGAAATAGGATTCTCTAAGCCATCTTGAATTTAAGGTCACTGTTGTCCCGGTGACAACAGTCATGTTTTAAGATATTCTATACTTGTGTTGTTTTGTACATAAGAAACCTAGTAGTATCTCTATTGGGAAAAATGAATTTGCATCAGCTGTCATGTTTAAATAAAATCCTTTTTTCTCCCTGTCTTTTTCTCAGGTGACGTCCTGGTGTTTCTGACTGGACAGGAAGAGATCGACACGGCCTGTGAGATCCTGTACGAGCGAATGAAGTCACTGGGGCCTGATGTTCCTGAGCTGATTATTCTGCCAGTTTATTCTGCCCTGCCCAGTGAGATGCAGACCAGGATCTTTGATCCTGCGCCTCCAGGCAGCAGAAAGGTAATATGCAGGATAAAATTAGGACTAGTTTTACTGGTTAAAACCAGTTCCAGTTTTATTCAAATTCTAAAAAATACACTTCTCTAATGAATATAGTATGATAAGTGAGACTGTCACTCATTATAACACTATCTTTCTTTATTAGAATTCAAATATAGTCAACTTGAGATGACAAAATTGCCTTTTAGTAAAGTCTAGAACAGAGCAAATAGGTATTACATGCATCCACCATATAAATGAATTTGCTAACTTTTGTTTCTTTTGCTCACAACTAGGTCATCATTGCCACAAACATTGCTGAGACGTCTCTGACTATTGATGGAATCTACTACGTGGTGGATCCTGGTTTTGTTAAGCAGATCGTGTACAATTCCAAGACCGGCATTGACCAGCTTGTGGTGACTCCCATATCACAGGTCATTCATTTTAACACAATCTCAGTGTTTTTTATTCTAAGCTGATGAAATGAAAAAGCATCATTGGTTAGTGATTTGTTAGATGGACATCTCTTTCCTCATTAGTCCTTTAATAACCTCCTGGTTTCTTTTCAGGCCCAGGCCAAGCAGAGGTCAGGTCGAGCCGGCAGAACAGGCCCGGGGAAATGTTACAGGCTCTACACTGAGAGAGCCTACAGAGATGAGATGCTGACGACCAATGTGCCTGAGATCCAGAGAACCAACTTGGCCAGCACTGTGCTGTCTCTGAAGGTACAGTCCTTTTTGATCACACCTCCACAAATCAGTGGCTGTCTTTTTTTTTTTTTTTAGTTTTAGTTTTTTAGAAGTGGGCTGCTTTTGCCTCTGCTGGAAATCCGTCGTAAGAAATTTTAATTTGATTTCTCATTTCCTCCTGTGCTCTACTCACCTCCCTAGGCCATGGGTATTAATGACCTTCTGGCGTTCGACTTCATGGATGCTCCTCCCATGGAGACTCTGATCATAGCCATGGAGCAGCTTTACACTCTGGGAGCTCTGGATGATGAAGGATTACTCACACGGCTGGGTAGAAGGGTGAGAAGAATAGGAATAATTGCATTTATTATATTGGTGACAGCTATATTTATTGTATTGGTAGAGTCAGTGTGTGGTCTTAAAGAGCTTGAATCATCTAGAGAATAGATTTGTCCATTTTGTCCTTTGCTCCTTGTCTATGAAGTTAACTTATTGTACTGATCACTAGTTGTTGTCAATGTCAGGTTTACCTGTTTGTGTATGAGGTCCCCACACTTAACATGTTTTATATTACCTTCAAAATTGTGTTTTCCCACCTGTCTCTGTGGTTCAGATGGCGGAGTTCCCTCTGGAGCCCATGCTGTGTAAGATGTTGATCATGTCCGTCCATCTGGGCTGCAGCGAGGAGATGCTCACCATCGTCTCCATGTTGTCTGTTCAGAACATCTTTTATAGACCAAAGGTATGCAGCTAACACCTGATTTGACTTCAGTCTCATTCAGATCAGAATTACTTCTATAACACATACAAATACTTCCTTCATGAAAATTAACAATATTTTTTTTCGGGGGGGGGGGGGCATGATTAAAAGAAACAACACCTCTGTGAAATAACACACATATCAGACTCTGTTTCCTCAAAAAAACAAAAAACAAAATTCAGTCCTTCTATTTGCAGGACAAACAGGCCCAGGCTGACCAGAGGAAGACAAAGTTTTTCCAGCCGGAGGGAGACCACCTTACACTGTTGGCTGTCTACAACTCCTGGAAGAACAACAAGTTCTCCAACCCCTGGTGTTTTGAGAACTTCATTCAGGCTCGCTCATTAAAGAGAGCTCAGGACATCCGCAAGCAGATGCTGAGCATCATGGACAGGTAGTCTGCATATGAAATTTAACTGTGCTTTAACCATTTGATCTCCCCCTGTGTATTTCTTGTACTAAATAGAGCATGGTATTGAATTCCACTGAGTAACACTGATATAATTTAAAACAGAGACCATATTTTACTTTATAAAATGTGGAAATGGTAATTGATGTATAAAGATATGCGGCAATGTACTTTTAATATATGTCAAGTCTGAGGTAAACAATCACTCAGTAATTAACCTCAATCAAACTATATAATCTGTACAATGTCTTATGAAAAACTACAGGTATACAAATATTAAATGAGACTAAATATTTCTTAGACACAAGCTGGACGTGGTGTCTTGTGGGAAAAGTACGATGCGGGTCCAGAAAGCTATTTGCAGCGGTTACTTCAGGAACGCAGCCAGGAAGCACCCTCAGGACGGGTACCGTACCCTGATTGACCAGCAGGTGGTGTACCTCCACCCCTCCAGCACTCTGTTCAACCGCCAGCCGGAGTGGTGAGTCCTCATTGTTGACAAGATTTTAATCCATATCCCAAAAAACATTGTTTGAGTCTTACTTAGAGCTGTTCTGGTTGTGTCTTCCTGCAGCTTGAGTGATCAATTTGTATGGATTTCTTGTATAATCATCATTATTGCTGAAATGATTAATCAACAGGAAATTAACCAGCTTGTCACTCTTTAGCATTTACTGTTTTTCTTTGTGTAGTTAGAATATCTTTGGGCTTTTATATTTTACTGTTTTCTGATTAATCCATAGATCTGAAAAAAAGAATCCATGAATATAGATAAAACTAATGATGGTTTTCATTAGCGATTAATGATATGGTGATATTTTCTTAACTAATTGATTAACTGAACTGACTGAAATTATTGGTTTATTAAAATAGTTTCCGATTAATTTTCCATCTGTGGACAAATGTATTAAACGACTAATCATTTCAGCTGTATTAGTCATTTATTATTGAAACTAATCATTAGTTGCAACCCTAATCATTATTAACTGTATTTCTGTCCTTGTTATTCTTTCTTCAGGCTTGTGTACCATGAGCTGGTGTTGACCACCAAGGAGTACATGCGGGAGGTGACTACCATCGACCCTCGCTGGCTGGTGGAGTTCGCCCCGGCTTTCTTCAGAGTTGGTGACCCAACACGCCTCAGCCGGCAGAAGAGGATGCAGAAACTGGAGCCTCTCTACAGCCGCTACGAGGAGCCCAACGCATGGAGGATCTCCCGGGCCTTTAGACGACGCTGAGGATGCTTCAGGCTTATACCAGGTGGACATACTGTGTAGAACAAACGGCTGAAAAAGACACTTTGGTCTCATATTTTTAATTTTGCGTTGCCAAAGCTAAAACTTCGACCAAACCTTAATAAATTGTCTTATGGAATAGGAATGTTTTAATATTTAACTTTCTTTATTCACTTCAGTAATACTTAAATTAGCCATGTTAGCTATGTCATTACCATTGTTAGATATTAACACCTGAACTGGTTAACATTTCCTATATTGTATTTTCTATGAAATGTTTAATGTTTAAATAATTTAGAAATGTTTTTAATCATTGACGTTAGTTTTTCATCATTTCGGATAAACACGGGATGCAATCTTATCTGCTGCTGCGTTTTAACTCTTCACCGTCTTGTTTGCATGAATATTGGCAAATATGAAATATTTATTTGATGCGTGCGGTAGATGTGTTAAGACCAAATGCTGTTTCGGTTAAAGTAATAGTTTCAAATGTTGTGAAACTTGCTCATCTGCTTTCTTTTAGAGTTAGATGAGAGAATTTATGCCACTTTCCTGTCTGTGTGGTAATATGACGATACTGCTAGTAGCCGGTTAGCTTAGCAGAATGGCTGGAAATCCTTGCCAACACCAGAGTGTAAAAGTGAGTGAGGCTAGCTGTTTACTGTCTTTATGGTAAGCTAAGCTAACCGATTGCTAGTTTAATATTTACCACACAGAGATGAGAGTGGTGTCAATCTTCTCATCCCTCGGGTAGAAAGTGAATCAGCATGTGTCTTAAAATGGTAAATTTAAACAGCCTGAGCAGTTAAATCACATATTTATAAAAACAGGTTTTGCCCACCATAATCCTCCTCGCTTGTAAAAAGGTGAAAGTACCCACATGTGGCTCACAACAAAAACACAGAAAAGAATAGTCCGGACTTCAGTTTGGGTATTATTATGGGTATTTATTAAGCAATCTCTTCAACCACAGTCATGTTTATGGATTGAATAGGCCTCAGATGTGAGAGGAATGCAGCTCTTAAAAACAAAACAAAACAAAAAAAAAATCCCTAATGAGATTAATTTAAAACAAAAACACCATAGCCTTATATACAAGTGGATGGGGTGGGCATGTGCAAGAGGTGCATGGGGTTTCGGGGTGTGTATGATGATGGGTAGGTACAACAGGAAGATTTCTGAAGGCGGGGAGAAAGGAGAGAGAGTCGGGGGCTGGCTTTAGTACATGTAGCCTTTGGAGTAGGGCTGGGGGCCCATGTTTTGGGGGGCTTGTTCCGTGGTGTAGGGCACTCCCTCGTCCAGGTGGGACAGGGGCACTGTGTCCTCCTCGTTGACGTAGCGCTCAAACTCGGCCTTCAGGCTGGGCCGCTGATTGTCGGGGAAGGCCAGGGAGATGAGGGCCTCGGGCTCACAAACAAACTTGTAAACATAGCGCTCCCCTGCCACCTGGAGAGAGAGAGGGGAGGGCTTGAGTCATATAGGAATGCATGTTAAAAAAACAAAAAAACTAAGCTCTTTTTTTTTCCCCAGGTAAGCAGACTTTTCAGTTGCCTGTTTGAGTTGCATAGGTGTGTAACACAAATCTTACTGTCTGTCTATATTTAGATATCCAGTAGAGGATCAGATCTGCGTCACAAAAGTGCAGTGACCCAGTTATCGTCTGACAAAAGCCACTCAGCTGTGATTGATGGTGATTTTAGTGAGATTAATAAACATTTAATTTGACTCATACCGTACGCCATTACACAAATATGGCCACTGCAACTCTTTTAAACTTACTTCTTTCTACAAATGTACACATTAATGTGTATCTTCTAAACCTCAGCTGATGTGCAATTATGAAATGAGACTAAGGTTGATGCTTGATGCCTAAGAGATTGAGTAAATGTATTACCCTTTTCTAATAAGTAACTCTAAACTCAGGGAATTCATCATTTAAAGTTTGTCCTTTTCTCTCAATATTATAGTATTTTAAACTTTTCTGTTGCGCAAACCTTAAGTTTGCTTAAGTTTCCTTCCATATGTATTCATAGTAGGATAACTAGAACAGGTCCACTTATATGATTTTATACTATGCTTTCTACTTTATAAAGTGATTATAAATTGTAATTATTGGCTTTTTAAGGGTTAATGATTTATAAGGACAACTTTTGGGTTGCCAGTTTGTGGAAAATGTCTCTTAACTGGTGTTTATCCTCCTCCAACTAAATTTGCATTTGTCTTCTTGGCTTGCACTTAAATCCACGACCCCTCCAACGAACCAGTCAACCACTTACTTTCTGGAAAAGTTGCGCAAAGCATCTGGATCACAGTCCATTTATTCGTGGCTTGTTTACAACTGCACACTTGATTGGCTGTTGTAAAAACCTTTTATGCATGACTTTCTAACATTTATAACTGCAGACCTGATGGCCTAGTAAAAGGTAAGAAACCCTTGAGGATTGAAAGTGTCATACAGGAGGATGAGGGTAGGTTTCCTTATTGTTTCCTTAAATGTAACTGACCTATTAACTTTTTTTTAAAACCATTAGTTACAACTTATAAACCTTTTACAAAGCGTGCCATGTTGGAAAGTGATACTATAAAGTGAACCATGATATAACTTGAGGTTTTGTGGACATTAATGGCAAAATTTAGAAGATTATAATACCTGAAACATAAGGACAATATTAATAGTAATATAAAAAGGATGTGTTTTGTACCTTCTGCATGATTCCCTTCTCGTAGTAATAGCGCAGAGAGCGACTGAGCTTGTCGTAGTTCATGGCTGGACGGTTCTTTTGCATACCCCACAGCCTGGCAACCTGAGGGGAGAGGACAGCAGAAAGGAAATGGTTGTGGTTACACTTATGGCATAGTTCAGCTTTAGTGAGGTTCATTTAAAGGTGAGTGGGTATTTCTAAGCTTTTGAAGTTCTGAAAAATATAGCCTTACTCAAATGACACGTCAACATTTGAGAATTGTTTGCGTCAGCTTTTTTTTTTTTTTTTTCCTGAAGTTCATATTCCCAAAATCATAATCAGACACAGTTGTTTCTAATTCCAAGCTGTGGCCACTAGGGGTCCTTGGTGACAAGTCAAAGTCTTCTCTGCTCCTTAACTCAGCAGCGTCAACACGCCAAGACCAGGGCGAGTCCCCACATGTGGATTCACTTCCTTTTTATGTAACCCATTACCACTTGAATGCAACCAGAGTCCCACAGTGTTCGCAGTGAAATAAGAGTCATGGCTGGTTGTCAGAGGCAGACCATGAAACACAGCCCCAACCCAAAATTGAACTCTCAGCTGATGAGGGACCACTAACTCGGATAGAAAATTAGCATCTCACAACAACCCCGCACAGGCAAGGGGAAGTAAATGAAGTCACAATAGGCACCGAGCCTCATGTTGACAAACATCTCAGACCCTGGAAGAACAGTAAAGCTGGGGGGAGGGACGCTGAGAGTCATGACTCATGAAGAGACAGGTCGTATCCCACAGTGGCCATCCAGCCAGCAGCCCTGTTTGATCTCTGAGTGTGCTCTCAGCCCTAATTGCTCTTGTAAAACTCTTACCCCCATTCATTATTAATGTACAGTAAAAAGATAATGGAAAACACAGTATAGTCCTCTCCATATTAGGACCCGCCTAAAAGGACGCTCTGTCTGATAGGTCCAATCAAATTGCAGACTTAAACATCGCAAAAATGTCTGGACTGAAGAAATGTGAGGAGGTGAGAGAGAACCGGGGTGTTGGGTGATTCTGTGATAGCGCTTGTCCTTCATTTATCAATCCAGCGTTTCATGTGTTGAATAATGAATGGGGAACTAATGGAAGATGGATCAGAGAATAGAGCTGCGAGGAAAGTGGCCAAATCTCACTTCTAATCGCTCTAATCTAGGTAGCGCCTTCAAACCCTGCTAACATAAATCCATTCCCAGAATAACTCTTCTGCTGACCTTATCAGATTTATATTAACGTCATGATTTCTATGAACACTTCTCCACTATCCCTTGATGAGCACATACAGTAATATAGACAAAAAATATTACTGATGCATTTTGAATGCTCCATATATTTGAGATGAGACTATGGCCTAGAGAGATCCTTACACTATTCAACAACAACAGAGCAAGAAAATGATTGTAATTTTTTCACAGTTAACGCACCGTCCCTTTTCTTTGGTTTCACACCACCATCATGACAAACCAAATGCAATCTAAATGCATAAGGTTACTGTACTGAATTCAGTTCAAAAAGTCCCAGCTTCTCTCTCAAAATCACAAGCATTACATTTTCTTTTCCCTCACAAAATGTTCTGACCTCAATATCTAACCAACAGCCATAGTGGTCATTTTAAAAATGTTTCAATAAAAGATCTTAAAAAGAGACTGAGTGTATTTGCTTGATTAACAGGAGTCTTGGCCTATCACACTGGATCTGCTGGTTTCAGTAAACACAAAGATGTGTGTGAGCAGTAAAGAAATATACAGTAGTCACAGCCTCTACATTCATTTATAGTCATTACTCATGATACAGTGAAGGATCTGCTTTAAACAGGCAGAATACTGCACCTGTTCACATAAAAAAAGACCAGTTACTATGTTTAAATTACTCTAATTAACCAGTGAATTTCTGTATGGCACCACCCCCACTCCTGCTGTTTTTCCTTGTTAATGTTCTCTTGAAAGATTAAAAAAAAAAACACTGATTAAAAGAGATTGGTTCAGACAAACCTCTTCAGGTTCAATGAGTTTGAACTCCATGCCGCGGCCGGTCCAGGCGATGAAGTGGGCATTACCCGGGTCGTCCAGCAGGGCCACCAGAAACTGCCAGAGCTGCAAAGAGCCACGGCGCTGGTAAGGTGTGCCCTCACGAAAAACGCCACCCCCCTCCTGCTTCACCTCACCTGGAACGAGGAGAGAACAGACTGGAGGTCAGCAAAATGCTTTCTTTGTATAATAAAAAGGGACTGTTACTGAACTCTTTGTTGCTTTGATTGTGATTTTGTGACCAAGTTTATTTGATATTTGATACATTTGCAGCACATTAATCTACATCAGACCATTAAGCTTCAATCATTAAATTAAAGTCTAACATGGTTCTTATGTTACATGTGAAAACAAGAAAAGTTTGTAACAGCTGCAAAGCATCTGAATTCTAGAGGGGCCAGTACATCAGCAGGTCATCTAATCTGATGTTTCATGTTTGCAAACTGACGTAAACTGAATGAACTGCTTACTAACAACGGCTTATCACTAGAAAGGCAGCAGTGTGTTGAGTAGAGACGGAAACAGAGGGGAGATTTCAGAGGACTGAGAGATGAAATTAAAAGCATGAAGTGGCTGCACAGTTATTTGAAACAAAAACAATACCGGGTGAAGCAATATGTGCGTAAACAGACACTAATTCTCGTTTGGTTCTCGGTTGTTTACCGGTTATTGGATATGTTGCACACAAGTGTGGGAACACGAGAGGCTGTGCTAAGTTACTGCTGTTGTCTCTCAGAGAACTTGCACACTTCACTGGTTCAACCAGTGCTGACACCCTTGGGCTCTCCACTCAATCTCTTTTAGTGTCAATCACCAAAAACACCATGGGAGACTGCATGTCTCTGTTCTCGGCGTGACAGGGGAGCCCTACATTGTGTGCACGGAGAAACCAAACCCACTAACTAAGTTTCTGAGAACACAAAGACCCATGTAGCTCTTACACAAGGCTCTCTGACGTCTATATAAGATGATCGTCGGGTATAGAGATCGGAGTGGGTGACTGTACGGATAGTGTTTCTCTCCTATAACGCCGTCATCTAGACTAACACCTCGACAAGTGGACTGTGGTGTGTGAATGCAGAGGGATTATGGGCACAGCAGGCCTACCTTCGAACTTCTCTGGAACCACACGGGAGTCATTTTCAAACAGATAGCCTGGAAGACAAGGGAAGAATTGTGTTTAGGTTTCAAGGGGCCTTGATCCCAGCACAACTAGGTTGTTCATTTGGGATCTGTGCCAAGCTTTGAATACCAACCCAACAAAATACAAGGACCTATTCACGCATGAATAACGTTAAGCCAATAAGTGTGTACTCTGCTTTTACAAAAGTGGACCAGAGCACTTCAGTAACAGGGAAAGGATTTCATAGTGGAAACATTTAAAGGGTCTTGGATCTTTGCTCCCAGTTTCAGGGCCAATTAACTTATTTGTAACATCTTTCAGGCCTTTCACAGTCATTTTGTTCTGAACACAATTGGTGAATAAGAATTTGAATTACCCAAAATGGTGTGACAAACAATGGGAGTAAGAGGAGGGATTGTTTTCCTTTTTTCGCCGGGGAAATAAGTGTGCTTTTTTCCAGGAGTTATGTTTATTCAGGGATTCTTGAGGCAGGGGTGAGCCGAGAACCTCTGCCAATGGAAACATAGGCACACCGCTGGTTAGCCAATGGAAACACGGACACTCTACGCCGGTTAGCCAATGACCACAGAGCTCTAACCAATGAGGGCTCAGTGAAGATAAAGGGATGAAGAGGAGGAGATTGGACACATTTGGTAGCAGAATTTGGAGGTGGTTCTAAAAGGGGCAAAATATGAAGGTTATTACAACATAAGTCAAAGAAAGTCTAATTACCTTCATTGCTGTGCTGGGGGTTTGGGTAGCCCTCACTGTGGTGGTACATAGAGGGGCATCCAGGCACATCTGTGACAGAAACACAAACAGCTTTAAGTCAAAAATGTGTTTATTTCAGCAGATTAAAACTTTGCGTTTTAACAACCATCCAGTTAAAGTGGCAGAATAGAAACGGCACACAAGGGGTCAATTGTTAAAGAATATTTACGTGGAGTAAATTTAATCATTAGTTGGAGTGCTTGGAGAAACCCAAAACGAACTTATTGCTTACTAAGCCAATATCTGCATGAGAAGATGGCTGCAATGTACAGATATTTTGTGTGATCACCCTGAGCATTGCAAGGACGAATGCTGCATTTATCATATCACTTCTCTTGTCTCTGGCGGTATTTTTAGGCCATGAACAAGCACCTTCACCAGACCAGAAAAGCGGTACAGTATACAGTGTCTGCACTTTGTCTGGGCACATCATTGACTGTCTCGAATAGCCGCATTCACCAAAATAGATTTTTATATTGCTCCCCGTAAAACCTTCAGGCGAAATTCTGTGCAAGCTGGGACACTTGTAACGCACCTTTAATGTGTTATTATGAGCTCTGCGAGAGCATTGTGTTCAGTTTCCTGTGACTACTCTGCTCACCTTTGTGTGTGCGTTTATTTTCTTTTTCTTTGGCTATTTGCGGTAATTAAAAAAAATAGGTGTGTCACTGACTATTCTGTATGTGTTTGTCCATTTGTCTGTCAACTGTTGTGAACGACACAAGCGAGAGAATAAAAAACTGAAAAGGTGCAGCTCTTTGCCTCTGGCTCTGGCTGTGACTCACTCCTGGGGAATGCAGCTGCAGCGCTGCGACTGTGATAAGATGCCAGTGGGGAAAATCAAACCCTCCATTCCGGGGCAGCGGCACTCGATCATACTGTAAATAATATGTCTGCCAGAAATGGCAGGGCCCCCACCAGGGAGCGATGGGCAGATTGGGTGTGAGAGCACCGGGCTTAATTGTGTACTCAGTGGCATGACCGTTTTGCGTCTTTCATGTGACAAAATAGCAGTGATTACACGATGGAATGGCATTTCATATGTGTAACTAGGAGTCTCTTTCTTTAGCCTGCTTTTAAAATAGGACTTGGAGGCATTTGTCTGTCATAAAAGAAAAACACTGGTGGTGTTCTCTTTACAAGCTGTTTACTTCAATACACCTCTTTTGTACGCTCTATTGCCATTTCACCATTTACATGCCTGTTACCGCACAATTTGGGAAGGGTTTTTCTTTCAATTAAATGACCATAAATGAATGACATTATAAATCAACAGAAAATAAACAACACTCGCCGGAGCTGATGTGGCAGTGTTGCTTTTATAAACCATTTAAATGCCTATGATTTAGTTTGCAGGGAGCATTCATTGAAAAGCTCTTTAACACAAATTATCCAATTAACTGCCTGAACGAAACTATATTTTCACTGAGTCTGCTAATTAAATTTACATTATTCCATTTATATGGTCATAGATTAAGGTTTCTCATTCATACTCATGCTTTTCATTAGATATTTTTTAAGACTACCTGGCATCCCATGACTAATCCCTTCAACAAATTCATATTTTTATTTTTGCCTCACATCATCCATTGCATACAAACAATTCCATACACTGGGCATTGAGAAGGTCTGCTCATAAAGGGATAAAAGAATTGAGTGAAATAGATTCTTATTCTCCAGACATTAATTTGACAAAAGTATCTCCAAATGTTCAGCCCCTGTAACCCTGCACTACCTATCTCGTGAAAAGCGTGGCGCCTTTGCAGAAATGTGGAGGTCTGCAACAACAGAATGATAAACTCTGATCTTTCATGTGTGATCCGCTTCTGCAGTCGGTCAAACTCATATCAGAGACACAGGAAACTCCACCAAATTCAACTTTCTCCTCCTCCCTGCAGTTATCCACACAAAAACATCCTTTTGTACTTTCCCTGTCTTCCTCAAGGTTGTGTGATTCCTTGTCAGTGTTATCCCCCACCCCCCACCCTTCCCATCAAAGGTGAGAGTATAAAAACATAGTGAAAAGAATTAGGTTGCTTTTTTCCTGGGGTTTTTTATTATGCATAGAGGATGCAGGTTTCAGTGCTGGAAGGCATGCTTTGTAGCCATCCACCAGTGTGCACGGAGGCCCCTCAACAAAAGCATTGTACACTGTCAGTCCTACAGCAGCTCTTACACAGGTGACTGAGGACAGAATGTATGTGCAGTGTTATATTTCTCACTCCGTCTTGTTTTAAACCTCGGAGAGCAAAGCGGAGGAGCTGGTTTCTGTGCTCTCCAGTGGTTGATCTTGTTGTTTAAAGACCCTGAGCTGGCCACCCCACCCCGCACCCATCACCCCACCACTCCTACCACTCCCTCCCCTCACCCTCTCCCAAAAGCCCAGCCAGTGAAGGGTTCGGGTTACTGCGGCCATGCTCATTTTTCCATTATGAGTTCATCTGCCTGCAGAAAAAGGAAGCCGCTGGTGCAACCTGAAACCCTGGAGCACTCCACCGGGGACTCTAGTCTTTCCAGTGCCCTCCATTTTCTCAATGAAATTCCTCTGCCTCTCTCTCTCTCTCTCTCTCTCTCTCTGTCTCTCTCTTAGAGAGCAGTGCAGGAAAGGAGGGAGGGAGGAGTGTAGCTGCAGCAGAAAAAAAAAAAATACTTTTTTTCTTTTCTTTGCAAAGTGTCAGAGAGTTGAAAGGAGGAGTTTTGGAGGCGGGGAGGGAGTCGGGTAGAAGTCTTCATACAGTGAAGAAGTTTGTTTTGCCATTTGGACATTTTGTTCTTGAGTTAGCTGCCCACACTGGGGAGGCTTTTCTTTAAAAGGGACTTTTTTGTGTCAACGCAATTCAAACATCCCTTGAGAAACACATAAAAAGACTCCAGTTTCATTTCACAGGTACATGCCATATTTGCTTCACCCTCTTAAATGCTAAAATTTGATTTTATAACACAAATGAGTTTGAACTGATCCTTGATATTTCTCTATGACTCTAAATTACAACCCAAAACAACTGCCATTCATTGTACTTTTTTGGTTCCACATTTCCAGTCTGAGAGTTAATTGAATATCCCCCAGCAGGACTGAAACAGTTAGTCGATAAATAGGTTTTTCAATTGCTTTTTGTTCATTGATTAATCATTTAGTTAATTTAACAAACGCTTGCTGGTTCTAGCCTCTCAAATGTGAGGATTTGCTGCTTTTCTCTGTTTTCTGATAATTCATAGACTCAATGATTAATCAGAAGAATAATCAGCCACAGTTCCCCGGTGATAATATTTCACCCACAGGATGTGAAGCCAAAAGTGACTCCTCCTGCAGCATCATGTTTAAGTATCATCTGTATCACTCACCAGGTTCGTAGGTGTAGTCTGTGGGCTCCTGCTTGACCATCATGTGGGCTGGTGGGAACCGGTGTGGGTGTGGGTGTGGGTGTGGGTGTGGATGTGGATGTGGGTGGGGGTGAGATCCATGACCATGGCTGTGGCCGTGTCCCGGCCCGCTCCCATGCCCAGGCCCCGCCATGTGAGCCGCCCGCTCGTACAACGGGTCCAGGTATTCTTGCTTAAAGCTCTGCTGCAGGTAGGGCATGCAGGGGTCAGAGTGCTGCCGATGATAACCCGCACTAGCACCACCGCCACCACCACCACCACCACCGCCGCCGCCACCTCCTCCTCCTCCTCCTCCACCCCCTGGCCCTCCACCGGCTCCACTGCCGCCATGTCCTGCTGGTGCAGATGGCATACGCTGAAAAGCTTGCCCTGGTGGGGGGAACTGGGGGCACATGGGGTCTCCTGAAGGGCCCTGATACCTGGAACTGAGAAATAAGACACAGCAGCTCAGTTTAGGAACTGTACTGTATTAATCAATGCAACACTTAAATAGTTCCCAAGATTCTTTTCCACATTGTTGGAGATTTTTCTGTGACTTGATGGAACAAATTTTAATTATACAAGTTTTAATTAATAAAATAAGACTTTTGCTTGGATATAAAAGCCGTAATCCAGGGTGACTCTACTGGAAACTTTGTATCTTTGTAACTCTGTGTCACAAAATCAAATTGTCATTATTTAATTCTAGTTTATAGTTTAATGCAAAAATGAATAATTGGATGTGTAATATAGCCATATAAACCCCAATGTCTACAGTTAAAATGTCATCAAAAGCGAATCTCCTTCCACTCAGAGCTTACACACCATTTGCTGCTCTGGAGAATAATGTGTTTCCTTTAAAAGAAATTTGTAAAATATCATGCAAGTGGTAAAAATGTCAATCGCAGCTGCCGCCCGGATTTTTCTGGTGTGTCACCTGGTGTTGATGGGGTAACTGTTGCTGGGCAGCGGCTGGGTGGTGGCAGCAGGGTTCATGTAGCCAGCATCGGGCCGTCCGGCTGTGGCAGGTTTCGGGGAGTAATGCTGCTGCATGGGAGACATGGGGGTCCCTGGGCAGGAGCTCTTGGCTCCTCCTGCAGCCCTTTTCTGCTCATAGGCACTGTGAATGAAACATAAATGAACGCACTCGTGAGGACACGCATCCGTGCACATGTCATAACAGGGCCGCAACTGGTTTTACCAGGTTTTCTTTTTCAGTCAATACAACAAACAGAGCTAATGGGAGTTGGTGGGTGGGGGTTCGGTGGTCAATAGCATGTGATCAGTGTTTTAGCTGCGCTGACTTATTCATGACAGCAGACCAGTGCTGGGTCATTTAAAAGCATAGCTGTTGTTGAGCTGGGTAAAATAAAGAAATTATTGTTTCATTTATTTTGCCCTTGGTAACAATGGATGTCAGTAATTAGGCAGGGAGACAATAAATCAGCACCACCATGAATCATTGGCCTAATTTAATTTGGACAAGTTTCCAAATTAAAAAAGCCTGGTACATACAAGAATTAAGAGGAGGAAGAGACAAGCCTTCTCTTTGCTTGCTTTGAGTACCCAAAGGCTGTGTGTGAAGAACACAGAAATGAATGACTTTCTACTGAAGAAATAGTTCCTTTGAAAAACGTTTGGCCGTATGTTCTGTGGATTATCCAGAGTAACCAGGAAACTAGTTTCCAGAACAAGAGGCTACAGTAGATTTTGTACATGCAAATTTCCACATTGTCTGTTGATAGATTTGCAGATTTTTTTTTTTTTTTTTTTTTTTTGCAGAAACCAAACTATCTGCATGGCTAGACAGCACTCGAGGGGTGAACTGAGCCTTTAATATAAAACCACTGTGAGGTTTAGAGACTGTGATTCTTCTCGTGAGGAGAACGTGGACGAACCTGGCATAAAGGCACTGCTCTCCATTGGGGTAGCTGAAGCTCTGCTTGTGGCTACAGGACTGGCTGGGGTCAGAGCCTGGGCTCTGCGGTTCCTTCTTGATAGTGACTGGAGGGCTGTGAAATGCCACCGCTATAAGAGACAGTAAACAGAAAACAGAGGTGAGGGTTGGCACACACACACACACACACACACACACAGTGGGCTTTGTACATCCTCCCCTCATTCAGCCCTGCCCCGATACTACTGTCGTTAGGCTCAAAGGCAAAAGCAAATACTTCTGTCTGCACAGGAATCTCCTTTACGTGCCAGGCAAAATGCTTAAGTGACTGTCAGCTGCAAAACACAGGGCAGCAGACAGACACGTATAAATACACACACACTGAGAGGAACGAGCGCACAAAAACACACACGCTCACACACGACTGCATTCCAGCATTCATTTGGAAGTGTCCTCGCCCACTTTTCCTCGCTCCTCCAGACACAACAGCAGCCAAAACTTCCTCTGTCAAAGTCAAGCTTAAAGCTAAACAACTCTACGGGCCAGAGAGATGTCTGTGGACTGATGAAAGCAAATGTCACACCTCTGTTAGAACAGCATATACACTGATTGTGCGTCTCAGCATTCTTTCCTATTGGTATCCAGATGTTAGCCATTGCTTGTACGCTTTGTCTTTTGCCTTTGTGCAAAGAGGGTAACACGAAAGAGCGTGTGATAATCTGATAATGCCACGTATTCCCACAAAGTCCAAAATATTTAGCAACATTTTTACCACTTGATGCTCCCCTAAAGGCATCCACTCGATGTCCAGCAGACCTAACTGTCTGTCAAGCTGGACTGCCGGAGGGGACCTTTGCCTTGACGGCCACAGAAACCACCCAAAGTGGAGCTTCAAACTGCGCCGAGGGCTTGTGTTTATTATATGAGGGGAGGTTTTCACCCGGAGAACTGTACAGGATGTTTTTCTGGTCCCGACAGGGTAAACAGCAGCAGCTGTGCACTTCCAGCTGGGGAGGCCTGTATTTATGTGTGCGCATGTGTGCATGAGAGTGTGTTAGTAATCTCAGCGAGTCTGTATCTACTTGTGCACTTGTGAATGTGTGTGTGTGTGTGTGTATAACTGCTTAAAAGTGCATATCTGTGTGTATGTATGTGTGTGTGTGTGTGTGTGTGTGTGTGTGTGTGTGTGTGTGTGTGTGTGTATGTATATGTGTGTGTGTGTGTGTATGTGTGTGTGTGTGTGTGTGTGTGTGTGTGTGTGTGTCTGCAGTGGGTGTGGAGCTGACGGAGCAGGCCACACTGAAAGCTCAGCCCAGGTAATTACATACTGTCGTCCATTCACAAAAAAAAGGAGAAAAAATGTCTGGCTGACTGTATAAGGCCCAAGACGACTGCTCCGCTAAAGGCGAGAGACAGAAAGTGAAAAAACGAAGGAGGAAAAATAGAGTGAATGAAAAAGATTATAGTGACAATACCACAAACAGCCTTGAGGTTCTGCTGTTATACTTGCTTTTGTGATTTTCCTTCAACTCTCAACTTTGATAAAGTTGTCTTTAAAGCTGCCCCTGGGGTAGAAAGCAGAGATTTAAAGGGGTTTGATTTAGTGCTGACACGATACAACAAACAGATGTGAGACGTCACTTTGAAGTCACCATTTTTGGGTGATTTATAGACTCAACAATTAACTGTTTAATCAATAAATAAATAAAAAGCAGTTTAATCAGTAATAATAACTGTTAACTGCTGCCTTTCATTCTGTTTCCCTGTATTACAAATACTTTTTTTTTTTTAAATGAGTATTCAGAGACAGTGAGTAAGTAGTGAAGACTGTTAGATCCCTGATCAAACACCTCTGGTGGGTTGTGATTCATGAACACCTACGTAAACTTGTGCGCTAAAAAAAGCTTCAATATTTAAAGATTCTTAAAGTTATTTCTGCTTTGAAAAGTAGAAATTCCTTCCTGACGCTAACCAGGTGTTTATATGTCTCTGAACCCGTTTGCTCTGAGGGAGAATTTGGAGCACGTATGAGATGATAAACATGAGTCTAACAATCAAACCAGCGCTCCTCGTCCTATTTTTGGTTTGTACTCATTCTCCCATGGCAGGCAGGCAGGTGAGGAAGTGTTGGCTTTAGCAGAGGATCAACAGGATTAGAGAGCATTTACCCAGATTTCCCAGACAGACGGGATGGGATTCCAGCCTCCTCTAAGTCTCCGACAGCTCGTCTGCCAATACACACAGGGTGGCACATGACTGCTGCGCTAATAATACTAGTGAGTTTGTCTATTGACATTCCCCCCTTTCTCTGCCATGGTCATGAACTGCAAACAATCCTCAGAGAGTGTACACAAGTCCAGTCACAATGTGGCCAAGTAGAGCCACTAATGTGAATGGCAGGAATATCGCCCTTGATGAGGCTCTTGGTTTATGAGGATGTTCTATTTCAAAGGGCCCGGCCTGGGAACGGCGTCAGCTGTATACGGAGGGGTTTGTGTGTGTGTGTGTGTGCTCTGTTTGTGTGTGACCTTTCCAGAATATTAATTAATCTGGTAATTGAGCATCAGACGGCTTTTTGTGTTTGTGTTTTTGCCTGTGATTGTGATTGCTGTTGCGTGCGTTTCCAATTAGACAGAGTTGGTTGATGTTCTGGGTGACAAATGCTCGAACAAAGAAAACACCAATTTCAGCACTAAACACAAAGTGCAGATGAGGTTGATGGGAATGTCATTACTTTTGCAGGTATTTGCTCATAAACCAAAGTATAAGACACATTTAAAATTTGTTAACAGCGCTGGAAAAAAGTCAGGGCATCACCCAATTCATCCTGAGAGGGACATGAGTCACTGTACCAAATTTAATGGCAGTCCATGCGACAGTTATCAAGACGTTTCACTCAAAACTAGAAATGTCAACATGGTA
This sequence comes from Seriola dumerili, assembly GCF_002260705.1. Taxonomy (NCBI): domain Eukaryota; kingdom Metazoa; phylum Chordata; class Actinopteri; order Carangiformes; family Carangidae; genus Seriola; species Seriola dumerili. The sequence goes on from NW_019174323.1 coordinate 3,201,093, forward strand.
GTGCTAAAGGATAAATAATAATATCAGTTAAAGATAAAACTTTGACCTGTTGGTGGCACTGGATGAAAAGCCAGTGGTTTAGGATTCATCCTCTGGTGACCATAAATATCTGTACCAAATTTAATGACAGTCCTCTCAATTGTTGTTGAGATATTTCAGTCTGGTCATTTCTAAAGCCGTGCTGCTAATGTGCGTAAAAGCATGATTTTGGAATTAATGTAACATCCAGGTCCAAGAATAGTCCTTAAATTAAAACAAACTCCGGTCTCCACCAACTATAACAAACTCTCTGGCAGATTACAGTTAATCTCCCTGTCCAAATGATGTCAAATTTTCTGCTAAAGTTTATAAAGTAGTGGCAAGTCTTGTAAACGGATCCAGGGAGAGTTATGTTCTTCAGGGTCCCTTCTCTTCCTGCTTTTATTTGGGGCAATATGACCTGCTCTAACTGCTTTGTTAAATGTTACATCACCCTTTCACAGAGATCCTCATGTTTCATAGCCTTCTCTTCTACACCGGGGGGGGGGGGGGTCTGCTCATGAACTTAAGCAAAGAGTGTGAAGAAACCTGAGAGGTGTTTAGAAGTGAAAAGACAGATACAGTACACAGTAGCTGTTGCCTCTTAAGTCGGACGATTTTGAGCTGATGCAGAAGTGTGTAGAGTAAAGTAAAGTATATGCGAGTATTTATGCCTCGGCATGCTCGTGTCCCTGTGGGTGAATGTGTGCAGGTTCTTCTTCAGCATTAGGCGGACCGCGGCAGATTCCCAGCACCTCCTCAACTGATAAGGTCAAAGGGTTCTTCCTCACTCCAAACTCATCTTATCTCCTACTTCCTTATTCTGGGGCATTCTTCACCGTCTCCCATTCACACCCTATTCTGAGCGCTACGTATGGAGATGACCCCCGGCTAAAGGCAGGGTGGAGATGGACTTTTACATATGTAAATGTTGGCTCTAAGAAGCGGAGGATGCAGGGTGAAAGGTGATGGTCATGGTTGAGTGCTTTAGGAAGTAGAGGGATCATTACATGGGGGGGGGTGGGGGTGCTATTCAGCAGACACCCACCGCAAACAAATCACAGGAGCAGGGATGGCCCCCCCCCCCCCCTCCAACACACACACACACACTCTTCTCTACACAGTGGGCCCCTCAGCTGAGCCATGTGGAGGAACGTGTGAACACGTTGGGAAACACTATTGGATTCCTACAAACAAAAACAGCGCTAGCAGAAAGGTTTGGTTTGTGCACAAATAAGGAAGTTGCTGATATGCTAAGAATAGAGAATTACAAGTTTGATTAATGTACTTTGAAAATCGAAAATTTCTAGATGCCTGGGAGAGACAAAATCAGGAGATTAAACTTTCATCTAAACATTTAATATCACCCATGAATGAGCCGTTTTCAGAAGTTTGACGAGACCTCGCTCTGAACTCCCCCCCGTCCTATTTTAGACAGAGTATTTCCTACCATTAAAGGCCCTGGTGTAGGGAAATCCAATCTGAAGACAGGAGTGGATCTGGAGAGTCTTACCTTGGACGTTTATGTGCAACTTGGCCAAGTCTTAAGCCTCTGGAAGTCTGTAGCACACGACAGCCTCGCTCACAATAACTCATTGGACATCAGCCCCAGTGTCAAACAGGGTGACTGGATCTTGCTAAACCAAGGAACATGTGAGCTTAACATAAATACGCACTTAATGGGTCCAATCATACAAATAAGATTCGAGTCGTACTCCTAGAGGGACCATCTCAGGGGTATCTGGAGATCTGGTTCTTATCTCACATGATATGTATTGTACATGTGCAGTGCGAGGGGCACGTGGCCTCCGTGTGCTGTGCAGACGCACTAAAAGCGAGCTAGAAACGTGTGATAGGCTACACCTGGTTCTCCCACTCTTTGCCGATTGATCTCTCGTGTGGTGATGGATCAATAAAAACAAGGATACCAATTATGCCACAATGGTTTTAACGGTTAAAAGGGAAGCTATTGATTCACACAGGCTGCAAATGACATTAGTTGCTTAGCTGAATACATGGCTCCATTGTGGTGAGAGGGAGGCATAATAGGCAAAAGCAACTGTATAATTTAAAAGTATTTGACTGTCAACACATACACTATAAGTCAGACGTAACCTATACTTTAACGGTAATTTTAACGTTTTGCACGCAGTGGTATGTTTTCCCTTCTCAGACCAAGTTTAGGTGCTATTTCTAAGTTTCTAGCTCTGTTTTTAAGGGTATGACACATTTGGATGAAAATAAAAAGCTGACAGCAGAGCATCAGATTTTCTGAGGTTCACAAGAGCATGATACTAACTACACTGTGAATTTGAGAAAAAGCAGAAAAAGGTCTACAGGTTAAACGGATAGATACATTTTAATGCCTTTATTTATTATTATTATATGATTATTTTACTCCCAAAATATCGATTGCTGTATGTTGTAATGAAATCAATATAAATTTATCTACAAAGTAATACATTTAGCATTAATTAAAACCAAATAACATGAATTCCACCAGAGCCAGAGGCTGAAATGGCACTGAACAGTTCGGCTAACGTCGCTATTCTGCTGATCTTTTAGCAGCTAGCTGGTGTTTCTTAAATTCTCTTGTTGACAGTGCTGAAACTGAATTCTCAACATGTTGGTTCATCAAAATTGATGTTTTTCATTAACTATAACTTGTTCACTGGGAAACATCCAAAGTATAAGCTTGTATGTCCATTCAGAAAAAACATTACACCCGAGTGGATCGTTTAGACGAGATTATCTATGGCCTAAAATCATCCACTGTTTCATTTGCACTGCATAAAACTACACGTTCACCTGACAGCTGATGTGGCTTCACCGCCATATAAAATGAAAAGTGTCCAGTGGATAGAGGATAAATATAAATGTGGTAACCTAATGACTCTAATATGATGCAATGAATCATTATTTGTAAGATCCTCAACACTAAAACATTGCTGTGAGTGGATTTACCAGAATAACCGCAATGACCTAATATCACCTCCTAAATTTCTTGACCTTTTTTTGAGATTCACTGTTGTGCACAAATTAAGGATTAAGGAAGCATGAATCTCAAATGTGTGTACACAAGTTTGAAAAAAAAAAAAGAAAAGAAAAGAAAAGAAAAGATACCGATACCATTGTTTATATGGTAAATCAAATGTCAAAACAGTCATCACTCTGTTTCGACAAATATGCGTTTACAGCTATTTAGCTTTGTAGGTTTCAGGGCAGTGGAAAAATGAAGAGGAAGAGTGAGAGAAGGAGAGAGGGAAGGGAAGCGAGGCGATACAATATGATCCAGACCGTTTCGACTGCACAGTCTATCCAGTCATTCCACTGGTGCATGGAAACATGTGCTGTACATGTGTGTTTTGCTTCTCAGGTCACTGCACAATCAGGAAGACAGAGAGAGAGAGAGAGAGAGAGAGAGAGAGAGAGAGAGAGAGAGACAGAGGGAGAGAAAAGCAGCTCGGCCAGCACTGACAAACTCATCCTCATCTCTAAGAGCCAACAGGCCCAAGAGTGGCTTCAGTATCTGTCTGCTCAGGGAGCCCAGGAGTGTTGGATCCATTAGTGTCTGCTCTATCTGATTTACAGGTCGTCCTCTCTCATCTGATAATGGTTCAGGCTCCTTGAATATTTAAAGAATGGTTGTCAGATACCTGCCAAACAAGCCTAACGAGATTGATGGAAAAGTACAATGGTATCAGCGAGACAGATGATTGGCTGGCACGGCACTGTGGCCCCTTCTCACAAATGGATTTTTTTTTTGTGTGTTGGCCGTTAAAACGTTTTTTGGTGCATCATATTGTGTTGGCTAACAGGATGTAGATCTGAATGACACCCATCATGGGAAAGGCAGTAGAACAGTGAATTTTGCAAACACCAAAGTTTCACTTCCCTTCCAATGACTGGAAATAGATCACAGTGTTTGTCTAAAGTGGTGGGAATGTTCTTGTTTTAACAAGTACAAGTGCTCAGCTTTATACTTACAATGACCCCCTTGAATCTTCTCAGTGAACCCAGTATCAATCAGCATTGACAAGGGATATCAGTCATTGACTGAATCTAGTATCCTTATTTACTCTGGTTAATAGTAATTCACCCTGAAAAGCTCTTTAGCCCTGCTAATTGATTAAGTGTCGTCCAATAAGTTTTGATGCATTTGGCTGAACCTGAGCTCACAAAATTCTCCTGCAGACCTCTGCATCCATCCGTCAGCAGTGCAACCATCAATAAATGCCACTGTGCCAATTCCATTGGCAGCCATACCTGCTCAGGTCATAACAGAACCACCACCACGTTTGACAGAGGAGTTGGGGGCTTTGGGTCATGACCTTTTATTCTCCACACTTTCCTCTTTCTATCATTTTGATAAAAGGTTGATTTTTGTTTCATCATTCCATAAAACTTTGTTCTAGGTTCTATCGGTTTATTTATTATTAAATTATGTTTTCGCAAACTGCAACCTGCCCTTCCTCGTGATGAATCCTCTGAGGTTTCCGTCATGAAGTCTTTCCTTGACCATTGATAAGGAAACATGTCTGCCTACATCCTGGAGATATTCTTGACTTGCTGTGCAGTAATAAAGGGCTTTTTCTTCAAGCAAATGATTTTCTGCTCCTCCTCAATCCTTGTGCTCCTCGGTGCACCGGGATGTTTTCCGTTTTCCTGTGTGCACCTGCTTAATTAGACTTTAACCCAGCTGTTGGCTTTGGAAAACCCGCTACCTTTGACATCTCTGTGATAGATTTTTTTCTTCACTTGCATTATCCCCTCTTTACTCCTCCACCTCAATTGAAATGGCAACTCTCAATCAACTCTGATCCACGTGTGAGCTCTTTGGTGCGAGAACTAAGGCTCAAACAGCCAAAACAACTGCCCAAGAAACATTTTGTTGCCAAGTGTCCAATTACTTTTGGACCCCTAAACTGTAGGCACTATTTGTTAAAAGAGCTGTATCTCTCACACATGTCTTTCAATATTGGTGTAAACCTACTCAGATTATCTAAAGATAAAGAAATATGTGACTGTCCAAATACCTGGCTATGGGGTAAGGAAAATAGAAAGTAAAAGAAAAAAACTGAATAGGCAATTGTAGGGGGGAAAAACACCCAAATATAATCATAAACTTCGTGTTTCCAGGGTCTTGGTATGATGAAGGAATCTCAGTTTTAATTGGTAAATGTTCTGACAGCTCACGTTTTCCCTATTGTCCACTTCACTTTCAATTGTGCCGCGTTGGCTTTTTATAAATGGCCATTGACCAGTCATAAATCTCACTGTCCCATTGCTGTTTAGTGGACCTGATAGAATACATCCCTGTCCCGGGACATGTGCAGCAAGAGGGACATCCCGTCGAAGGCGAGGGATGGATGTAATTAATCTGACACAATATTGACTCTTTACTCTCAATCCCTCAGCCCCCAATATAGCTGTCCCCTCTTAATGTTTAATGTAGCGATCGATCCACCCCCACACTGTTACTGAAATTATATAATGAGCTCCCACTGCCCACCAGGGTATCCTGTATGTGCCGGGTGGGTGAGGGTGTGTATGTGCAGTGCTGCATTTGCTCGCCTATGTAGGAACGCATGCCTGTATGTGTGTTTCGAGCGGGCAAAATAGTGCCTTATCAGATGGAGATTACACACAGAAAGGCCCGGGACACCTTGCTTAAAATCATCAGCGCACATGCCACATCCACAGGTCTTCCTGCTCTTCTCGCTAAACCCCCCCCCCCCACCCCCCCCACCCCCCACCCCCCCACCGCACTCCTCCGTCACCCTTTCACCCTATCTCAGTTCCTCGATCGGGATCTCGACCGTAATGCTTCACGGCACGTTTGACCCGCTCTTACCCCTCTCCCTCCCCTATCCGCCTTCATGTTGATTTATCTGTGCTTTATCTTTATCAAGCCATCTATCAACCCTCTCCATCTCCTCCTCCTCTCCTGGATCAGCGAGGATCGATACGGCCATATGCTGGCTCTCAGCCCGCTCCACACACCTACTACTGTCCTGTGTCAGCAGGTTACCATAGGTCCACCCCTGCAGCCACCTCCTCCACTCACGTGCATTGTGTGTTTTGTGTGTTGATACAGACGTATGTGTGTGTGTGTGTGTGTGTTGAAATGTCAGGCTTATGAAAGTGGGGAAAAAAGAGTCTGAATGTTGACCAAGACAGGATGGTAAATACAGCTCTTAAAAGATCACTGTGTTTTGTTACAACTTACAGTTAATTTTCATAGCTTTGGCCATCATTTTTTTTTTTAACAGATATAACAAAATCGCACTCGCCGAAGTACCTGCTATGATCTGGGAAGACGCTGACATAGCTACAACAAAATCAGGCCGGGAAGAAACACAAGCATTCAGACGGTTAGGCAGGTTTAAGGCTAAGGTAAGCTTGAAAAGAACTATTCTGTGTAGTGTTTCCTCCAACCATGTCTGCAGGCAGGTTGAAAAGGCCAAGGAAAGAGCAACATGCGACAGATAATGGCAAAGATTTCTCTCTGTCTTCGCCCCAAAGCTACTGATTATGCAGCACTCAGCCGTACATACGAAAAGTGGCAGTTGTTGTGTAAAGAATAAAAGAAAGAGCTTGGGAGAGAAGTTCAAACGCTGCCAACCTGGACAGCAGCTGCCTGTAGTGGAAATGCTTTTAAAATTGTTGGTTTTGGAAAAAAAAAAAAAAGAAAAAAAAAAAAGAGAATGACAGAAGCAGCCACCTCCCTCCAATTCCACAGTGGCGGTTTAAGTAGCTGTTCGATAATCCAAACGTTTGAAGCATAGTGAAGCCTTTAGATGCGGTTTAGCCAGATTATTTAAAACACTTCATTTGGAGGTAAAACTAAAAGCGAGTGCACTTAAAATGTTGGATTAATCTTTAACTGTACGAGAAAAACTGCATGTGCATGGATGTTTACAATGAGCGGTTTGGTAAATAACTCTACTGATCGCCTTTGGTCTCTCCCCCTAATACCTGTGGCTAACCTGGAGATTTGTTTAAAAGCAGTCTAATATTCTGATTGCGTGTGTTTCTTGACCTCACTGTATTTCCACATCTCACCAAATTGCTTGGTTTGTACAATCTTATCACTCCTGATAGGAATGATTGTTGCCTTCAACAGGCAAAATGTCCAAACAGGACTTCATCACTGCCATGTGTACTCAGTTGACACTCTCCCAGTATCTTCTTATTAGTCATTAATTCAAGTTTAACTACTGTTATTTTTCTGGCCTCGCCCCTTCATTTTCACAGCATCTGTTCCTCTCTTCGGTCTCTGCTCGCTTTCGAAAGAGAGAAAAACACTCCAGCTGCAGAAAGATCAGCCGCCGTCCTCCTGGAGTAAACGCGCTACTACGGACATAGAAATGCACAGACACGCATATGAGCATCACAGGGATGCACCAGCGCACACAAAAAACTCTCTTTTCCACACACACACACACACACTCACACACACACACACACACACACACACACACCAAACACACACACCTCCCTTCCACTCTCCTGTAATAAAACACACACTGCCGTCCATTCACAAAGCTATGCTGCGGACACTCGGGGCTGCGCTGCCTGGCTCAAATCCCCGCGGCCCCCTGGCTTTGACGGGGCTGTTCTGAATCAACACGGAGGAGCTCAGCTTTTACTTCCCGACTGGAAGCTGTTAAACGCCTATTACGCTACATGCCTGCCCTTTACAGACCCATTTTTTAAATTGGACTTGATTGACTAAAGATGAATGAATAATGCTGTAAACTAGCAATAACTTGTGCGCTGTCTTTTCTAGAATCTGACAGCAAAACAAATTCAAGTTAAAAGCGTATGAAATTTGAGGTAACCAAAGATGTGGTTGGACTAAACCAAAGGAAGGATATGCAAGTAGAAAGCACGGATCTTCACCAGATAAAACAGTTGCATGCACTAAAAAAATAAATCTGAGCTCTTGAAAAAAAAATGTTATAGTCAGATGAGAGCTGACAGAAAAACAGGCCTGCACCTCTCATAGGTGTTGTTAGTGGTGGAATAATGGCCCCCAATGTCATGAATGAATGTTCACTCCCCTTAACTCAATGTGCTGCCTCAGCCAGTCTTTCACAACCGACCCATTCATAAAACTGCAGGGCTGAAGGTTGTGTGTGTGTGTGTGTGTGTGTGTGTGTGTGTGTGTGTGTGTGTGTGTGTGTGTGTGTGTGTGTGGATCAGGCCAAGTGTGTTTATGCGTGTGCAGGAGTAAGTGGATGAGAGTCTGTCAAAAGGAATCATCTGTTCAAGTCAGAGAAATCAACCATTTTACTCATAAGCAAAACAAAACACTGCAACAAACACACAACTCATTGAGGAAGCCTCGCCTCCCCGGAGCGAGTAAGCGAGCTGTATCCGTGCATATCTGGCAGGCACCTGGCTTGTTTTTGCGCACTTTGTTGCATAGCAGCTGTATTTTGGAAAGTGGAGAGCACAGAGTTGCATGTTTCTCTTTTCGGAGGAGAGAGGGAGTTGGGAAAGGGGGGGGGGGGGCTCAATCCACCCATCGGCCCATGCTCCAAATAGGGTCTGATTGGGCCAGTTCTGATCCAGAAAAACAACCCAAACAAGAGGAAGGCTGTGAATTCATGACAAAGCAGAACACACAGAGCCAGAGAGACACACTGCTGGGAGGGTTTGGTTTGAGCTGGGTTACTGGAACTTCTCCTTTCGCTTGTTTCTTTCCTCCCCCCCCCCCCCCCTTTCTTTGTTTTTATCTTCTTTTTCTTGATTTTATTTCTGCTTTTCTTTCTAGTCAATCAACTTAAAATTAATTGGCAATTTTTTTTTCTAGCCGATATGGCCAAAATGATGTGCTTTCAGCTTTTCATTTTTGAGGATTTGCTGATTTTCTTTGTCATGTTGATAGAAAATTTAAGATATTTTGGTTTTGGACTGTCTGAAAGTGCCATTTTGGACTTCATCTTTTACAATTTTCTGACATTTTATACACCAACCAATTTATCAATAATTGCATAATTATGCATACTTTACTTTTTTTTTTTTTTTTTTTTAAAAAAGGAAATTCAGAGGAAAAACATACGAAAAAAGATCTAATTAAGATTACATTAAAATCAAAAACAGGAGGCAGATTTGGAAGGAGCATGTGTTCATATCTTTCTTTCTTTTTCTTCTATACTTGCTCTACACCCCTGAAGTCCCTCCCTTTTTTTTTTATCTTGCCTTCTCTCCTTTGCTTAACTTGCTCTGGTGAAAAGCACTGTAACGGCATTCTATAGCCACAACTTCCTATATAATTACTGCAATGCACAAAACTAAACAATCGTCCCACACAGGCCTGAAATCGCTGGATTAGTTCACATCTTGGAACACTCAATGTGTGTGTGAGCAGAGAGAGAGAGAGGGGCAGAGAGAGGTAGAGGGAAAAGGGAAAGGGGGAGGGGGAGTCCAGATTTTTAAATTCAACTTAGTTTGTACAGACACAGGAAGGGAGGGAGGGGTTTGGAGTATCCACTTGAACAGGAGGGGGGGGGGTGTCAGAGAGGGGGGATCTGTAGTACTGTAGGGCTTTTTTATGAATGAAGACCGAGGGAGAGAGCAGCCGAGGACTGAGGGAGAGAGAGGGAGAGAGAGGGAGAGAGGGGGGAAGGAGAGGCACACTTCCTCTTACGCACGCAGGGAAGAAAATTTATGAATGGGTCACATCTCTCGAGCTGCACCAAGTGTAAACAACATACTTGGACAAAGAAGAACGAGCTCTTAGCGCAAGCAGCGCCTTGCTAAACGCTCCAACTCTGGCCTTTTAGTAAAAAACAAAGTGGGGACATGTTCAGACTATTTTAATTAACTATGTGCGTTATAAATTTGACTGACACCTCCATGTGTTTCTTCCCTGGAGGCGGTAAACAGACAAAGGAATCTGTCCGATGGCCCATCATCAGCCCCCGAAGGTGCTGTCAGCACCCAAAACCAAACATTAATCCTCCTCTCCTCTTGATGAGCTTTTAAGACTTCTGTGAAGGGCCAATCACAATAGTTGAATGGAAAAAAATATGGTGCGCTGTTATCACCAATGGCTCAATTACCTTTAAACACACACACACACAGGCAGGTCAGCAAGTACATAAAAGTTGCATGTTTGCATAACCTTCCCTCAATGGCAGCCTGCAGACAGAGCATGCTTGTTAGCTGTGAACTAAGGCAGAATGGACCAGATGAGATAGATTTACCAGATGTGCAGGTATTGCACAATCCCTCCTTTGCCCCCCCACCCCCACCCCTCCTCCTCTTCCCTAATCTAGCATTCCTACATGTCCCTCTGTTTTCGTGTCTCCTCTTTTGCTGTTTCGCTGGCTCCCTCTTTCTGTCTCTCCACCTCTCTGTCAACAACACCGCACCCATGCAGGTAACAACCTGACTCAGTAAACAACAATGTTTAATTTTACCAGGGTGCCGTTTTCAATGGAAGCCTCAATTATATCACGGTCACCTGGGATTAGGGCTTTTTTTTTTTTTTTTTTTTTTTTTTTTTTTTATGTGCTAGACTTTCCAAAACAGGTGAGTCACCTGTTTTTAAAAGCACAACCGTCTGGTTTTGTGAATCCTTTGAGTTCAGTATGGGAAATGATGCCTTTTTATGCCTTTAATAGACCGCATAGGATGAATATATTTATAGTTGCTTGTCAGCTTCAATTTCCCATCAATCAAATCTGAATAGAGATGCTCTAACTAGACTCTGCGGCTATTGACTGTGACCAGCAGGGACACTGTCTGTCAACGCGGGAGTGTCTCTGCCGTGTATAAGTGAGCTGCCCGTCAAACCGAAGCCCCCGTGACCCTGCAAATCATACCCAGGTCAACCGTTAGCGGAGCCCTGACAGCTGATTGGCTGACAGGCCAGGGGGGTTAAGTAGACATGACCTCTGCGTGCCCCGGGGTTCATCTGCACTTCCTCCTCTGCATTGTTTGGCGAACACACAGTGACAATGTTGCACAGGGCATGTGTCACAGAGGGGCCGGGCAGTTGTGACCTGGAGCTGGTTAAATCACACCATGTTTACACACAAAAGACACATGGGTCTCCGTGAGAGGACGTGCCTTTGACTGGGACTGAACGCTGTCAGTTTTACTTTGGGGATGAGATTATTCTGGAGTTCTCTTTAAGTTGCTAACCCTGTCAGTGTCATTGCTAAAGACGGAGGGAGAAGCCTGCAGTGTGCTGAATGCGACAGAAAAAAAAAAAAAACTGTTTGTAGAGCGACGCACATACTCCCACCCAGATCCTGAATCGCCATTGTCAAGACACACAACAAAAAAGGGAAACTCATTCAAATAACCGCTCAGTTGTGCCGCCCAGGAATTTGCTTTTCCATTTTACACCTTCCGATGTGCACAAAGGGCTAACTTTGTACCTGGGCCCTGAATAATTTTTTTTTTTTTTTTTTACCGGTTTCCTGGGCCGTACCCATTCAGCTTTTCAAAGGCATGCAAATGGATGACAGCAGCACATAACGCCGGCATCCAAATTCACGTCATGACCGGCTCATTAGGCCTTCTGTTTTCTGCATAGCTTTGTCTGCCAGAGAGATTACTGTAACATCAGCGAGTTACAGTATCCCCACGTAAGCCTCTGGCAGTTTCACAGCCAAAATTTGACCTCCGCTTTCATTCTCACTTTCTCATGACATGCATACTTGAGCTGGACTTGCATGAGCAGGCCAACTGACCAAATACAGGTGAGACAGCTCTCAATACATGGATCAATATCTGACTAAAGAAAAAAGAAAAAAAAAAGATCTAATGTGTGCAATACACAGTAGAGTCAGAATTGACACATTGAGAGGACACAGAAATAGAAAGTACTCACAGTTCTCAGAATGGAAATCAGGAACAAATTGCTCGTCACTGTCAGGAACCTGAGCTGAAATTAGAAGACAAAAAAAAACAACAACCATAATTTTAACATTATTATTATATTTTAGACAAAATCTGACTTTTCCCTTTCCTCCCACATTTTGTCTTTTTTTTTCTGTTCCTTGAAATCTGAGTAAGAGCCTGGCTGGGCTTCATCCAGGTGACCTTCACAGCACTTTTCTTCTCCATAGATCAATACACAAGAACATGGAGGTCTGGAATGGCATCACACATGTTGACCTGCCAACCTGCTTCCATGTGGCTTTAACATTTCTTGGTAGTATAGACATTTGAGTTAGAGATTTCAGCCCATGTAAAACTGACCATGTTGACTAATGCCCCCCCACCACCACACACACACAATCTCCATAAATCCTATTCTACTTTTTTGTCCACCCAAACTAGTGAAACATCTACATGCTAACGGTCAAGTCCCACTGTAGAAATCCAGACGGCTTAAACAGGCTGTTCTGGCTTCACAAGTGAGGAAATCTGTCAGCGGGTGTGACAAACTAGCAGCACCGTCACAAGACGTACAGGGACTAGATTGTCTAACAATGTAAAAGCAGTCTGGATTTCATCTGCTGCATGGGCGAGGAATCTATCTCGGAGTCAAACTGGAAGCGGATATAGAGAACAAGGAAACAGGACTAAAAGCAAAAGGAGAAGCGGGGGAGTGAGATGAAAGAAAGTTAAGGTTAAAGCACTTCTTGTCAAATGGCTCCTATCAGCTGTGAATGAATGTGTTTTCTATGGAGCAAAGATTTGATAACACTACTGTTCCTGTTAAGACATAGAAACCGGTCATATATCAACCTACATCATATTGAGTTCAAGGCTGTGATGCTTAAAGATCCCATGTTTTACACTTCTACCATGTTTCATTTAAAGTGTTGATCTATAAGAACATATATTTGTGCTTTTAAGAACCAAAAACCATGCTTCTCTCTGGAGCTCTAGTTAACAACAGGTCAGCTCTGAGCCTCTCTTCTGATTGGCTGATTCTCTTTCTGTTTTCTGAATGATCTAATAAAAATGTAGCAGATTTCAGGTAAACATGTAGAGAAACCAAATCCTGCAAGGTTGGATGGTGGGTCCATGCGGGCTTGGCTTGGGGCACGGCTGAAATGGGTGACTGCCTGACGGCTGGTTTTAAGGCTCAGTCTCTGAATACAGGCTGTGTGCATTTCTCTGTGGACTGCTTTATAATCAAACAACACATGAACATCTATCTTAATACAATTTGGGACCTTTCAAATATGCGTGTCTCAGAAACAACATACATGCAGTTTACAATGATTTGTAAAAACAGGCGAGTCCATACGGTGATATCTTATATGTGTGTGTGATATCTTGATTTGATCAATAATTACTTGCAGCGGTGCATAGTTTCAGTTGCCCTGATCAGGCACTCTCTCATAATGAAACTCATCTAGGATCTAACTGAAAAAGCAGAGTCAGTGATGCCAAGCCCAGGTGCAGCAGAGCTAGACAGACACTATTGTATGCCTCTTTTTTCTTTTTTTTTTAGGAATCCAAACCCATTCACAATTGTCCCGTTGGAGCTTTGGACTCTGAGTCACACAAATAGGTTAGAAAAGCCCAACTCATTTGACTGCCAACACCCTAACAGGGGTGAGGAGGTCAGATTCACCCACTGAGGAATGAGCTCACTGGCATTACATGCTACCTTTTGAGTTAATGGCCAAAACGCAGAAATGCAGAGCAGGACCGGGGCTAGCAAACCTTTCAACCTGGCACTCCTCCAGCTCCACAGGTTTCTGGCTTTTTTAAAAAGTGTTTCCATTGTTTGGGAGTCACACTTGCGTCATGGTACAAGCTAACTGGAAGGGAAAAGTTGATGGCTATCATTAAATAGCATGAATGCAATCAGGGGCATAATGGGCTACAAAACAAAATGGCACCACATGGCAGGTACTTCAACTCCATTCCCTCACTAAAAATAAACAAATACATAATAGAACTTCCATTTAGAAGTATCTCCATATTATTCTCTAAAAGTAGATGCCAACCAACCACAGCTTTTGATTGTAACCTCACTCAAGAACCAAAATCTCACCCAGCATTCAACCTTACTGGCCTCTCCTCTCTCAGCTCATCCTCTGATACAGTTTCCAGACAATGATACACAAGACAGAAACCAAAACTCAGAGAGAGAGAAGAGAGCGAGAGCGAGAGCAAGAGAGAGAGAGAGAGAGAGAGAGAGAGCAACAGACACAGAGGACAAAAAGAGGAAATAAGAAATTCAAATCCACTTTCTTGTCGTCACACTCCTCCTTCCTGTGCAGAGGAAACCGGATGACGACGTTTTGGAGCATGTTGAGATAAATTACATTGATTTCTTACATAACGCCGCATCCTGTGGCCTACTATACCATAATAATATTACCCCCTTTTAAATTTTCGCTCTTTTAGCCTCAGGGGAGGGGAGAGAAATAAAACTGCTGTATGAAACAAAGCAGGGGCCAATATTTAGTTGTGCAGACCCAACAATCAATCACTTCCACTAGTTTCAACATGTCCAGAGTGGAACATGCTGGACCTCATAAAAGACGCAGGAGAAAAGAAACACGGGTGATGACCATCAGACATGATCGCAACCCCCCCCCACCCCCCCTCCACCCCCCGGTGTGCGTGTTTGCGTCTGTACACTTTCCTGTGCGTGTATGAGCGCTTGCATGTGTATCTGATTTGTTTCCAGGAACACCTCGTCAGGGGCTTTGAGATGCAAGTCAGCACAAGAAGGAAAGTGTGTTTATACGAGCACAGACGCATGTTCTCCCTGATGCTTCCAGGCACCTTGAATGACTTTTTTTTTTTTTTTTTCTCTCAGTGGGAGATCCTGGGAGGAGCTAAGCAGCTTCAGTCATATAAACCTAAAGGCCAAAATGAGACAAGATGTGACAAGCTCCTGAACTCCTGCCATTCAGTACTTCACCCCTTCTGTCTCTCTCTGGCTTCCGCTCTCCTTTGGCAAAAAAAAAAAAAAACTCCCTTCAGCTAACCAGCTTTTACAATCTTGGTGAATCCCTCACAACTGCAATCAGTCATGATAAGGTCTTTAATTAATGCAACAGGAAAGGAGAGGTCTTAGCCGGGGAAGCTGAAAACAAGCCAGTACTTAGGGTTAAGTAACACTTTGATAAAGTTACACTTCCATCTTTCTGTCCTGCTTCTTTTTTTTTTTTTTTTTGACTTGCTGTGAGTCGACAATAAGCTACCACCCAATTTGTTAAGTCAGTACACAACATATTTCCCTTTAAAGAGGTGGTTCATCAAAGTTTCTATACTTTCCGAACTATATTTAAATTCATTTTCATTCATTCAAATAGTTTTGGTTTTATTTGTCCAGGATTTGAAATACTGTTTCTGCTGCCACCAGTACACAGTGGAGGTGAATGTAATGTAGATTGTGGCCTCCACAAATATGACAAATGACATTTCAAACAACTTCTTCGAAACCTTCTGTCCCCGCTGCTCTAAGACATCCAGGGAACATGCTGTCATCAGAGTTCATACTGACTGAAAGTAGCTCCAGTGAAAACTGACCACAGTGAAATCTGTGGCTTCTTCCCCAGGAAAGACTTTTCTTCTTTCTTTTTTTTTTAAGTTTTCAGCACCATAAACAGAATTTTATTCACCATCATTGTAGTGGAATATCTCACAACCTTTTTTTTTGGTGGGAGGGGGGGGTGGACTAATCCTTTAAGGATGGCCTTTATAGCTAAAATCTGTGAATACAAATAGGATCCAACTTTGAAGCAACACCCATTGTTGCCGTTTTATTGGCTCTGGCTCTTTGTCTTTGTCTGCGTGAGACGCTGGTGTGAAGTGAACTTGCTGGTTTTTGACGCTGCATGTGAAAAGGCGAGAAGGCTGATGTGCATACAGCACTGTTTGTCATAAACAGTGGCCGCTCAGGGAGTGGGCTCAATTTAAATGTCTGTCTGGTCTTAAGACAGATGTGACCACTTCCACAGTGTCACTGATTGAAATCACCTCACCTCCCTATATTAGCTGACCTGTTGTGTTCTATGCATGACCTAAAGTCAACACTGGGAGTCATTGTACTGTTTAAATGTGACATAAGCAATTCCTCGTCATTAGAAATATCATGAAATTCTGCTGTAGCGATAAGAGAGCACCACCCACACACTTCATACAGTATGCACTTCATTAAAACAGCATTTACAAAGACAAATCTCTGCCATAAATTTAAGATTACCTCCAGACATATAAAAAGCACTCTGCTTGAAATATTAATCTGTATAGATTCTTTTCACAAATAAAGTTCAATTATCTTGTTAAAAAATCTCAAATCTACCTATTCTCTCTTCCCTTTTGAACAATCTATGAATATGCAAGTATTTTTCACTTGAAAACTTTAACTTTGAGACACAAGACGTCTCCCACTTCACTGAAAAGTATATCGGACCACAACTGGCTCATAACTTGTCATGATGTCACAAAATTGCTTTTACATGCAGTCTTTAAACTGAGATTTAAGGTGAGCACAGACAAACGTTTCTCTCCTCAGCAGATGAAATGTGAGAATGGCCGTATAACTCTGGACGTGCACCATACTGCACAGTGAAGGTCAAACAGACAAGTCAAGTAACAATAAGCAAAAATGCATTTTTGAGAGGAGGAGGAGGAGGATGGGGGGTTTAAACAGGGTTCATTCAGGTTAGACTATAAACGTCAAAAATGAGTGGAGTTTCCCTTTAAACCTCCACATCAAAGCACATCAAAGCAACCAACACAACAAAATTCACACCTCCTGGTGCAATTCTCATTTTAGACCACTGTCTTGCCACTGTTGGCCTCCAGGTTAGCACCAAAAACAGGCACAATGACTCACGGCTTGTGTTGCCCCCCCCCCCTCCCCTTGCATCCTGACATACAGTATAATTACTCTATTAGGGCTCATGTCATCATTGCACTTATTAAGTCTACAAGCTGACAATTGCCTCTGACTGGGCCTCATTTCATCGCTATGTGCCTTTGAGTGACACAAGCCAAATAGCCTGTTTGTTTGCATTGGCTGCTGGCTGGCAAGCATACTGCATGCCAACATGGCCAAAATAGGACATGCTCAAAGCTAATAATGTCCCGTCTGTGTTCTCTCTGGCCTTTTTTTTTTTTTTTTGCAGTGTTGTATGGTTTATGAGCATGTGTGTTGCATCAGAAAGTTTGGGCTTCCCAACAACAGTCTACACAGCAACATCTTTTTCACCCCCCCCCCCCACCAAAGCCAAAGATTTATGAGAAACAACTTCAATAAAAGTGCATTAATGAAACTTTGTTGTGTCACGGTTGTACTGACAGAAAACCTGGAAGCTCCTAGGCTTCTGTGTTCACCAGTCTTTCCAGACAGACACACCGCCAACAACCTTCATGACTGTCATAAATGGTGGACATAATCACATAAGAAGCACAAATTCAGAGGGGGGGAATCAGCCAGCAGGCATTTCTCACCTTCTGTGAGCCATGTCTCTTGGAGTTGGCTTAAATCCTGGAAGAGGTCTGAAGAGAGAGAAAGAAATACAATCAACACACTGCAGACTGACAAGCTGACAGCTCAGTAGACTTACTGCTTACTAATATGTGTCTTAAACCCATGAAAACCCATAAATACAGTTACTAAGATACAAACTGGCATTGCCTGGGGTTCATAGACCGTGATGTAAACATGCGTCATGTAAAGAGACTAGAGGCCAAAATCGTGAACTTCCACTACTTTACCTTCAGATTCCTGAGGGGGTAATTCTGTGTCCATGTATTTCCTTTTCGCTGCCATCAACAGTCTATTTAGGGGCCCATTTCCTTGCGACTTCTGCAAAACCCATAGATGTTAAAAGAGAGGAGAAGTGAGAAACAAGACTCCATTTCCAACACATTAGTGTCGAAACAGATAATTCCATGTTTAGCTGTGGCGTGGAGAGAAAAAAAAAACCCAACTAAAAGTGATGCAGGAGCTAACCACTTCTGACGTAAATAACAACATTTAAGTTGTAATAATTTGTAATGGGTTACAAACGGGAGCCTACTGCAGCTAAAGGTGAACACCGGGCTCCTTAGAAAACAACACATTTCTCAGTTGTGGAGGAGATCTTGGAAAAACAAACGCGCTGTTTGCGTCTGAAGAAAGTGACCATTTGGCACCACACTGACACGCTCTACAACCGAACTATCCCACTGGAAAAACATTTTTAAATGCACCACTTGCTATGCTTCACTTTAGGAGGATTTTGTGGTAGTTTTGAGCGGGGGTAAGGAATTGTTTTCTATCGCGCACACACACATACACAGCTGCTTCAGCAAAAAAAAAAAAAAAAACTCGTGCAAGCAGACGCGAGACGACAGAGAGATAAAGCCCGGTAGTCGAGTCATTAAAAAGCACGCACACATTTTTTTTTTTTTTTTTACAAAAGCACTGAAGTAACAGAAGAGTTCATCCATACGTACATTTGCTAAAGTGTAAGGCACTTGCTGGTCCAAATATCCATCCATCTTATAATCCATCCGTTAACCGTTTGTGGTCATTTAGGCTGAAGTGAGTGAGATCCACGCAGCCTGCACAGAGAGGAGGGAGCGTTGCTTGTGAATGGAGCTGCGTGGAGGCTGCATGCATAATGAGCTCCATTCACAAAAAATGCCGAGGGGAAGTGATGGCAAGTGATTACCCAGCGGGCTGCTGAACTCTTTACAAATCTCTTTTGTGTGTGTGTGTGTATGTGACAGACAGCTCGTCACATTTACCTACAAGTTTCAGGTGAAGCTAGTTTTGCACCTCGAGAAACTATTTTCCCTTACTTTTTTTTTGTAGAATAATTTTGGTTTTTTTGGGTTTATTTTGCGCTTTCTGTTTTAAAAACATGTCATAAAGCGCGTACCCGATGAATAATGAGCGTTATTTACTGGCCTGTTCTGTTTCTTGGGCTTTTTGCCACGTCTGCCCAGATTGCCAGGCTCCACTTTCTTTAGGAAACAGTCCAGCTCTGAAACTGTGAGGGGAAACAGATGTTGCGTTTTAGTCGAGTCACAGCAACAAAACCAAACCCTGTTAAAGATAAAAGATAACTGACATTTGCAGTTAAGAGTGAGTTTGAATGAGACTCTACTGAAGTGGGGTGACTTTAGAGCGCCAGCTGTGCTGTCATTTCTCGAACAGACATGATTTGGGGATAATAGGGAGACTTGCTTTTCTAGCTCAGGCCAGAGAAGGCTCGTGATTGGTGGATTTCCTCTTTCAAGGGCTCGAATTTCTTACCATTGTCCGCATGAATACACTGACTTATGAATGAAGTCTCGGTTCCTTCAGCGAGCCAATCAGAAGTCTGGTAACCGGGATCCTAGCAACCGTGGGCGGAGCTTGTGCCACAGCAGCCAATCATCTCCCGGCAGACTGTAGGCTTTTATACTGGATTTTCCAGTTGTTTTTCATTCACAAAAAAGAGAGAGGGAAAGTTAGAAAAAAAGAGAAAAACTTCCATTCATAAAAACCTGCCCTGGCACGAAAAGTCCTGACATGTTTTTCTTTTCCTGCCCGGACAAACTCAAAGAACCTCACTTTGTTTACCTCATTTCATGTCTCTGCCTCCACCACTAATGACAAGCAGTGATCGCAGCCAGGCAGGAAAAAGTGGCCCTACCTCTGCAGGAGACCTGTACATCAAAACTGACGTAAATCTGCTCAGGAATATTCACTCCTACATTCTTGTGGTTTTAAGTCTACGCCACACAAAACCAACAGGATTTAAAGTTCTCCACGAAGCTTTGTACACAAGACCAACAGAATGGTGAGAGGCTTGTTGCTTATTGAAATTAAACTGTCTAACTACAGCCAAAAGGAGCAGAAGCAGGAAACAAGGCTGTGAATGGGATCTGAGTTTGGTTTCAGTGGCCTGGTGATTGAGATTCAGAGACAGGGACAATAAGGAGTTTCAGAGCATGTGCACTGTCCTCTTCTTCCTCTCTCTTCTGTTGATATCTAATTCAATATCCATAACAGGTGATGCTGCACATGTTATTTCCTGCTTAATGATATTTAGATGCACATTTAGATGTACACAACAGGCTATAAATATTACATCAACCCTGCTCTGTGCAGCCAGCACTGAGTGGACTGGCTCGAGGATATTACAAAAGTAGATCATTATAGTTGTTTAGTAGTTGTTTCATTAAATTTGAGGCACTACATACACTCTATGTACACGCCGAGTGGCTGGGCTCAGCCTTAGAGATAGAATAAGGAGCTCCAACATCCGGAGGGAACTCGAAATAAAGCTGCTGTTCCTTGAAGTTGACAGGAGCCAGTTGAGGTGGTTCAGGCATCTGATCAGGATGCCTCCTGGGCACCCTCTATTGGAAGTCTTCCAGGCACATCCAACTGGTAGGAGACCCCAGGGCAGACCCAGAACACGAGAGAGATTATATATATCTCATGAGACATGGGAACACCTCGGGGTCCCCCAGGAGGAGCTGGAAAACATTGCTGGGGAGAGAGACCCTGGATAAGCGGCAGAAAATGTCTTGTTGGATGGATGGATAGAGGGACTATATACACTCTTCTGTACGCATATAGACTAAAACACTGGTTCCCTCAGAAAGGGTCTCACAGGGCCACAAGAAGATTACAGGAGAAAGTATGGTTTACGTCTACGCCTACTGCGTAGGTTTACGTCTTCAGACCTCTGAAATTCCTTTAAATGAATCAATAGAGGAGGGTAAAGTCACTCTTTGGTTGAACTCTACAATAAGGCCGTTACCTGTGGTCAAGTGAAAAACATCAGAAACCACTGCAATGAACTCAAAGATAAATTGAAAGTCCTAATTAGCAAACATTAGCATACTAACATGCTAAATTTAGATGGTGAACATGGTACATCACGAACATCACACCCTCTACACATCTGCATAGCATTGTCATTGTGAGCATGTTAGCACACTGATGATAGCCTTTATCCCAAGGCTAAATTACTTAAAGGAGCTATTTGTAAGTTTTGCTATTTCTACATAGCTAGCGTTAGCATTAACAGCTGTTTACCTACTAGTTTAGAAGAAACGTTGCCAGTTCAGCATCAAACTTGATTCCTTCCCTGTCACCAGAGTTGGACTTTTTTTTCTATTGAAGTTTGCATGCTAACCAGCTAGCCCCGGCCCGTCTCATCCCTTTCCGATAGTGACTCACTGCAGCCTCTAACCTCGCCTGAAGATGTTCAGTGCTCAGTGCATATTATAACCAGAGACACTAGAGAAACCGAAACACTTCATTTCCGATTATTTCCTGTATCTGTGTGACGTGGGTTGGGGCGGGGAGGTGGAGACCGGTAGCAGGTCTGAGTCTGTTCATTCCAATGGGCGAAATGAACGAAATCACAGATTATCACAGATTCTTTCGCTCCATAGTCACCGCAATAAATATTGGACCCAGTTTTCACAAGCCACACGTCTTCAGAACATTCTGACATCAAAATGACATTTTTCAAACGAACAGATCAGGAGAAAATGAACTTTATTCGAGACCTGCCTCTGTCTCGGTGCAATACTCTCACGAGATCTGTCGACTGCTGACATCGTTTGCCAACCGATAACCAGATGATTAGATGGACCAGATTGACTTACTTATACGTGAAACCATGGATTAACCTTTAAAACTTAAATAAAACATGTTTCATTGCTTAACAATTGCTAAAACAGATTATTAGCCTATTAAACTGATATGATTTTGCATTGGGCTGATCAGATGTCGTTAGTAGATAAAAACAGCGGCAAAAAAGGCGCAAATTTGTACTGTATCCGTGTTGTATTGTCTATTGTTGTATTCTTTTGGTCATCAGTTAGTGTTAAAAATGCCCGAGCTTTGTGAAGCAATAGGCTGTAATAACAAGAAAAACGTATCTGTCTTTTCTTTCCCAGAGACATGGATAGATTTTAATATTAGCTACTGTCACATTTCATGCCAGTTGCCTCGGCTTGAGGGAGGGGTTGGGGGACAACGCCCACTTAGGAGACCGGAACTGTGTCCCATTTCATACCAGTGGCGCTGCCTGTAATGCGGTATCTTCTGTAGAGAGGATCCTTGTTATAACCTATTGTTTTGTAAACGATACAATGGCCGAAGCTCTTGCCAAGCCACACTCACCTCCCGGCAAGAAAACTGCATTTGGTGGCAGAGAAAACTTACAAATAGCACCTTTAGGTGATCTCTCTCTTTTTGTTGTAGGCTATTTAGCTGCATATAGATTTCTTTTTTTTTTGTCTAGTTCACACTTATAGGTTTAAGACTCTATCATTTGATTTAGTCTTTTATGATCATGTTGAAAATATGTGTTTGGACTGGATTGGCATGTTTTTTACGACAAAAAAAGAAATAAAGAAAAAGAGGAAGTATTTAACCAAACTCCTTCAAATGAAACAGTCAAAGAAAGAAAAATCAGTCCTTAGTTGAATTGCTCAATATTTTTTCCACACTACAAGCAGAACCTGTGATGAAGGGTCATAAGCCACAAAGGACAGTTTGCTATGCTGAGACCTCCTTCTTAAGAGCTAGGAGAAAAATTATTGAAAGAGCTTCTGCTGATGGTTAGATTCCCCCTGTATTTAATTTCCGTTGCCTAATTTTGTCCCAAATATTAAAGCATGACTCAAGATTATTGTAGTGTAACCACACAGTATTGACAAATTCCTGCCTTGGCAAAAAAAGAAAATTGCACGTGGTAACCCACGTGACACGAAAGGATGTCAGCTGTTTGGGCATGAAATGCAACATTTTCCATTTAAAAATGCCTTTTTTTTTTTTTTTTACTTATGAATCATCTCCCTCTCTCTATGCGAAATTAACTTCTCACATGTGAAAAATATTGATATGATTTCAAGTCAATAAAAGAAAGTTTCTCATGTGGAAACACGTCCCCTCTCCTCCGCCTTGGTCCAGTGTCCGTGAGTCAAAACTTTTACGTCTGAACTGTCACATGTGATCTCGAACAGAATTCAACGTGAAAAGAAAATGGACTTTTGAAACGCGGCACGTGTTTGAGAAGCACATGTGTTTTTAATTCACATGCGGTTGACATCTTTAAATGAAAGGGGGCAGAAACAGCCCGTGTTAAATACCTACACTGTGATACACCTACCTCTACTATAGTGCTGATGCAGCCTACACAAGATTTACGACTTCTTTAGATCCTTTACGATGAATTGGAATCTTAAAGAACATAGACTGCGGCCATAGATCACCTCCCATGTATTTCATTTACAGTACACACACACACAACACAGTACTGAGATGCATTGTGAAATCTATTGTAATAGTCATCCACCCTTGTGTCTAATATAGCTTTGTCAGCAGAGAGATAAGTACTGACAGAGACAGAGGGGAGACATTTTAAGTTCAGTGGAGTGGAGTCAAAGTGCTTATTGATCAAAGCTGGCTGTGCTTGATGGATGGCTGAAATGTTATTATAGCTTCAGCTGTTCTAGTTATGGAGAGACAGAGTGAGATGTGCTGAAATGGAGCTGGATGAGGAGAAATATTCAGAAAGAGTGAAATACTTTCATGAGAGGAATTAAAAGACAGAAAGGAGTAAAGCAAAGGAGATTTGAAAAAAAATAGGGAAAATAAAGATTGAATGATGAAAGTGAGAGTGAAAGAAAATGATACAGATAGAGGGAGAAAGAGAGAGAGAAGAGACAGAAGGAGCCAGAGGCCGAGGCGTCTGTGGGGGGATGGTGTTGTGTGAAAGGCTCGTCGACAACACCTCTCCGTCTTTCCTCTCTTCCTCTCTCTGGAGCCTCGCCTTCCTCTCTCCTCCCTCCTTCTCCTCACTCGCTCCCGATAAGGCTGATGGTGACTGATAAACAAATGAAGATCTTTGATAACAACAAGGACATCACACTGGGACTTACTGGAAGCATGATCCATGATCCAAAAATCCAATTATACCAT
Source organism: Seriola dumerili (assembly GCF_002260705.1). Classification (NCBI taxonomy): domain Eukaryota; kingdom Metazoa; phylum Chordata; class Actinopteri; order Carangiformes; family Carangidae; genus Seriola; species Seriola dumerili. The sequence goes on from NW_019174323.1 coordinate 3,224,983, forward strand.
GTTGTTTTTTCCTCAACTCAAGGCTGACACAGTTTTAATTGTAAAAAAAAATACTAACATACATACTGATGTGACCTTGGCACACTGTAAGCCATATTCCTTTTGCATGCACAGGAAACAATAAGGGAATAAACAATTGACAAAACCAGCTCACTGTTGTTCTGGAGCTTTCAATCACATCACATGATCTTTATCAGCACATGGCATGTCTCTGGTTGTCATAGATTTGCAGATGTTCAAACTTCCATTGTTTTCTGAGCACTTTAAAGACATCTTGTCCATGTCTAAGTTATGGATAAGAATTCTCTCCCATGTCTCTTCTCTCCAAAAATCAAACAGAAATTATTTCATTTTTAGATTTGAAATATTCATCAATATTAATCAATAATGGTTAATGATTGCAAATATACACTGATGGTTTTAGTTGAGCAGGGTTTTTTCTAGTTGTGTCTTTACTTCACTGTAACATGATAAAAATTTTGCTGCTATGATTCTGCTATCACAATCGGTCTGACCGGCTCTGTACGATACCAATGAAGCAAATTTAATGTATCTTTATTCTTCTGTCTAAACACTTTGTGTGTGTGAGTTTATCTGCCACTGCGCTGAGGCTAATCAACTCTCGGTTCCTTTCATAAAAACGCCCATCTTCACCTAGCTGCGGTCCACAGTGTGCGTGCAGCAGCCGCTGCCCTGCTGAGAATGTAATGGATTCCCATAACAAGCATTGCTCTGCTTTGCCAAGCAATGCCAAAACCAAAACCAAACCATATGGGTTGTCCATTTGTGCCAACATATAAATTCCTTCCCACAAAAAAAAGGAATGTTTATTTATTTGTCTTTGTTCATTCTTTCTGGTGTATTCATTCAATGCACAAGTGGCTGTTTGGAAAAACTGTGTTATATCTCCACTTTTAATCAATAGAAAGTTCACTAGAAAAACAGCTAGCAACTAGCAACTTTGTCTGATGTTTGATGCCGAGCAGGTTGTGTACAGTGGGTGTTTAGGGCCAGAACGGCTGCTGGAAACACCACTGATGAGAGGAGTAAGAGAACAGTGAAGTTGCAGCCTATAAAACCAAAACAATGAGCTGAAAGATGCTAAACTTCACATAGCTGAGGGCAACTGCAGAGACGGGTGATAATTATCTGTGGGGTTGTCACTACGAGCGACCCCTGTCACAAGCAAATAATCGTGTGATCCAGTATTAATATAAAAATACCCAATGTAGCTGTTCTAAATTTAAACATTCTGAAGAGTTCATACTTGACCTTTCACGTGACATGGATGACATTAGTTCTCATTGTGACCGTTGGGCGTCACAGGACCATGAAAACAAACGCGACTCACTCTCAGGCTGCAGACTGTCAGGGAGCCGGGTTTGTTTGGACTGCGGAACGAGCGTCAGAGGAAGAGCAGCTTCTCTCACGTGCCACACCAACTGGAAAATGATTCCCAATGCAAACACTCATTGTGTGAAACGCAGGGCAGTCTGTGTGTATTTGTGTTATTGTTCCACATGCCCTTGTAACTTGCTTGTGTGTCTGAACCAAGAGACAAACCTTTTTTTCCAGTTTCTCTTCCAGAGTGACCAAAAATAATATCAACTACACGCAAGTTCCCTGTTTATCTCACATCCTTACTATGCCATGCTGCCAAATCTGGACCCCCCCCCCCTGCCCCCAGGGCTTCCCTGTGTCCTGTCTGTGCTAAATCGAAGGTGCCTGATTTACATCCAGGAGTTAATTTCCGCAGCAAACAATACATACCTGAAAATAACTCCAGAAAAAATACGGCCAGCTATGTTTGGTGCGTGATTTTCAAAAATGCCATGACATAAGGCATTAAAGTACTCTGAACAGACACGTCAGTGCCTTAAACTATGAGTAGTGGACCTACTGTATTTCAACTCTGGTGCACAAGAAGGCTAAAAGATGATTTGTGAGTCACCTCTGTTAACATGAATGGTTGTTAGCCAAGAGATGGTTCCAAGATTTTGATTTACACCTCCTGGCCTTGTGCTCCTGAGGCTGGTGCAGGGGATTGTCACTGCCTGCCGGGCTTTAGACCAGAGAGACACGTCGAGTGATTTCCCGCCCGTGCACCACCCACCCCTGTGGAATTCCTGGCAGTGATGTTCAGTCAGCACCCCAGACAGGCTTCGCTTGCCTGGGTTGAGCCCCCCCCCCCCCCCCCCCCCCCCCCCCCCCCACCCCCCCAGCAACAGATGAGCTTCAGTGGAGGTGTGTGTATGTGTGCGAGAAGAAAGAAAGAAACAGAAAGAGATCTTTATTAGTGTGTTTATGAGAGAGTGTGTGTGTGTGAGTGTGTTTCATGTTTAATGCATGCGTCCACGTATGTGCGCTCCCATACATCTCCCACTTCTTTCCCTGTGTGTGCTGTAACATCCGCCCAAGGCCTGTTCTTCATTCCCCCAGGACACTGCACCGTTGCTGGGATGCCTGCTTGTGTATAGCCATAGTCAGGAAATGTCACTGTTGGCATCTGACGAGAGCTAGTGCGCCAACCCAAGCGTGCCTCCTAGCCACCTGCGGCCCAACCTCCTCTGCCGCAGACACTGGCTCGCTTGTTTTTTCACCGACCATTCCTTGCCATTCCCCTCCAAAGTCAGCCTGTCTGGCCTGCCCTGGGCCTGTGAAAGATCAATCAGGTGAGCACAATAGCATTTATAGGGGTGTTTTTGACTGGCAGCCCTGTAGAGAAGTGGCTGCCATGCAGCTGCACCGGCCCAGCTGAGCTGCCAGTTAAAACACAAAGCTGACTCTAAACTCTTCCTCACACAGACACACACACAGACACACACAAAGACACACACAAAGACACACACAAAGACACACACACACACACACACTACAAAAAAACCCAATTTAGATAGTTTGAGACAGGTAAAAATATCTAAGAAGTGCGAGTAGCTGAAAGTGTTGAAATGTGTCAGTTTTTATTGAATTTTTCATTTTTTTCCCTTTAATTGTCTTTTATCTACTTTAATTTTTTATTTGTTTTACATTGTTTTTATTCACATTTTAGTCTTCTATCTTAGTAGGCTACTTTATTGTGGCATGCATTAATCTCTCATTGTTTTACTATATAGTTTGTCTTTCTACAGACTTTTTACTCATATTACTTAATCATCAATCACTTCATCATCAAAGTGTATATGAATAAAGTGTGGTTGGCAGCATTTTATTTGTTCTGTCAAAGAATAAGGCTGGCATTATTGTGTCATTTTTTGCCAAAACCAACAATATGTTAGTCTGTGTTTGTTTCTTCCCACTAAAAAAGGAAATATTTAGAAGCATGTGACTATTTTATAGTTTTATTTTAAAACAAAAATGTTCTGTACTTTCCTAAAACAGGAGGATAATGTAGTTTTTACTAAATCTTACTCAAACAGGAGAAAATGGTGCTTTTGTTGGGGACATTTTTCAGCTGTGAATAAACTGATATTTGGTGCAGTGAGTTTTTAAGGCAGCTGGACAGTGTATGTGGGATTAACTCAAAATAAACTGCAGTGCTCGTGTTCATTGTGATGAAGGAGACATGTCAGACAGTGCTACATTGTCACTTATTGTTTGGTTTTAATAGTTTAATAGTATGTAATTGTTTGGACAACAACAAAGATCTTTAATGCAGAGGAATAAAATATAACACACACTTTGGATACACAGATAAGTTGTTAGTCAGATCAGTTTAATATTTCGGTCTTTTTATGGGATTTGTTGTGAATAAAACACTTGCTATGGCGTCAAATTAGTTATTCAAGTGGGAGCAACATTGTTCTGACACATGCAAATCTACATGTATTCACATTCATGTGTGTTCACACATTCACACCATAAAACTGGCCCTCTGTTACTGGCCAAAGGCACATCGTGGAGACCAAAGAGTGTTGTGGGAGACATTGTTTTCTTCTAAAAGCAGGATGGCTTTAAGGAGACACAGAAGAGCCTTGTTGATGTCTCTCTCGCTCTCTCCCTCACTCGTTCGCTGCCCACATAGCGCTGGTTTTGTGCAAACCCGCCTATTGTTGCGACCAGCCCCCTCCTCACCCACTTTTCCATTTATATCCCATTTTCCACTTCATTTCCATGCTAATTTGGGAGGGCAAAAAAAAAAAAAAAAATCCCATGTTATGACATTTATAGTGATGCAGCTGGTTTATCTAGCCCTGCAAGGGGAAAACCAGTGGGGCTGGCCCCGGGGCACGGCCGCCCCCTCATCAAAACTGCCTCTGTCGAATCAAAGGCAGGGCATGTAGATGGTGGGACTGTTTGGCATACTGATGATAAAGATATCCATTATAAATTCAATATAATAGGACACTCAGTGTTTAGTTGAAAATCAAACAAAAACTGGATTAATAGTAAGTTATTTTAGCTTTTCTGAGCTCTGCTCCGCATTTTCTGCTGGGGTTTCATGGTTTTGCAATCCTGTATCGCACTGTTTTCACGAGGGAGCCTATCTAAATTTGTTGGATTCCTGCTTGTAATGACTCGCAATCCTTGTAAACTCTGTGGTGTAAACAATGCCTCCAGATCTTTCCACCAAAACAACACACAAGTCTGTTTGGAGGCCTGAACAAGTGGGCGGTTGTGTTTAGTTTGGGTTTATCCGGTACTAGGAGACCTAATAGTGCAAGGTCACCCAGCTTGACCGCAGATGTCCCACCATGGGTGATGGTAAATTTTATGATTTGACTGTTAAGGAAATACTTACTTAAACGAAATGTTCTGAAGGTTTCTATATGATCCCTTGTACGTGCTGCTGTCTTGTTGTGTATGAAAACATGATTTTGTGATTTACTGTTTTGGAGACATCTGTGACCTTCCAATAACAACAGAAAAAAAGATTCTCCAGCCACTTCATAGCAGCTTTGAGGATGTATGCTCATTGTAAGGAATACCAGTTGGGGTCCAATGTTCATTTTTGACCCTTAGCAGAGGTGAAGTAAATATAACAAGACAAGGTAAAAACCTAGTATATGTCTGGACCACCTATGGTCAAATCCTGATGTTATAACTGTAACGTCGTCTGATAAAATCACCAAACACATAAATGAAAGACAAAGACCGAGCTTTCATTTCAGCTGTATGTATTTATAAAGCAGTCAGAGAGAGAGAGTTAGAAAGCTTCTTTTTTTCAAGTATTTCTTTCAGGCCTTTGCCTTTATTACAGCAATAGTGAGAGAGAGACTTTTATTTTGTCTAACTCCCTCTGTTTGAATGTATAATTCCTCATAGAGGTAAGAAGCCTAGACTGCGGCTCGGCACTCCACTGAGCAGTGCTCGAAGTACCATCACTCAGTCAGTCAACCAGTCAGTCAGGAAAATTCGCTGTTGTGGTCAAGCCAAAATGCTAGTGGTATACTTTATGCTTAGCAGGTCTAATATTTATCATAGTTTAGCATATTAGCATGCCGAAATACAAATTAGCACTTAACCTGCAATCGGGTTTGCAAACGGTCATAAACCAAAGTATTAGACACACTAAAATGTTTAATTAGATAAAGACTTAGGGATGACTTTATAGTTTTATAGGTTAAGACTTTTTACTCTGAACCACATATGTCAACCTCATGGTGGTGCCAGAGGAAAACCCAGGAGATCAGCAAAGCCATTAGGATTGTCAGCTAGGACCCATGAATGCCAATACCAAATTTTGAGCTAATGCATTTGTTGAAAATCAAGAAATTCCACTGGATAACTGGAAATTTTTACCTGTTGGTGGCTCTAGAGAAAGATCATCAATACAATCAAGGGATGTTAAATATCTTCACCAAATTCCAAGATGATCCAGCCAATGATTGAGGAGACATTTCTCTCAAAAGCAAACGTGGCAACCGGTCAGAGGTTAGGAAAAAATATCCTTAGGATCCATCCTCTGGGGACCGAGAATGTCTAGAAACTTCATGGCAGTCCATCCAATAGTTGTTGAGACATTTTAGTTTGGACAACAGTGGTGGACTCACCAACTGACTCCCTAAAAGCAGCAAACTACTACTGTACTCCTTCATTATGTTTTTCATGTCGCTCTTGATGTGACCATTTATTATTGAAATACTTGTAGATCAAATATTGTTTTAATTCAGAGACAATGATAAACAGATTTAAAGTTGGCAAATGTAATTCTTACAATGCTAAATGTAAATCATGGACAACATACATACACTACATATCAGCTTATGAATCTATCATCATGACACTGAAGCCCCTCTTCAACCACACAGACACACACACACACACACACACACACACACAATGATAACAGCAAATCAAAAGATAAAAGGTGACCTTTTGCACCTGTAAGAACCAGCTAATGCCCCACATGTACAAAATGCCTGGCACTCCTCTCTGTCTTTGAAGTGAGCAAACAGAGGGCAAAGTATGTGAGACTGACACCCGTGCCATCCTGTGCCATCTGGCCAGGCCAGGAATGTGCACGAATGCCCTTGATGTACTGTATGTGGGACTGATCGTTCAGCAGCAGTGAGGACATGGTTTAAGGGCTATTACCATAAGCTGTGTCCTTGGGGGTGGAAATGCCAGTGGGTTTCTGCAACGTGGCCCTAATGAATGGCATCCTTTGACAGATGCTGGATGCCTCTCAGAGATATTAGCACTACATTTATGGTAATTGTGGGTTACTTTTAGTAGAGGCTGGTACCTTGATACGATCACGTACTGAATGCAGAGTTAATTTAATGTGACGCATTTGATATCTTTGAAAAACCAAACAGTCCGCTCTCATATCAGGACGGGTTTACTCAAAATAACTCTTCTAACTTTCCTCGTGACGCCTGTTTTTAACTTGACAACACAATGAAGCTATGAATCATGCATAAAGGGCCCCAAAACTGCAAGAAAAAGCCCTCAAGCACTTGTTGACTTCACTGTGGGACAAGCCCCTGAGCCCTCATGGACTGAATAGGAGGGCTGTAAGTGGGGGTGGACTTTGGGACTGCGGCCTAACATTGGGAATAAGCTGTGCTCATTTGAACTAAACACAAAACATTTACTGTGTATTCACTGGATCTTCTAATACAACACACTTCAGGAGTAGTTAAACAGTTTGTCTTTGGAAATCAGTGCCGTACTTCCCAAAAATAGACTGGGTGAGACATTATGCACGACATATGCAAATTTGTTCAGGAAACCTCGGTACTGATGTGAATAATGCTTTTTGTACTTATTTTCTTGTATATTTCTGCACAAACAATTACAGTCAGACAGGTTATTAAGAATAAGTATGTAAAGCATACATCATTTGCAAGAGATAATGAAAGCAAATGGTAAAACTAGTAATCAAAATTCCATTGAAAACATGTGTCATACTTTGAAAACCAGCTTCCTGCTCCTGTAGCTGTGTGTGCACTGTTTTCCCGTACATTAATGGATTATTACTGGCATTGCGGGTGCACTCACTTTCAGTTCTACCTCCAAATAAAGTGGTTTTTATCTGGCTTTAACTGCTTGCTTATAACCTCTCTTGCCTTCTCCTTCTTGCCCCATTGGATGCCTTTTCTCCAATGTTATTCTCTTCCCGGATCTTTGCAATTACTTTAGTGAGTGCAATGTTATCATAACCAACACAAGGGATGGCCAAAAGTCAGAAAGAAAGACCCAAGTGGAAATAAACTACAATTATCCTTTAATAAAGTTGCCTAGCTCGGGGTGTGAGAAGCCTCTTGTAACATGCCACCTTGTTTTCTTCTTCCTCAGCTCATGTTTTGGGGGGGTATAGCACCATGCAGCATGACATAATAAAAACAATATTCCATTGAGAAAACTTGGGCCCGTACTGCGGGCAACGCTAAGTGACCACTCCCTTCTCGTGTCATGCTATATTTGCTCCGCTCAGGTAAAGCTGCACTGATGTCAGCCCTCTCTTCGGCCTAACATCAGGGGATGAAGTCAGTGGTGTTTGAAGGAGTGAGATCATTTTTCCATTGAGTGCAGAGTGGGGCAGTGTAAGGGACACCTCATGTGGCAATCAGGAAAATGTTGCTTGTCTCTCTGCCTGCCTGTCTATCGACCTGCCTGTCTACCTGCTTTTATACTCGTCTGCCTGTGTCTCTGAAAGTACATCCACTCTGTGTCATTCCAAAGAGATGATGAATGTAACTGAGACTAGTGGTTTCCCCCTATTTCTAGTCTTTATGCTAAGCTAATCACCTCCTGGCTCCAGCTCTGTACTTCAAGGTGCCTGTGGATTGTTCTTTTATCACCAAAGTACACTGTGCTTATCCTTGAGGTTTAACAAATGTTTTGAACGCGTTTCCTCCCTCATGAAACATTTGCAAGGTCAATATAGAACATTTGGAAAGTTGTTTTACTGAGCCAAAGACGAGCAAAATGATGGCCTGTCCATAAAAAAACAAAACAAAAAAGAGACAACTGCTTCATAGAGCTGATAAAAACTATCAATGTTCTCATTTAACTTTTGGTCAAACTTTATGATTAATATGAGAATATGACATCCACGGAAAAGATTACTCACTTTTCTGCCTTACTTTGCACAAATTGAGTGGCAAGCATTCCTTGTGAGTCAAGCAACACACAAACACATGCAGATTTACATTTTTGAGAACATAGCTAACCCCCCCCCCACACACACACCCCCCCCACCCCCCACCGCCACCGCCACCCACCCCACCCCACCAAAAAAAAGAAGAAATCCACTGGTGCCCACAAACAAACAAGACAAACACACACACCACACACACACAACACACACACACACACACACACACACACACACACACACACACACACACACACACACACACACTTTTCACCAGTTCTGTCTGTCTTACATCATATGGTCCATGGGCACAGTTAGTCATCCTCATGTGACTTAACCTCATCTGTGGATCCATGAGGATATCAAACACACACGCAGACACAACAACACACATGCACAGAGACACTAACATACTCAAATCAGCCCCTCGCTCACAAACAAACTCTGTGGTGAACGCTCCCTTCCCCACGCACACACACGTGCACACACACACACACACACACACACAGACACACACACACAAGCGCGCACACACCTCCCCCTCTTTACCCATCTCGGCATGACATCAGCTCGTCCTGGGTTACTCGGCCTCCCGAGTGTCCTGATGGCAGAGATAACGCAGGAAAGTCACTGATTAGCTGGGAATCTCGTTACACAGGGAGCAACGGATCCCTCCCTTCTTCCTCCTCCTCCTCCTCCTCCTCCTCCTCTCTCCTCCACTCCTGTCCTCACCATCACTGATGCCATGCATGAGCAATTCTGAGGACAAATGATGAGCAGATGAAGCGGAAATGAACGTTAAAAAGATACAAACAAAAACAACAAAACACCTTAGGGACCTTGACTGATACAAAGACACATTGGACCTTGGTGAATCTGAGTGTATTTTATGTCTAAATAGAACCCGAAAAAGAGATGAATTGACAGTAAATTGCTCTGATATCAACCTCAGACATTTTTAACAATGTCAGTGGCATAACTCGTGAAAGTTTCCACAGACGTTTATGGTGACTTTGGTGATGCTCTGACATTTCACGTGGCGCCAACATTGAGGTGTGATTGTCTTAGTGAAATATCCCACCTCCATTAATAACAGCCTTCTTTAACAGTGACAAACTTTCTTCAACAAGTTTCAACCATGGTTTTCAAACGTTTCAACTGTACATCAGACAGAGGCTGTATGGAGACGGATGTGTTGTTGACTCAAGCGCCCTGTCCTTCTGATGTTACAGGATTTCCCAGTGATGTTGCGAGGGCGTTGTTGCTTTGCTTGGTGCGTTGGGCCCATTGTCTCGTGTACAAGGAGAGCAAACGTATGCTTGAGGGAGCCCCTTTTAAGACTCAATCAGTCCTTTTGTGGGGTCCACTGACCCAGAAAATGGGTTTCCACAGCTAGAGGAAATGATACTCAGTAATCACCTTACTGGCAACACTGGGGAAGGAATGCACAGGGATCCCACACATAGCTGCAGAACAGAGTAGAATAGAATATGTTCATGAACTGAACCTTTAACCTTGATATGCCTGAGGAGATGTAAGATCTCATCAGCTTGTAATTCAGAAATAATCAATAACGTTTTCTTTTTCAAACCAGTTTCTTTCTTGGCAGATAACACACACGTTTGGTTGAGGTATTGTTTACAGCTGATGTTGCTACATGTTTTTCCCACACATTCCTGCCATATACTTATTATACAAGAGATGAGAACAGGTGTATCATGTATCCTATAGGTTACTTTCTCATGGGAGATGTAAAGAGAGGTAAAGCAAAGGCCTCAGATATAATGTAGGTAGTAGGTATAAAACATGTCCTGGATATATTCTGGATAAGAGCATTTTTAGCCATGCTAGCAGCCCTGCTGGTCAGTCCGTCACTTTGGTCCAGACCAAAATATCTCAACAACATCTAATGACTTTGGTGACCCGATGACATTTCATGTTGTGTCACCATGAGCTAAACATTTGTGGTTTTAAGTGAAATATCTCAAAAACTATAGAGTGGATTGCCATCCATCTTGGTGCAGCCATCCATTACTGTTTCAAAATTTCGCATAATAGATGCAATCCTATGAAGTATGATGAAGATACTTGATGTCACTCAAACATACAGAAGCTTTTCTTTAGTAAAAAGCTCAACATCTAAAGCCACGTGGCCAAGTTCGATTGCTTTACAAATAACTGTTATGTGACTTTTCTTGCCAACCTACCAGCCTATTGCATGTGAAGAAAAACCCTGCTATATCTGTGAAGCTAATAATGCCTTATTATGACACAGAGTACATCTGATACGGGTGGGTCTAGTTCAGTGAAAACATTTTCCCTGTGCTATTCTGTTACACATACCATTGCATAATCTCAAGTGACTCTAAATAGGTCATTCAGGAACTTGTTATTTAAGATCTTTGGAGGACCTGTTTTGACAGTCATGCCGATTGATCTGGCTTGGAGTCCAGTTTCACATGGGAATTGATTGTGTGATAAAGATAGAATGATTGATTGATTCAGAAAGCATTATATGCAACAGAAATTATTGCCCCTTATATATTTTTTAGAAAACGAGCGAAGGAGCTTTATTTTGCAGTCCTTTGTGCAAGTTAATTTGAAATGAATTGATTGAATTTTCAGTGCAACAGAATATTGTTGGATGGGAAAGTATTGTTCTCATTGCAATAAGTTGGACTCAGATAATAAGTTGGCCAGATAATTCCCTCAGGAGTTGATGGAGACCAAAAACAGGGGCCGAAGAGAGGTTGAATATCACCAGGTAGCCAGAAACATGAGTCCAAATGAATGCTAATGTTGCTGCTGGATAATGCAAATGAGCAGCTGTTTGCTAGCAAGTTCACCATATCAAGTTAAAAGGTGATGATATGTCAGTGTTGTGTTATTTAATTATATTTTTTCCCATCACTCACTTTCTTGCTGAGCGTTAGACAAGACGTTTGATACCACTCTCATGTCTGCACGGTGAATATGGGGCTACAGTCAGCAGCTGGTTAGCTTAATTAGCCTAGCATAAATACTGGAAACAGGTGGAAACAGCAAGTCTGGCTCTGTCCAAAGGTAAAAAAAAAAAAAATCCACCTGTCAGCACCTCTAAAGCTCACTTATTAACATGTTATATCTTGTTTGCTTTGCTGAACTGTATCCTATTCCTCACATTGATAACAAGATGTCTTTATGTCTCTGCTGTAGCTGAGTGGTATCAATCTGATTGAACTTTTGGTTAGAAAGTGAATATGCATAGTTTTATTTCAAGAAATAAAACTTTTCTTGATACTTGGTCTTGTTAGATATTTTCCCTTTCCCTTATAAAATATCTCTTTCATGAAATACTTCCTGTCTACATGTGTAATCTTGTTTTCATTTTGCTTATCTGTTTCAATTTATGATGCAGGTCCCAACACAGGATAATGTAAAAAAAAAAACAACAACAACATTGTGATTACTTGAATCCACTCTAACCATGTGTCTACCTGAGTGAGCGGCTGGTACTGCAGAATGTAAGCAAGAGCAGATGGCAGAGGTGATGAACTGAGAGAGGGCGATAAGGTTTATGGTGACGTCCCCAGGCAACACAGTGTGGGTGAGATAAAATTCTGCCGCTGTGTTTGGTTTGAGTAAATATTTTGGAGGGTGGACGGTGGCAACCACATGACTAGTGTGTCATATTCAGTGCCACTGTTAATGACTGAGGAGCGCAAAGACGGATGCTATCTGTTCAGTGGCTCTATGATGTTTTAATGTGGTTATTGTTTGCTGACAGTTTCCAGTAATGATCTCTTGGAAGGAAATGGAGGGTTTATGACCTGAAATCTGATTCAGGCAAACACTGGCCATGTTGTAGTCACAGATGCCACCATGTGGACATTTCCGGTAGTGCATGATTTCTTCACAGGCCTGTAGGTGGATATTCATGCAGTGTTTGTCATGTATTTGGAACAAAGGTCAGTCAGGAAAGAGCAGGGATTAAAATGAATAGGAAGTAAGCTTTCTTTTATGCAAAGTAACATTCACACTTTTTGCAGCTTCACAGGGAAACAGCATAAAACGTTATAAGACATTTGTTTGATTCAGCACATGGACATGGTTTCATAGGTGGGGAACAAAACTGTCATCCAGGCTGCTTCGGGGCAGCAGAACAGTGTGAGTCACAGATACAAAGATACAGATGCTTGTATTTTACATGGGGCTGGCGTGTAGTTGTGTTTGCACTTCTGTGACTGCACAGCAAACAACAGGGTGTAGAAGTCAGCAGGTGCGTGGATGTGTGTCATGTGTGCAGTGGAAGTGTTGAAGGTGCAAAATCAAAAGGAGAGGATGTAAGGTGGATGCCAGCAGCAGGTAAAGAGAGGCAGAGTGAGCACATGGGCCGGCCTTTGTAGTCTGGAAGGCCCAGGTGAACCACAGCAGCTGACGAGCTACAAATTAATGCTGTTAAATAAGTGTTGAATTAAAACGAACAAGTGAGGAAAAATACAGTATTTAACTGAAAGTGATAAAGTTTTAATGTAAAATACTACAGATTGGAAATACTCAAGTAAAGTATAAGTTGGCTACCTCAAAATTGTACAGTATATGAGTACATTTGCTGAGGCTATTTGGTGTGGTTCACTCAGATTTTCCCATTAAGACAAGACAGAATGTCTGCTGTGAAAAAATACCTGTTGTATATGGGATATGGTTTCTATGTGACAGAGAGCTGTTCTTTGTCATTTGGTGTGAGCGTCCAGCTGGCTGGAGTGTTATTACTGAGCACTAGGTGGTGTCAGTGAACTATTATATTTTTGAAGTCAGAGCTCTAAAGGCAGCAGTCATGTAGCACAGAGGGATGAGAGCACAGGAGAGGACTGTGTGAAGTCTTACTGTCACATATAAAAGGCTTCAATCCAATATCACAGCAAAAATCTACATGTTTTGCAGCGCTGGAACAAAAATCAGAAACAGAAAGAAAATACCAGGGTGGAGAATGACTGATTCAAATTTTAAACTAATGGATATACAGTTTTATTCTCATATCATGTTATTCCTTTCCATAATATTCACTTTCCCCTGAAGGCACATTTGATGTGCAATCACTGTTAAAACACCACAAACAAGACAAACAAGAAATTATGGGACAACTACTCAAAACTCTAACACAACAATCCAGGTGTTCTGGTGTTTATAATGAATATAATTAATAATACACACTAAGAATTGACAAAGTTAATCCATTATTAGGCCTATGTCGGTACTAATGAATAATGTATATTGATTTTAAGTTTGTATGAAACTCTCAAAGAAGATTTTCAATCAGTGTTCATCTCTGACCTATCACATATTAATTAGGCCATTTAAGGACAGGTCTGAGTGCTTTACATAAAACATAAAAGGCATTAAGTATAAAAGAAACCACAGACAATTTAAAAAGACATAAATAAGATTTTAAAAGAATAAAATGAAATAGAAGGTGAGAATCAGCTAAAGCAGAATCAAACAGAAGGATAAGAATTATAGCACAGCTACAGTGCAGTGTAGATATGGATAAATAGTCCCAAATCTGATTTAAGAAAAGACAGTAGCAAAGAGAAAAGTCTTCAGCCTTGATTTAAGAGAACCTAGACCTGTAGCACATCTCAGGTTTTCTGGGACTTTGTTCCAGATATGTGGAGTATAAAAAAATGAACCCTGCCTTTTAGTTTTGACTCTGGGGACAGAACAGTTCAAAGTGTAGCCGCAGATCAGAAAAGTATTTTCAGTGCTTTTATAAACCAACAGTAGTATTTTAAAACAATGCTCTGACACACAGGAAGCCAGAGCAAAGATCTGAGACCTGGAGTAACGTGATCCACTTTCTCTTAGTCTCAGTGAGGACTCTGGCAGCACTTATGTGCGTTTCCCTACTGGCTAATAAATTTATATGGTGACATTATTGGAATTTTCTTTCTTATTTTTGCTTATGATAATCATCATCCTCCAACACAGTCCTGCTTTTACTCATTTAGGCCTATTTGGTTTGTTTTATTCTATTATGATTTCATATCAGACGCGCCCTCAGATTTAGCTCAGAGCAAAAGATCAAACAGGAGCTGAGGTTGCGTAGCGTCTAGATGGATTTGCTTTCTCTCTCCCTTTCTTGTCTTTCAGATGTTTTAGATAACATTTCTAGTTTTGAATGAGTCTGAATGACGATATTGCTTTTTTTTAAGAAAAAAAAAGATCTAACACACACAAGTTCAAGATTAAAACAAGTGAAATGCATAAATACTGCCCTCAGGCCTATATATGGTGTCGGAATCAGTTACATTCACCAGAGAAGGAGTTATCATGGTAGCCCATATTTTTACCCCATGTATCTGTTTCATTCACCGCATCGCGAGGCAGTATTTCAATCTTTGCCCACTTGTTTGACCTCTGGGGGAAATCCAGACAATCTGGTAATGATGTCACTTTTCCGAGCCTATCAAGACCAATTAGTGTTCAACACAAGGACACGTGCACACGGGCGCAGACAGACGCACATAAACACACATGCACATGCGCTCACACACACACTATAATTAAGAAATAGACTTACATAAACAGAGTAATACAATATCTTAAAACCCATTTAGAGGGAGCACTGAAATAAACCTTTGGCTTATTGCATTTGTCAGGTCTCTCAAACTGATTGGTCTGTCTCTTTCCTCCTCTCTCAGACGTTCCTTTTTTTCTTCCGACTGATGAAATATTGTGCGGGAGATGAGTGAAATCTTGCCTGCTCCGACACACAGAGGTCTGTAAAGGAAGTATATACAGGCCGAGGAGAGGAGGAGCAGGTAATAACGGTAGGCTTTTTGGAACAGACCCGAGCTGGAGCAGGTTTCACCAAGGTCCTCTTTTTCCCCCTTCTCAAGAGTCTGTGGGTGTAGAATAACCCAGCGCTGTGACCCTGTGTCTCATCCGCATGACAGATTGACAGAAACACTATTTCACTCTGTCTTTCTCTTACAGTTGAATGCAAATCTCTCAAGTATTCTTTCCTTTTAATGAGAAGCTGAGGAGTGGGAAAGGGATACGGACAAGGAAAGATCTGGTGGGATACAAGCCAGCAGAGTCAAGTTAACACGGGAACACTGGAGGGAAAACTCTATTTTTATCAAATATAAGCCCAATATTTGTGGTTAAGAGTGTTGGAACCCAGAATTTCACATTAATAAATAAATCAGGCTTAATGCTAGGTCATCGCAGCAGTTGCTTCTAAGCAGACTGAGATTAACAACTGTATATAGAGTTGTGGGATAAAAATGCACTGACCAAAAAGATGACAATGAATTTCTGCTCTGAAATCACTGCCTATTTATTATATAGTGTGCTATATTTACCCTGCACCACTTTATTTATCTAACGGCACCCAAAATGTCAGCTGTTCAGGAGTTGGTTCCCTCAGTGTTGCTCTAAGAATTTGGGAAAAATGAGAAAATGTGGGTACAATGCCAAATATAGGGACTATAATAAATACAGCTGGAGCCACTGTAAGAAATTTGGGGGTGCTATTATAAAGTTTGTCATTAGAACAGGTCATTGTAAAGGAAAATACAGGGGTTATGTAACAATTTTAGAATCCCAACTATTTCATGTATCTTATTATACTGCAAAATAAAAACAAAAAATAAAAGATAACAACAAAAACTAGCACTTCTCTGAAAAGGTGTTGTGCACCTTGTCTATGTCTTATCTTAAGTGTCCTAATTCAGATGTGCAAGTATGAAATTCCCCAAATAAAATGAACAAAGCGTTTGTGGCCCAATTTATAGTTGATGAAAACTATATGTTGATGCAAAATGATGACGATCCATAATCGTCAGAAATCTTGACCAATGTCATTTATATAAAAAGTATAATGATAGTATCATATTGGTACCAAGCATCAGGTATTGTTATTGCACTAGTTTTAAAAAGTTCCAGCTCTAAGTAAGAGGTGACTTGCCACAGGTAGAGGCAGAAAAATAACAATAATTCAACACACTGCTGACAGAGTTTTTACAAGAAAGAATAAATGTGATCACATCACACCTGCTCTCAGATCTCTGAATTGGCTCCTGGTTCGTTTCGGAGTTCATTAGAGAAGTTTACTTCTAGTGTGTAAAGCCCTGGATGGCCTCGCTCCTCGGCGCCTCTCTGACCTGCTTATAAAATATGAAGCTATCAGTCCTCTTAGGTCATCTGGCTCGGGCCCTCTGGTTGTTCTGAGGGCCAAATCTGAAGCTGCTGAATGAGCTTTCTGTGTTTTATGATCCTACTGTGAAGCTGCTGGAATACTGATCCAGATTGTGTTAGATGTCCTCCAGCAGGATTATATTGTCTGAAAGCAGACTGTTGTTTTGTTGTGTTTGATTTTTCAGCCACATCTGATCGTCAGTCCATGTGTATATCTGTGAAACACATTGTCTCTCCTCAAATGAAATGTGCTACACTGTAAATGCGTGGTTGCGTAGAAAGTTTGAGGTGAGATGGCATTTTTTTCTGAAGAGGAATATGTACTGATCCACGCTCATGAGTGCACACTTAACTAGCACAAACAATGCAACACTGTCTGAAGAAAAAAAAAAAAAAAACAGAAATGGCCTTGGGTTCATGCACTTGCATCGGGCGCTCTGTTTGCATCCGGCCAGACAAGGAATGTAGATTTACAAGCCTGCGCAGCCATGCAGATGTGGAACCAAAGAGCAAGTGTTATGGTGTATCCCCTGGTGTGCAAGTCCACTGTCTCTTCTCCTCGTCCCCCATCCCACACCCCTCCTGGCCTTCCACCTACCCCACCACACCTCCTCCTTTCCTTCCACCCCATCCACCTCACCGCTCCTCCTCCTCCTCCTCCTCCTCCTCCTCCTCCTCCTCCTCCTCCTCCTCCTCCCCCTTCCCCCCCTCAGCGCCAGGAGCTGCAGCATCCCTGCTGGGCCTTGCCTGTTTATCTCTTCCGAAGCAGCCATGATTAATGAGGCCCTGAACACATCCTCTCTTTCCCTTGGACCTGGGGAGCCCCCACAGCTGAGTAAACAGGCCCAGCCACGGTTCCACCCCGCTGCCACGATCCTGGGCCTGAGGTGGGCCGACACAGGGAACCCCCTGCTACAGGTAGCAACTCACGAGATCTGTCACAACTTTTCAGTGAAACGCGTTCTGCTGAAAGTCTAGATATACTGTGATGCAAGAGGGCCAACAAAAAGTAATCTGGGAGTCAGTGGGTGAAAGGAAAAACATCCCAAAA
Source organism: Seriola dumerili (assembly GCF_002260705.1). Classification (NCBI taxonomy): domain Eukaryota; kingdom Metazoa; phylum Chordata; class Actinopteri; order Carangiformes; family Carangidae; genus Seriola; species Seriola dumerili. The sequence goes on from NW_019174323.1 coordinate 3,242,757, forward strand.
ACCTCTCTTAATACTCACTCTACTTAAACATGTGTGGCACATACGCACACACACATTGGCTCCTTATGGTCAAGCAGTTCATGAGAGACTTCAGTTTTCCTTTTTTTTTGAAAAAGCACATGCTGTGGCTGCAGATTTATTACTTTCTTACATGTTCTTTTTTAAGTGCATGCATTGAGAAAGTATTGTGGCTCCTGAAACCTGCTGAGAACATGTTACATCATTAAAAAAAAATGATGAATGTGATGATTGTAATGTGTGAGATGATTGAATATATACCATAAAACGAAGCTGTGCTGCCTCATGTTAGCAAATATGAGAAATCATTATTTCAATATGAGAAAAAGTTACATAAAAGATGTTTTTTTTTTCAACTCAAATTTAATGCTATCATAAATATATTTCCTATTCGGACCAAAGGATTTTGTAATTGCAACTAATAACCATAAATAACCAGTACTTTTCTCTTAAAAATATTCTATAAATGTCACAAAATTCTTCTGGAGGTTTATATAAACCATATGAATTTTTGGGGGATGAATATTGTCTGCTTATTTGCAGATATATCCAACATGAGTAATACCAGATTCTCGCACAGATTTTCTTTTTGGCAGCTTGTTGCAGGATTGATCTGTTGATCCCCACACTCTGACAGGATGGCTAATCAAAACAGATACCTAGACGACAAAGGCATTACTTGTGGGTAGAAAACAACATAATTGCCAGCAGCATATGGAATTTAAAACAGCTTTATCCACCGGTATTTTGCTCCCAGAACCACATACGAACACAAGAACACAAAATACTTTCCACGTCGAGGAATACCATGTGTCAAATACAATCTGTAATCATGACAAATGTCTCCTGACTTGTGAACTGTTTCTATCTCAAGATTCTGCCTTCCACTGTGTGTCCAGCGGAGCTCCTAGTTTGTTTAGGACAGAGCCTCAGTGCCAAAAGTTTGTTTCTCATGTCAGGCTGTGGTGTCAGATGTTATGTTCCAGACCCAGCAGGGGAGCTTTCTCCACTAACAGCCCTGAGCTGGATTTAACAGCTCTAACGCCCACCATCGTCCACTTCTTCACAGGTGACGTGACAGGGGCACGCTATATAGCGGTCACTTCACTTTGGGGGCCATTTGTCGATAGGCATTTCCTCTTTTGGGTGTGTTTGTCTTTGAAAGTGTTGAACATAACACCCTGAACACCCACAAAACTGCTGCAGTTTGATAGTAGTGCACAAAACCAACTTTAATACACCTTTTAACAGCAGCTAATCCTGTTATTAGTGTAATTCAATCACTGCTCTTCTATTGTCTTTGTTCTGAATATTTACTTAGCTTTGCTGATTTCTTCTGTGGGGCTGAGTGTGATCAAACAGCTGGATCAGATGTGCATCTTTCCTGTACAAGATAATAATTTGAGTTTATTAGAAATGTGGGTTTTATTTTCAAAGCCTTGGCCATCATTCCTATTAGTTATAAGAAACTGTACTCACTAAAGTAAGTGCTGAGATCTGGGAACATGGCACCAACAAATGCTACAAAGATGTCTGACAGGGCATGAAACACGAGCAGCCAGACAATCAGACAGGCTGTAAACAAGCCAACAGTTATGTTATCCAGATTATCTAAACCACTTTATTGGAGGTAAAACCAAACATGTGCATGTCCAAAATGTTGGTAACGATTATTCAGAGATGGCAGTGGCAGCACAAGAGGTTTTCTTTTCTTGCTGGCACTAGTTGGGATTCAAAGATCTACACATAAATTCAGATCCCAAGTGCAGACAAAAAGCAGGGAAATGAGAGAATATTCCCAAAACGATGGGTACTCCTAATGCTCCTTCACTGGTTGTGAAATTTTTGCGGGTCAAGGCTGGACACCGGGGTTCTTCCTCTAGCTGCTAGTCGGCTAGCATTGCTAACAGCACCGCAGGAGTGAGCAGCGCTACTGTCGCATGTCTCAAATTGTCTTCACCTGTTGTTCTCACTCTTTTTCTAGATGCTTCTTCCACTTGTGTGAACTCAGTTGTTTCTGGTCTCTTTTTTCACAGTGAAAATATCACTTTTTTTTTATCATGCTGCTAGTTACTGATTACCAATGCAAACCGAGTAACAGTCTACAAGCTAATAGTGGGAGAAACTGCAGCAGCATATCAGACACAGATTTGTATATCGTACATCTGCTAATGTGTTGGTGAGGCTACAGTGACTTAGTATTGTTCACATTACAAAACACAGGAATATGACACAGGACCATTCAACGAAGTTAACCACATTGTTATGATTGTAACCATGACAACATAGATTGTCCAATGTTGAGGAAGTACTTATCTTAACCCAAATCATGATCTTTCCTTAAACCTAACCAAGTAGTTTTTGTGCCTAAACCTAACCAAGCCACGACTCTTATTATAATAACAATGGTGACAAAGGTCTGGTACGCCCGCCGTCATAGGGACGCTATTTAAGGAGACTTGACCTATATGGTTATTCAGGTTGGAGGAATTGTAGAGCTAGTAATGAACAAAGAAGTGTGTCTGTAAACTATGACGGGTGTGTACAACAGATAGTTGTAGGGTAATATTCTCATGGTTTGCCTGTATTTTCTCCTCTAAATAAGTTGGACTACCTGGAGTTTGTCTGATCATCTGACTGTTTCTTGTCCAGTCAGACTTCTTTTTAGCAATGTTGTCTTGCTCCCAAATCTCAGCTGTTATCTTGGCGTGTACAATGTTATTGTTACTGATAGGAACGATGGGCCAGAACTGTGAGAATAAGACTGGAATCAATCTTTAAAGGATTACTTTAATTTAGTATTGCACTTGCCAGAGACACATTAAAAAAAGGAATTTTCAAAATCAATACAACTGAGGCCAAGATATCTTGATTTTTAGTCCCGATGGGTCAATGTCCAAAAATGCAGGATCGTACATTTCCCACAATGCAACTTTCCCTGCCTGGTAAATGTCCACATCTGTGTCAGGCCTAATCCCAAATAACCCTGATGACACCATTAGGCTTTATTTCTCAGACTTTATGAAGCTCCCTTCAGTCACACAGAAGACATCATGCAACTGTTTTCTCAGGCTCAGTGGTGCTTCTCATGACGAGTAAACTGAAGTTCATGTGTGAAAATCGGTGGAAAGACCCTTTAAATACTTACTTTTATTGGATGAAAAAACTCTGGGCCTTTCATCGCAGTCATTAAACCGCCTTTCTGGCTCACATACACTTCAGTTTATCCACTGATAAAAAGTCTCCATGCGCTGGCTTTGGAAAGACGTCTCAGAGTGGTGAGAGGTGGATGAGCCTCCATCAGGTCTCTTGCTGCTTCATGGGTGTTTGGAGTATAATGGATGCACATGTGTGAGCATGTGTTTGTGTGTGTATCTGTGTGTCCATGTGAGTGCTAAGGAATCCCCTGGTAGCTAATGCCATGCTGTGGGATCAAGGAACCCACAAGTGTTTTTTTTCTCAATGCATGTGTGTGTTTGTGTCTGTGTGTGTGTGTGTGTGTGTAATGGATACAGTGGTCTCCAGCATCAGGGCCTTCTTCTTTCCAGGACTGAATGAGTGACTGGCTGGCTGGCTGGTTGGGTGGCTGGCTGGCTGGCTGGCTTGCTGGCTGGGGGCGCCTGAGCTGTCTGTCCCCATGTCTACCCATCTGTCTCTGGGCTCTGCTTGCAGAGGTGTGGGGTGAAGGATGGGGAGCCAGGCAGATGTACAGCCATTAAGTGGTGACATGGGTGAGAGTCCTGGGTCTGGGAGCCTGTGGGAAGGCAGAACCATGGATTACACAGAGTTAGTAAACCTGGAGGACACCAATGTTCAAAGTAGAGATACAACATTTTAATTTATATATTTATTTTATACGTATATTTAATGTATTTTTACTTTTATAGTCATTAAAATGCTTTTGGAAAGAGATGTTCCTGTTGGATTTCCAATGTTTTTAGAACCACATGTGAAATTCCATTCATCTCATGTTGGGCTGGAGGCAGAAATCTCAGAGGTGAATATCTCAACACCACAACACATAAACTCAAAACTATCTGCATTAGGGACAAGTGAGAAAATGATGTGAGCATCACAAATAAATACTGTTAACCCCCTCCAGAAATCTCAGGGGACATCCTGTATATTTCAACATCTGTACAACTAAAACTGAACCTACTCTTTGTGCATGGCTCCATACCAGTAGTTTGGGGGTGAGTAAGTATTATTTGTTGGAACTGAACCTTTAAACTTCAACCATCCACCCCCGTATACAGGGAATCGCATTTTCAAACAGTATCATGTTCAACTCTTCCTCTTTGTAAATCTGAATATCTTGAAACTGAAAGTATCTGCCAGTGCAACATCTGTTTACTACTGTCTGAGGTGGCAGTGAGAACCAGCTGGGCTGAGTTAGATGTGAGTGTGTGTTGAACTAAAGATCTTGTTGCAGTTCAGGAGAAAGATGTAAATGGTGTGTGATGGCGTCTATGTGGCCGTGCGGTCACGTGTATGTGTGCGGTTGTGCATTGTGTTTAGAAAAATGTTTGTGCACCTGAATGTTGTTATGTGCGCATATATTCAGTGTGTTGGGTGTGTGTGCCTGGCAGTCTGTGTCTGTATTGTTCTATGCATGCATGGTCATGTATGTGTGAGGTTAAATGATCACGGCCTGTCTGCCTGAGGTCTGCCTCCCCGAGAGGCCTGTGCCGTTCGTAGGAAAAGCTCTCTGACGCTCTTCCTCTGTCTTTCATTCCCTCTGTCTGTCTCTCTCTCGCAGGCCGGGAGAACACAAACAGAGGTGCTGCCTTCGTGAGGCACAAATCCCCACTTCCTCTGAAACTTCCAGCGCCGCTTTTTTCCTGTCCAAATTCCACAGCCATTAAACTTTCCTGGCAGGAATTCAGAAAACAACTCAGAAGAGAGAAGGATGGAGGAGGAAGGGGGGTTGGGGATTGGGGGGGCACCCCTCCCTCCCTCCCTCCCTCCCTCCCACACCTCCTTCACTTCACCCCCCCCTCCTCCTCTTGTCTCCTCTCCTCTGGATATCACAGATCTGCGCTCCTGCTGACTACCTTAAATAAAGATCTGACTTCATACTTGTTTTCGTTGCTGATCAGGTTTCCTCAAAAGTGTCTACTGGTTTTCTCAAAGGGTCAAGACGAGGTGCCTGGGTGCTGCACCCCCACCCACACACCCTGCCCCCGCCTTCTCTGCAGACATGTCTTTTTCCATCCACTCACATGAGCTCGGATGATATAAACCACGGTCAGATTAGTCTAAGGTAAATATCCAACTAGAGGCTGTGATTTTTTGGGGGGCTTTATTACCACTGCTGCTTTGGTTCACCAGTGGTAGTTACACAACACAAACAACATGGCCTCCCACTCAGCGGGACAGCTGAGGGTGAGGCGGTGCTACCGTGTTGGACAGCTTCTCACTTTCTCACTTTTCTGTCGATTGTGTCGGAGGGAAATTACACAGAGCTTAAGTGACTTTATGGCTGTTTGCAGTGGCACAGCTGGTGTTTAGGAAATAAAAAAAGAAACTGCACACACATAAAAATTATTTGACAGTTTTAGGTATTTTATTGACCTGTCTCTTACTGTTTTGTGTTGAAATATGGCATGTCCTGCAAACCACACAACTGTGGAATGTACTCTCTGCTCAATCTGTGCTCTTTTTTTTTTTTTTTTAAATGTTAAAGTCTTAAAAATGATTCCTTTCTGCAGTATCTGCACATGGTCACACCAGTACTTCATGTTATGCAACTAACATTAACTGTTGGTCTGTGACATGACTTGAAGGTGCTATGCACCCACCACCCTGACCTCCACGCCCTCACCCTTGCACTGGCTCTGAACGGCAATGCTGCAAGTAAATCGTACCAGACTGCTGAAATATGAAAATGGATCTTTTTCTCTCGATCACGACTCTCTGTCTACAATTAATCATTATTTTTCTCACCTGCAAATAGAGCCCTTTGAAAGCCAGTGTGGATGAATCAGACAGCACTGGAAAATCAATGAGGTAAGCCTGACCACAGTTGAGCTTGTCTCCAATAACTTTCTTTTTAAATGTAAGTCCAGCTGATTCCACACAGCTACTGTCTGCGTAGGTTCTTTTTTTAAATTTATTTAGTCAACATGCAGCAGCACAGGAATTGCTGTTCACATGGTTAGCAGGCAGCATTTATAAGCGATCAAATCACTGTCTTATTCTCGTTCAGCTGTTTGACAACAGAAACAGTGTTACATGTTAATGAGAAAAACTACAGTAAATCTACAGGTGCTAAAAAAGAGCAGGAGGTTCACTGGTTTAGAGTACTGTGTTTAAAATGCAATGGCTTGCACTGGTGGGAGGCATTTACAGCGAGAGAAAATTTTACAACTCTGGGGAGTCGAGGGCAACAATCATTTTGTCATCAAACTAAATTGGACCCTGATGGCTGTTCCATCAGTGTACGTGTGTGTGAATGAATGTGTGAGTGAATGGGTGAATCTGGCAAGTACTGTAAAACACTTTGAGTGGTCAATAAGACAAGAAAAGTGTTATATATATATATAAGTGCAGCACATTTACCATTTCTCCTCTCCGAGTGCGAGGTACACAGCAGAATAACACTGTGTTGCAAAGTAATCGAAAACGCGTTGTCGAACCAGGTTGTTCGATTTGGATGAAGAAGAAGTTTTACTGTGGGCTGACACCAGTTTATACGGGCGTAATTTAAACATGCAAACAGTGTTTTCAAAATTGGTCACTTTAGTGTTTAGTCTGGACGTGGACTGAGAGTTAAAGGAGGAGAGGGTCACTAAGGACAGAGGAAGTGTCAACAAATCCCACTTTCCTTGAATACTCCAAACAACACACAGCCCAAAAGCAACCAAGGTGTTGAGCCATGAACTTTTCCCTGTCACCTTCCTCAGGCTTTATCTCTTTAACTATCCAGGATCCCTAGAGGTTTACTAGCTAAACCAGCTGCTCAGACTTGTAAAACCAAGAGAAGGATTGATGAAGAAAGGAGTGTGTGTGTGTGTGACAGAGAGACGGACAGCGAGCAGTGCTCTGGGGTCTGCAGTGAGATAGTGAGGCCTGAACTCACCAAACTAAATGAGAACAATCTGGACTGGCTGTGTGAGCCGGCTAACTCAGAAAGAAAGAGAGAGTGAGAGAAGGAGCGTGGGAGGGAGGGAAGGAGCGAGAGGACGGGGAATTAAAACTCTCGTCAAAGCAGAGAAGGACTGACAGAAGGAGGACAACAAAGTTTCAGACACCTGCAGCGGAAGCCTTGAGCGCACTGTTTGGTTGGAGACGAGGGGAGGGGTGGGGAGACTGTTGAGCTCAGTGCCAGGCCGGACCAGACCAGACCATGCTGGGCTAACGCTGCTGTGAACAGCCGCGCTGTAATAACTCAGGGACTGGGGGGCTGAAAAGTGATAGCCCGGCAGGAATTGGTTTATAGCCAAGGCAGCCGACACTTGTAGATGCTGAGACTTCCCCTTCAGACACAGGCAAGCCTTAATGTAATCTGTGTAAGGGTAGCTTTCCTGTCTACAAATGTTTGTGTGTACAGACCCGCGGCGAGTCGAGCAATGGAAATTGGATGATGAAGGAGGACGGAGTGATGAAGACTTGACTCTGGGGTTATGAAAGCTGGTGATGATGATGTATAGCAGGGAGGTGGCACTTTTGGCCACCGGCTTCACCAGGTGTTTTGCTGAAAGGCGAGGGTGGCGGACAGTCTCTGTGAGAGTTCCTGTCCTCTATGGGACAGGATTAAGGAAAAGGATACAGGCTGTTGGTTTCGCACCAGCTGGTGCCCGAGATTCTTGCTTGTATTTGGTGTATTTGCCACCCCTTTTTGATGTGGTGTTAAATGGCCATAATAATCGGACAGTCTGACAGTAGGAAGTGTTGAGACCTAAAGAGATTAATTCCAAGCCTTAGCTACAAAATCGACATACTTTTCCTGAAGACTTCCTCATATACATTTCTTATTTCACAGTCCCCCAGCAGATTGTCTTCAAAGCTGTAGTTTCTTCAAAAAAATGGATCTGTCCTTACACTACAACAGCAGCAATGTATTCCTCTAGGCCTGAATCTGACAGACAACTCGGCGAAAAAACACATTTGTTTGAATTGGACCTCTGCTTTAATGCAGCAGGGGCGTCGAGGCAAAAGGATCTGCCAAAAAATGCAGAGTTGACCAGTAAAAAAAAAAAAACTGAACTTGGCTCAACTTTTAGCTGCAATGCAGTGCTGCATCATCTGGCAAGGTGCTGCATTCTTCAATCAAAATGTAATATGAATGCCATATTACCTTCTACCTGGCAATCACTGCGACAAAGGATAATTGATTACTGCCGTGATAACTCTCCACGCTGCTTCAGAGTATTATAAACTGCTAGACTTCCTGGATCATATTTCATCGTCTCACCAGCACATTAAACAACATTCCCCCACCCAAACCAGACCCCTTGCACTTTTTTTTTAAATGCAGTGCTGTTTTCAGTCTGAGCACTCACTTATTGCCCCTTTGAGATCATTCACTGTGATGTGTATTGACACCAAGTGTAGTTGAGAGCTGAGTCATTTTTTTTAAGTGTTTGCAGAATGTAGAAAAAAAAGTCTGCCTGGAAATGACAGGTTGCTCTTTGGAGGACAGACTCATTAACTGGTTGAAAACAGCATCATCTTTTTACCATTAGGTGTGAATTTTAATTCTGAAGATTTTCTTACACCATCTAAAGCATGATTTTTCAGACTAGTTTTCAAAGGTAATCAATCAGTACTTCACTTTTTCATCAAATCAAAAATTGCTGTGTCATTTTCAAACATAGCCTGGTAGAACCATAAGCTTAGATGGTGCTCAAGTCTAAACAGTAAAGACAGGCACCATATTTCCTTATTGACCGTATTTGTGTTTGTGCTGGCCCGACTGATTCCCTCTGGATGTAGCTGAATGGTGTTTGGAGAGCGGTAGGTCAACATTGACCCGTGTCCACAGATGGTCTGCAGTAATGGCTCGTGTTGCTGTCAGTGGGGAGGGAGGGAGCCCGGCCCCAGAGTAAACAGTCAAACAAACGCAGAGGTAATCCCACGGTTGTTTAGGTTAGGCCAAGATAGCCTGCTGACCGGCATAACAACCTGTCAGTTTACCAGACAAGTCCCACATGACGTAGCAGGAGCTATTCAACTTCAGTAGCTTTACTTGATTGATCCAGTTCTTATATTGAAATATTATTGTATTTTGATATAGTATATCATCATCAGCTTCATTATTTTTGTGTATTAATAATTTCCTTTCAAAAAAAGAATGAATTCAACTTTAACATTACTTTAAGTTAGATAATGATATATTCAAAATACAAAACTTAAAAACGTAACAGTGAAAATGAATAAAGGAAAAACAATTATAACAGGAAAACAGTGGGAAATGGAAGAATAAAAACATACAACAATATATCAGCCAATATAAATAAGTTAACAGTTGGGGGCTCCAGGACACCGCCTTGAGGAACTCCAAAATTTACTTTACATACTTGTACACAGAATAATGATTACCCACAGAGTGCATATCTGTTTTGACATCTGTTTGGAGAGATGAAGGAAACTAATGAATAATAGTACATATACACAGATGCTTACACAACTTAAAAAATGGTGCTCCACACTTTTGTTGTCAATGTAGAAAGAAGCAGCAAGTACCTCTAAAAGACAAAGAAATTTAATTAGGCATAAAATTATTCACAACCTTAACAGTGTTTTCTCACTTTGAGAATAAGCACTGCCAACCACTGCTGCAACATTATTTTTCCTTTCACTTTAAATAGGGCATTCCCATTGCTTGGCATATTTGTGTGTGTGTGTGCATGGAAAGATTCCTCTGCTGTACATTCCCACAGGTCGCCCTTTGCTGCCCCCCTCTTGGGAGTGTCTGAAGGTATTGACTCTCACTGAATTCAGAGGGTGTGGAGGCTACCAGCAACACACAATGACCCTGGCCAGCTAACAATGGCCACACACACATATTGTTATGGTTTGGCCCAGTGTTCAGTCACCCCCCCCCCTTCTCCTCCTCCCGTGGACCTCCAGTGATGGATTGCTTTCCTCACTCTCGTTGCTTGGCGTGTGCTGTGGCCTCGCCGGACTCCTGCCGACCGTTGGGAACTGCCCTGTTTTCCCTCTCCCTGACTCCAAAACCTCCAACCAGTCAGCAACTCCACTCATTACCCAAGCTACCCACTTTCCCTCCTTCCCTCTCTACCATATTGTATTGCCTGTTATTTTTCCAACACTGGCAGACGAGCAGGATGGATCCTGCTGTTGCTTCTGAATCTGCATCCAGACAATAAAGAGAAGTCAAGCCAATGTCTGTCCTTTGGTTCCTGTTCAAGAGGTGAAGAAAGAAGCAGAACTATGTGTAAAGAGGGGCATATAAAAACTGGCTATTGTCTTGCCTTTTGTCCAACAAAAAACACATATTCAGCCCAGCACGACTTAATAATAATCTTCAGGATAAAACCAACACAATCTAAAGCAGCTCATTCTGCCAACTTGCTAACATGCAGACTGTCTACTGCCCATATGGTGCCTGAGTGCTGGTTCTCACTTTCAGGGAGGCGAAGGTGTCACGGGAAGTCAGATTGCTATCCACTGGGCGTGCGAGAGGTCTGCAGCTGGAGAACGGCTGCTCTGAGAGGCCTAATCCTCAGGGGTTTAAGTGGGATTTTGAACATACAGGGTGCACACACATACCCACACACATACTGTATGAGTGCTTACACTTTAGGGCCTGTATACAGACATACGCACAAATCATTCTGGCAGACTCAGACAATCCAGAAAATAGGATTTAAAAGTGAATTTCTGGCTTCATACAACTTGTGTCTTATTTTTTACAGTTGTGGTAATCATTTTTTTATCAGTAAGTTAAAGACATTTCACTCGAAAGCTCATGGTGGTGCTGGATTAGAAAGTCAGGGGACTGAAGTGGTTAGGACATATTTTTTGGGAGCCATGAATATGTATACCAAATTTTGTGCCCATCCATCCAATAGACGTTGAGATATTTCAGTCTGGACCAAAGTGGTGGACTGACTAACTGACACTGCCATCCCTAAAGCCATGTGGCTAAGAATGTGGCTTAGTGTGGCTAAGAATAAGACCCATATTCCAATTGGGAATTAGGATGGGGTGCATGTGTCTTTTCGTGTATATATGCATGCTCATGTGGGTGCACAGTATGAGCCAAGGGAGATTTGTATGTACCATCACATAGAGAGTAATTATTTTCTGCACTTGTGGAAGCTTCTGTATGCGTGCATGCGTCCGTGCGACTGAGAGCCAAGAAGGGCGGATGAAGTGTGGGTGGGTGTGAATGATTCTGACATCATCACCGCCTGCCGTCTCGTCCTCTTCCAGTGCCCTGATACTGACAGGTCCTCTATTGTTCCAGCGTTGCGTGGGCTCCCAAGGTTCCCATGTGTTAGAAATCATCCACCCACGTGCTACAGCAGACAGGGGCCCAAGACTATGAAACTGTATACTGAGAGTCTGTGGGCTGCAAGACGGACCCTGATGAAAGACAGTGTGACTGCAGGGAGAATAACAAACGCCAGGCTCCTAGACACTGTACTCTGCACACATATACACACACACACACATACACACACACACACACTGCAGAGATGCAGTGCAGACACATGTACCCACACACACACATATCCATGCAGGTACACACTCGAGGTAGACAAACACATAAATGCACTGTCACGCTACAGACTCATACGGCCCAGACTTAAGGGCCAATGGGAGTTGGAGTGTGGGAGTGGGTGGAAAGATGGGTAGCAGGGTAGATAGATGGGTAGTGGTGGATTGGATGGATGAGGAGATTTAAAGAACCTTGGTTCATGATGGCTGAACCCACTTCTGGTTCTGCTCAAAGCTGGTTTGGACGCAAGCCAGGCTGAGTGCGCTGGCACAGGTGAACACAGTCACACTCTTGGCTCACGGTCCCCCCACAGATCATTAAAATACAGACAGGACAGAGCTGGGGAGTCTGTATATTTTCAAGTGGAGCTGGGCTCATTGTGTGGCTGCATCTGCATTTATTGAAATCATCTGCAGGACTGGATGAAATACTATTTGCAAATATTTGTGTAGATTTTTTTTTTTTTTTTTTATTATTCTTGAGAACCAGATGGCTGGGAAATTTTACACTATTTGAAAATGAATTTAGCATAAACCTGTGGTCAACCTAACAGATGTTTCCTGTGACTTTATACCACTGTAGCTTTTATTTACCTTTTTGAAAATTTCACAGCGCTGTCACTTACGAAACAGGCCACAATGTGAATATAGTTTCGTACATTAGAAAGTAATCTCATGTGAAACTGGTTCCTTTTTTCTTCAAATTGTTCCCATGACTAAACTGTGTTTACTATACATGGAGACTCAACATTTTACCTCAAACACTTCGGAGTGACACCTTGTTCAGACACAAACCGTGACCGTGCCCTTACCTCATACAGGCTCCACATTATTGGATCATGGTCATCTTTTTTATGACAACACCTGTACTCGAAAACCTCTGCCATCTTGCGTCTAAATCTTTGTATGGAAACCCAAATCCCTGGAATTTATTGGGGGCAGTAAACGTGCGGCTGATGCTCAGTAAACCTGCTATTTATTGATCAGCCTGTGAGTGTTAAACTTCTTCCCTTTCATGCTTACCCAAAAGGCTCTTGAGAAATCAAGTCCTGCCTCTGATGTAATATATGAACAAAGTGAAAAATCACATATTTCATCACAGTAATGCAACAGTAGTATAAAAGCCCTACTGCCTCTTATTGTTCATCTGCATACAAATCTATATTGTACCATTAGAGCAGTCTTTTTAAAATGTTTTCATAGTGATACATAATGATGCATAATTTTCCCATGATGCAAAAGCAAATTTGCAGTCTAAATTGTAAAGATGTTAAACAAACTCTAGAAACAAACAAACGCTTTTTTTGGATTATCTGATATTACAGAGAGTTTTGAAGACCATGCTATCAACATATATATATATATATTTTCATGACAGTTATAACCTACTTTAACCTTATCACAATAGGTGATAGCCTGACATTAAAGCTGCATTAATTAGGGTCCCAAGTGGCCTAATGGATACAGTGCATACGACATAATTGCAATGTCCACAATGTGCTTCCTGCGCCAGGGGACCTTTGTCATACCCCAGTCTCTACCCTTGTTTCCTGTATCTTTCTCTAAACTGTCGAAATACCAAAAAAAAAAAAAAATCAAAAAAGTTGTTATGCTGAGCAAAGAGTATATTTGGGGCTGAATTTATGTCCACCAAACAGATCTAAGTCTAATAGTTACTCCTCTTTTAGTTTTACCAACTTTGACTGAAACATCTGGCTGTTTGGCTGCTCAGTCTTTCACTTTCTTCACCAGCTATTCGCTAACTTTGTCTGCTGTTTGGTAGCTTATAGTTTGTTTTGCGGACAGCAGTTATCTGCTTGCATCTGAAAATGAGGTTGACTAGAGTGATAAGACTGCACCAAAACAACGAACTGGAAGAAGCTAAAATGCTCCATAGAGCTGCATAGAGCTGAGGGGAACTGTGGAGTCAGATTACCCTGCAATCCTATCAATACAAGTAGATCAAAATGCTTGGAAATTAGATTTTGTGTGATATACAGGAACTTGGTTATACTTGCAGGGTCTTGCGTATGGATTTGCCACTGGTCTTAATCTTCAGATGCTTCTGTGAAACCAGACTCCAGAAACCAAACTTTGGATCCTTATGGTTGAAAGACATGGGTGCCTTTGTTGTCCTAGGATTGGCCGTCTGGCTGCCATGATACCTTTATGACAGCAGTCTGATCCCGGTGCACTCTGGGAGCCCTCGTGTTGATGGATGATTCCTCTGCTGCCCGATGCCATTGCCTCCAGGACCATTTCCCCAACGTTCCTCAGGCTGGGGGTGTTTGGACAGGGGACCTGGAAGGTAGGAGAATGAATGGAGACCTGGTCACAATGGCTGAATGAGCTTCTGTGTATGATGGAGAGGCTTGCTGGTCGCAGCAGAGGGTTAGAAGTTGTAGATGTGGGATTGGCTTACCATGAAGACAAAGTCTACTGTTATACAGAGAGAGCGAGAAGCTGTTGATGTGTTTGATTGATATGTTTTTCTATAGGCCCGTATCCTTTATGGGCTGGTATGCACTTTATACTGTTTTACTGTTATACTGTGAGTTTTCCTGACATATAGACTCACTTATGGACTTTGTAGCAACACAGTGACATAAATAAGACTAAATTGGAGATCAGGTTTATGATCATTCTTTGTCATGTTGATGCAGACAGCAGGTCTAAAACATTCTGAAACTTAACCCTCACAAAAATGGAGTCCTGCTCCACAGTTCAAGTTCTGGGAACCTAGTTTGTCCTGGGAAACCTGAATCCCTCATCCAGTATATACACACCACATGCTACTGACTTCTGAGAACGTTTCAGATGGATGGACACCTTCTCTTGAAGCAGGCTAAGTACCCCGCTGAAAGCTCTTTAACAGTGACGATGACTGGCAGAGGACAAGTCTAGCTTTAAAAATGTGGAAGCAGTTGCACAAAAAGGTTGTAATACGAGTGTGTTAGTGATACAGTACATCCTAAAGGGACTGTCATCAATGACATCATTGGGCTTCTGTTCAAACCATGAAAACAACCTGCTTTTACATTTTCTACCCTCATAACACTAACGTGCTCTCTCAGTAGCGATGGAAAAGAGAGCATCACTAGTTGAATTTTGCTAATTTCTCGCGTTACTCGCATAAAGTCCATGTTAATTTGCCTCAGGAACAGCTCTGGAATGTTAGATGATTTTGGCGTCTCTAACATGCCTGCTGTCAACCAACTCAGCTGGAGAATAAAATCTCTGTCCAAGATGGCAGCCTGTTCTATGAAATCCTATGAAAGTTGCTCCAGCTTCCGCCTGGAAGCCAGAAAAGCTTTCGCTGTGTCTGAAATCACTCGTTACTCCCTATGTAGCCCACTATACACTGAGTTCGCCATTTTGTGAGTGCGGTGAGGGGGTGGTATCTAACCATGCCTCAAACCAGAGGTAGTCACTGATTCTTTTTACAGCAGGCTGTGCACTGACTATCTGGGCTACAAACAGAACAGACAATATACTGACTGTCCAGACATGAGCCGTAGTTAGCTAGCGACACATGCACCGACCACGTGTGTGGATTGTGGCTGAGTGTGTTTATGTGACAACTCAGGGGGTCCAGGTCTTTCTACTTCCTCCAGTCTCTGTATCTTTAAAGAGTCATTCAACCTTGAGATGAATGCAGAGATTTCACTCGAGTTAAAACATTTTAATTTCACGTGGATGTGTCTTTCTTTCAACTCACACCACCCCAGGTCAATTTGTGTCCAGTTACATCTTTGCAGTGACATTATACGCAGTCACACTGCCTCTGTCACATTACATTCAGGTAGTGGGGGATAGTACGGCGTAAAAAGGGTGTGACTTCAACGCTGGCGACTTTGACACGGGTCCTGTGTCCTACCCATAGACTGTAAATAAAGATGGAAGTAGCCTTCGAGTCAGACACTGCCAAGATGGCAACAGGAACCCATGGGTGATGTCCCATAAGTTTCCGTCACCATCTTGGCAATGTCTGCCTCCGCCTAACTCCTGGCTAATCCAAAAATGGGCGAGTGTGTTGAGACTTTGGTGCGCGCTGGTTTGGTAAGCATACGCTCACCTGTCACTGAAAGCGATACACAACCTAAATTATGCATAAATTTAAGCCTTAATAACATTTAAACACATGAGTTATATAAAAATTCAACCCTGTACAGTTGTCCTGAAGGAGGAAATTAGCTGTGGTACCAGGCTGTAAATGTATTTCTGCAGTAAAGTTAGACAGTTTAACATGGGAGTCTATGGGTATTGACTCACTTTTGGATTCAGCCTCAAGTGGCCATTTGAAGAAGTGCAGTTTTTGTCACTTCCGTGTTAGCTTCATTTTTCAGCCTCGGAGGTTGCTGCTTGTTGTTTGGTCAATGTTGGTTTTGTTTTAATTATTAAGGTGATCTTTCTTTGAGGGTAGGACTAAAGGGCTCAGGGTGTCCTGCAATGTGAGAAATACTACGTATGATTGTTTTTCATTTTTTGAGCCAGACAGTGAAGCCTCACTCTCCAGCCTTCATGCTGTGTGTACTCGCCTTGTGCTTTCAGGTGAACAAGGCCTTCTATGTTCACTTTGCTCTCCAAACAGTGTGATTGAGTGGTCCTCTGTGTGATGATTTGCAGAGTCAAACTGCTGCTGGGTTTCCTGGCTCCACATCAGGCAGGACACAGCAGGTCAGAAGTACCAACCAGAGGGAGCCGTAGACCGGAGTCCCATGGCCTGAGGCTCTGGTATCCACTTCGCTTAAGACGCAACATCCAAAGGAGCCCTTTGCAGGAAGTCTCAGATAATTTAATGTTGTGCAGCTCCTCAACTTTGGCCCGTCTTGACTGATTGTGCAATGGAAATCGAAGATTTATAACTCCTGCAGGAGCCGCTAATCACCGGAGACGGGAGGCTTGGGGGGTGGTGGTGGTGGTGGGGGAGGATGAGCAGAGGCGGGCTGCATGACTGTCCATCGCAGAGAGCGTCCGACTTGTGCACACACGGGCCTGCTCGCCATGCTTGTTCACTTACTCACAGGTACACAGAGCTGACACGCAAGCTCACACACATGCACACATGCTCGCCCTGACATGACACACACATGCAAACACACGCTCCTCATACGCCTCCTTCAACACAACGGCCGTCTTGGGAGGATGTGCGGAAGACGGTGCAGTTTTTTCCCCTCCCCTACTCTCTGTTTGGCGGTTTCTGTCTTGCATGTGTGAAGGGCTGAAAACAGACGTACTAAACAGAGAAATAGATTTGCAGGTGGGCTAAAATAACAATGAGGATGAAAAGAAATGGGATGTGTGCTCCCAGCTTCTTTGCAACCAAGTGGATGAGGGATCACAGAGAAGAGGGCAGAGCAGAGGGACACAGGAAGAGAGGAGAACAGTCTTGTTACATTAAGTTTCTCCTGGGTCCATTTCATTTGATAAAAGCCAGCGTGCTGTGGTCTTTTGCAACCCGTCAGCAAGGTGAGACAGACATGTCCGGGACAGACTCTCACTGTCAGGTTTGAAAAGATGAGAATTAACGAGCGGCAGAGTCTAAAGACGGCTGACTTCTCTGCTGAGCATTCCCAAGGTCGTGTTGTTTGAGTCTGTCATTCACCATACCATCAATCTCCAGAATTAAAATTGTATTATTTACAATTTTAAATATTTCATGATTTTTTGCAAGTCTCCACACAATATTCCCACAAACCCTCCCCTTCCTTCTTCAGCCACACGCCCCTACAATATTATCCCATTATGATGTTGTCTTAACTCTCACTATCTCACCTTCTTTTCAGCGGTCTCCTTCCCTATCAGCCTGTCAGTTTCTGTAGAGGGAGTCTTTGATGTGAGCGACGAGCTGCCTCCTCAGCGCACAATAACAGTGAGCAGATGGAGCCGGTGGAGCAGAGCGCAGAGGAGCCCAGTAGGAGAAGGACATGCTTTAATTTCTACGGTCGCCTCTTGTAGAGATGACCTTCACACCTCCGGCGATCCATCAAGATCCTTTCCCGCCAAGAGGTGCTGGAACGCTGGTGGTTTTCAAAATAAACGTCTTCCTGTGTAGAGCAGGTGAGAGTGCACAACTACAGACTCTAAATGAGCAAGTGGAGCTGATTAAATTTGCTGCATGTTACACGTTTACATTTTCTTGTGATATATGCAACTAAAAGAAAAGTTTCGAAAATTAAAATCATGAATTTTTGAGTCTTGAAAACCTGCAGAAATACAGACAGAAAATACAACAAAACTATTTCAAACAGCAAAAAAATGGTTAGTTGCTTTGTTTGTTTTTTTTATCCATAAACACTGTTCTAAAATATGTATAGCACCAAACACACTTCACACTTCTGAGTAGCCAAGCTTATCTTGAAAATAACAACAAATATATATATACATGCCTTACTGTGCCACAAGCCTGTAAATAAAGTGAAAACTGAGCAAAAACATTCTGGTTCAAAGGGTTGAGACAAACAATTAAAGTTATTTTTTTGTGTGTGTTTTAAAAACTCTTGCTGCAAAATGGGGAAAATATTTCTTCCACCCGTAACATCTGAGTTATGATTAGATAGTAGGTTGATCTGTTTTCTTGGCTGACCTTTTCATTTAACACTTGTTGCAAACTGAACACTTTAACACTGTGTTTTATTTGTTGTGTTGATCCATAAGAAGATATATTTGTGGTTTTAAGAACCAAAAACCATCTCAGTGTAGTTTTACATCTCCTCTCTCGGGCTTCTCTCTGGAGCTCTAGTAACAACAGGTCAGTGAGCCAATCAGAAGAGACTGACTGACTGACTGACTGCTTTGTTGTGACATCACAAAGTTACAGAAGTCCTGACGGCTGGTTTTAAGGCTCAGTTTCTTAATACAGGCTGTGTGCATTTCTCTGTGGACTGAGCACTTTGATACTTTCACAGTATTAATATAGAACCTAGACCTGCTTTATAATCAAACAACACATGGACAATTTACTTTAAACAATATGGGACCTTTCATATAAAGTAAAATTCAGTAACTACCTGTATATAGAGCAGGGTGTCAACCACTGTATTGAAAGTATTGAAGTTAACTGTGGGCTCTCCACAGTTTTCAATCACACCCTTTTATCCATCTGAATGATTCATCACTGGAAATGTTTGAAAATGGAAACGGTGCAGTGCAGCTGCTCATCTAACCGCAGGTTGCATTTATCCACAGATGCAACATTTTTAGCTTTGTAGCCGGTGACGTGGTCGGCTCAAGGGTGTTTGGCTCAATTCTCTGGTAAAATCTTTGCTTTTAGTGGCAATACCCTCCGCGTGCTGAAAGCCTGTTTTAAGAATATTCCTGTCGAAGGCTTGCGGGTGAAGTCACTGGCTGCTTCAAACTCTGACGAATGTTTTCTTATTGCTCTTTGCCCGCAGAGAAGGTTGTATTCAAAGACGAGGAGTTATTTCAAGAATGTTTTCTGCAGCTGAATCTGCTTTTATAATCACAGCCGAGGAGATATTACCGGGACTGTATCCATCCTTATTTTTAGTGGCCGCCACCGTAGCATTAAATTCTGTGCAACTGTCAACTGGGATACGACGATGGAGAGTGATATTCTTAGAAAATGTGTTGCCTGAACTTGTACTTATACCACGAGCCAATTTAGACTAAATGAATAAAAACATAACAAGGTGTACAAGGCTATTGGCAAGGTAAGAAAATATATTTAACTCCCACGATGAGCTACTTTCCTACAGATAAGTGGAAGGGAAACCTACATTTTCTGGTGTTTTGGCAAGCGTTTACATCCCACAATCACAATACCACCAAATTAAATCTAATCCATAAATTTGGCCACCCCTGTGCCTTTAAAAGGAACCTCTATGGTGAAAGAACAACATTCCAGTTTCATTAGTTTACACTGCTGATATTAATACTATCATTACAATTGGACATGGTTTATTTTGACTACTATTACCACTAATACAATAATAGACCCTAATAGAGGCTGAGCGAGGGGGAAAACGGGCACAGGATCGACTTGGAGTTATTCCACCCCCAGCAGCTGCAGCGGGGCCCAGAGGGGTCAGACGTACAGTAACACTTGACCCCGAGCCTGTGTGTGTGTGTCTGTGGGTGTGTGTGTGTGGAACAAGCATCCCACCCTCCCACCAACTCCAGTCCCAGCAGACCAGCAGAAAGGGCAGTAACCTCTGAAGGCTTTGTTTGGTTGGCCGGAGTCTGAGCATAGGCCCACCATTGTAAGTCTGGGGACTCCTATGCTCGAGCTCTTGTTTTCTTTGGGAAGCAGGAAATTGGATGACTGGCTACCTGCTACAACAACATCCTGTACTTGAGAAGCCGTCTTTTCACCCATACCCACCTATTATTTCCCTTTTCCATCATACGCAAGTGGTCAGCCAGCACGATTTTTTTCTTTCTTTTTTTTTTTTTTTTTTCCTCTGGTCCTGGGGGCCCCGTGCGTGGGTTTGTCTAGGTTCCACTCAGGTTGAGATCAAATTGGCCCCATCCAGATGCTTCCGTTGAAAATAGTGTGCGGGGGCCAAATAGTTTAGCTTTTTGGAGCCCAACTCCACCTTGTCAAGTTAATGGCCCTTTGTGAGCTGCCTGGAATGACAGTGATGGTGCGCATAAACGAATGTTCCAATTCAAACCCTCAAACACACACATGTGCACACACCCTCACATCTCCTTGGAGCTGTGTTAGTGCTTGTCAGGTCATTTCAGACTAATCACAGTGATCAGCGTCGGGTCTACAGGAGACCACTTGCCATTAGGATTACAGACAGGATCTAGGTGGGCGGTGATGAGAGCTGATTCCGATCGGACCTCAGGGAAATCTGACCCACATATGAGATATTAATGAAGATAATTATGCCATCATCGGAAAGGCTTTTGAGTAAAGCTTGCTGTGTCACAGGAGCTCTCAAAAAACACTCATAATTCCTCTTGATAAGATTTGTCGCGCCTACCCCCATACAGGAAGATTTCACTGAACTGTGAGACTATTTTACTGCACCTGGGACCATGTGACTGATGCCCAGGGGCGCATGTGCACAGGTATGCACATAAGCCTAATTTAGCCTAATTATCAGAATGAATTGGCGTTTTGTTTCACTTCATTTTTCAGTCTGACATTATGCGCATTTTTGCTTGGAGGATGTTGTTGTATTTCAGTAGCAAGTGACATAATCGGTCCTGCTGGTATCACTTTCAGTCATCAACTTGCTGTAGTGGTTGCTAAGAGCAATTAGCCACTTGGGGATAGCAAAACAAGCTGTTAACACAACATTGACATTGTGAATCTGCTAGCAAGCAGTTTCCTGTTTGCACATCTAGCAGAAAACATAATATTGGAGCCGTGTTCCTGGTGATTCACTCACTTTGGTCCTTTAGCTGCTAAATGCTCTGCTATGTTCAGCAGTTTGGTGCAGGCCAAGTAGTTTACAGTGGCTTTATTGGAGCTTTTCCCTCTGAAAACAACTGCCTGTCATGGCTGCAAACAGGGTTGATCAGAGCGATAAGATTGTGCCAAAATATTAAAGTTACAGGTTGCAAAAGTCAGGTGATTATTCTCTGTGGGCTTCTTCCTTTCAAATTAAAGTCATTTGACTCTTTGTTAATATAAAAATATTGGCTAGTGCAGCTTTAATATTTGTCATGTTCATCTGTAAGTAAACTTACAACATTCTGTACAGCTGCATCAGCCTCATCCATGCTTGTCCCCATTTTCATGGTCACCATTTCTCTGGCTCTGGCACAGGAAGCTTGTGTCCTTATTATTAAACATGGCTACAAAGGCTCTGATTGGCTAGCTTTTTCCAACAGAGGAATTAGCCACCAATGAGCATAGCATCAGACCTGTTACACCTGACTCAATTAAAAAAAACAAAACCTAATATATGGGTGGCATCTCTGGAACTAGGCTAAAATACTATTTCATGGTTAAATAGACATGCAAGTACACAACCATACATGCATGATTGATTACCTTTGATGTCAGCTGCTAACATCAATAGCAAATGGAAGCAAATTTAGCAAGTTAATATCTGACCAAATGGACTACACGTGATAAAACCGTCAGCCAAGGAAACCTACTGTTCAATCATAACTCGGTTGTTACGGGTGGAAGAAATTATCAAGATATTTTCCCCATTTTGCAGCAGATGATTTATTCTATTTGCAGAAACAGGCAACATCTGTGTTTTATCAATAATATTCAAAATGTATAAAAAAAGAATAGTAAAAAATGTTTGACAGAAAAAAAACTATATTCTAGGTGAAGAAACTAACAAAATGAAAAAAACCAACATCTGATTCAGAGGCACTTATGGCTTGGCAACACTTGTGCAGTCTGAGTTTTCCCAGGTGGTTGTAGTCAAGCGTCAAAGGCCGTGATTACAATATTGGAACCAAAGGGGATACCCTCAAACACAATCACATCACGGTCTGATAAGTCATCACTGGCCTTAAAGCCACTGTATGACTGTACAACGAGCGCAAGTATCATCTCTGCAACAAGAGGTGGCCTCTAAAAACAGTATTTAGTACTTATCAATAGTGTATCAAAATGCAGTTCATTATGGACAGAAATCAACTATTTACAACAGAAAACAACAAAGGAGATGCTCAGTGATTTCATCCTGGGAATAATGAAAAAAAGTCTCTAGAATTATTTGATTCTTGCAGCTTTCCAAAGAAATGAGCAAAAGTTGCATTGTGCTGCATCAGTGTCCAGTTGACCCCAGTCTCTCTCTGTGTGCTACAAGGTGATCAGCATCTCCTTTTCATTATGCTCCACCCCCTCCCCCTTGTTCATTCAGAGCTGGGCGAGGCAGCCGAGTCTATGTCGTCATTTTCCAGGTCGTTCGGGGAAGCCGACTGTCCTCCTTTCACCCTCTTCCACTTCATCCTCCGGTTCTGGAACCACACTTTCACCTGTGGCACAGAAGCAAAATTGTTACCTTAGAGATTATAATGTCACATAAACACTGACAGAGCCAGATTAAAACCATTTTAAAAAGGGATTGCGTTTAACAGTTTTATTATAGTGTCATCAGCATATACTGAGATAATTGTGATAAATTTGCTTCAGACATAACTTCCTGGTGTCCCCCCTTTGTAGTAATTTAATATTAATGCAGTTGAACATTAACCTGCAACTATTTTAATAATTTATTACTTAAAATTAATTAAAAATTCACTGGTTCTAGCCTGTCAAATAGGAATATTAGCTGGTTTTCTTTGTCCTCTATGAAAAATAATCATCAAATTAATAAATTAATTAAAATAAACATTAGTTGCAGCCCTACTAGTGTATAACAGTTAATACTATGAATAAATACTGAGCTGCATAAGAATTTAAAACAATAAGTGTCTGTAACACACAGACACAGTGCAGAATATGTTTTTTCACCACATATGAACCTGTAACAGGATCACTGTGGCTGTTCTTTCTGCTTTGCAACACGGTCAGCAGAAAAATGGACAAATAATCTCCCACAAATCTCCCAGCGCAGTATATAAACTGGCTGGGTTTGGTTGGCCTTGCAAGTTGCATGAATTGTCAGAGTCAGTGTCAGAGCTCAGCTCAATTCTGGCTCAGAACCTGTGCTAGTGCAGGCAGAGAGTATCGTATGGACAGCGGGTCAGAAGAGTCAACTATCAGGATGTCAGCCTACACAGGACGTAAGTTTACTCACAACGTGGATAGTGCTCATTTGTATCACTGCACTGTTCTGAAATGAGAATATCATGCTTTAACTGTCTGGCCAAGAACAGCAGCAAAAACATACACTTCCTGAGAGTCGGGGAAATTCGAGGGAAAAGGTGGCAGAAACTTTAGCTACATCTGCGATGGAGAACCCTCAGCCAGGGTGTTAGACACTTAATAAACATGGTGGCAGACTGCATGACCGGTGCTATATAACTCATTTATAACAACCAGTCCAACAGCTACTATGTAGATCATTCATTCAATAGTGATACAAGGCTCAGTGTCAAGTTAAATCTGAGCTTGTGTCATGCTTAAGTTACGAAGTAATGAATGTTTCTATTTTGGATATTGCAGCTTTTAAATTTGCTGAGTTAAATGGGAATAAATGGATTGACAAAACTCTCCAGAAACAACAATGTGTTAGTCCATCTCTCAATACTTTGGTTCCCAGCCCCAAACCCACAGACTCCCACTGAAGATATGACTTTATGTTATTTTTTTAAGGTCCAGTTATTTCCTTAAAAGGCCAGGCACTGTACTTTTTATTGTGCATTTGTTGGGGACTATTTTCAGCAGCTGATGGATACACATTTAGTGTCCTACTGCTGTTTACAGCAGCAGGATGTTGTGTGTGAGATTGAGTTGGCAAAAGTTCCATGTGTGTTTTTATGGTAATGAAGGAAAGTCACCCAGTGCAACAGTGTGGCTCAATGATGTGCTTTTAATTGTTTCTACAAAACAGTGGAGCTCTATGGCTCAGAGGAATGAGATATATCCTAGGATAAATTTGTTGTAGGTTTGCGTCTTCTATGGAATTTGTTGTCAGTAGGAAAATTAAAACTATCACCAACCTTATGCTTTAAGGCAGAAAAAAAACAAACATTCATAGCTGTTGAATTAGGTCATAATGCAAAGAGACAAAGCTCAATGCTCTTTTACTTAGAAAAGCACACACAGTAAGTTAAAAAACGTGTTGAAAGCATCTACATTCAATCTATGAGGTGATTGTTGCAGTTCATATCTGTTTCTCTGTAGCTGTCCAACCTGTGTGCAGTTTAAGCTGGATTTCTGAGGTCAAGGAAGTGTTGGGTGACCTCTGTACGTCACACTGAGCATCTCCCCCTTCATCTCTGAGACTCAGATGAATCTGTTCCCACATACTGCAGCCTCTTCGTCTCCGGGTTCCTCTGCTCATCGTGACTGATTGAAAGGACGGCAAATCGCCAAAGAGCGTAGGATGAGTTGGAAAACACCGGCAAGTTGCAGTGGGAGCTCTGAGTGAAGATGGAACCTGGCTGCATGTGCGGTTTGAGTGTGTTGGTCTCTCTGTACAAATGTGTGCGTGAGTGTGCGTGTGTGTGTGTGAGTGTGTTTTTCAGGGGTCTGCGAAATAGATTTAGCAGCAGACGGCAGTATGTGTGGTCACTGTGGCACCATGGCCTCATTAGGAGGAGCTGGGACACTGGGCCTGACAGACAGACTGGGGCTTTATCCAGCAGCATCGACACATGTTCGCCCGATTTCATCAGGTCTGGAGCTGCCGCCCACTCATTAAAGCTGCATGTCATTCAGCTGCAACCACAGGATGAAAAGTATTCTGGAAAATATGCTTCATTGAAATTTAAATGCAACTCTGTTTATGCCATATTATCATATGTATAGTGGATATAGAGTCATTTCGAACACTCTCCACCTTAAAAAAATCAATGGCGACCTTTTTAGAAGGTTTGTTTATTCAATTTTTTCTGGTCCATTTTTTTATTTTTAATTTTAAGCTCCATGATATTCTTAAGCCACTTGAGTTATTAAGGTGTTAGTTTAAGATGGTGGTTTATTTTTCTTTTTATAGGTAAAATTTTCATTGGGAATTCTGCTGCTGAAAAGGTGGAATCCATTTTTTTTATCTCAAATCTTTTAGTATTCATAACATAAACCTTTCTACAAAGATTTCAACTAGATTTTGGGGCTTCTGGTATAAAATATATCTACTCCAAAATCGCATTACTGTTTTCTCATTATTTACTTCATCCATCTTGCAGAGGTGTAAATACAAATAGATGTGCAGCTACTGTGAAATGATAATCATTATCCTTTAACATCCATGTGTGAGGGGACGGTGGTGTACCTGTCTCTCTGTGAGGTCCAGGTTGACGGCGATCTCGTAGCGGCGGAGCCTGGTCAGGTAGTTGTGGTGGGTGAACTCGGCTTCCAGCTCCCTCAGCTGCTCCTTGGTGAACGCCGTGCGCTCTTTCCGGGCCTTGCAGCTGGAGTCCACCTTAAAACTGGACTCCTGGATATCTGGAGAGAGAAAATGCGTTTCACACAAGCTCTGGGGTGAGGTTGCTCTTACCCTGTTTGTCTACTTCTCAAATAGTTCTCTCAAAGAAAACACACTTGATGTTATTTCATAGAAAGTTATGCATATATTTCTTCTGCTTTTTTTTTTTTTTTTTTAATCACATTTGCTTAAAACAGAGCAAAAATAAATACAAAAGGTTTTACATATGATGGCACCACTTGACCCTCTATTTTCATTTTATTCACAGCTAATCTGATTTGAATTAGCTATCCATTAATTTTGTGACCAGCCCCTAGTTGACTATTAAACAGACCTTAAGGACCTTTCCAACCAACAAACTACAACCTCAAAGACTCTTTAGTGGGAGGCCCCTCATATAGTAAACACCAAAACCAGCACTTTAAAAAGAGACCACCCTGACCTGAGCGTATGAGCCCTGTTCACCTGTATCCTTAGTGTACAGTGAGCATGCAAGTACATATGTGCATGTGTTTTTTTGCTTGTACTCTGCCTGTATGAAGATATAAGTATAAATTTGTGCATTTGTACATTCATTCATGGTGTGTGTGAGAATGTGTCGGCACAGGGCAGGGGCCACCAAACCAGCCACAGAGGGACTGAGTTAGGAGAGGAATGCAGCGGAACATCGTTAAAGCCTCTAACAAAAGAACAAAGGTGCGGATGTGTCCAGGTCTGAGTACTACGTGGGTGTGTGTGTGTGTGTGTGTGTGTGTTTGTGTGTGTGTGTGCATGTGTGAGAGATTTCCAACTGGAGCACTCAGGGGAGATTCACATTAACTCATCTCTGCATGACAGCAAATACATCTGAAAAAAAAAAGCGTGAGATGTCTCTATGAATGTGGCAGTGGGGTTAATATTTCATAAGACAAGGGATGTGCTAAGATTTATAGATTTCTCTGCCTCCATATTCCCTATTAAAGGTGGAATTTTAAACCTCATTTACCAGGGTAAGTACAAATGAAAGCTAGCTGATCTGACTTTCAGTAAAACTTCTCTTGTGTATGAAAAGGAATGAGTTTTTTGGTAATAATTGTGCATTGGTAGCGACACTAGCAGCTGATGTAATCTCTAGAAAATGGTTCTAATTTGTCAAAGTGAGAAGTTTTTCTTGGTGCTTGCCAGAGCACCGGGCCAGAACGTGAAATGGACTGCAGTACCTGGTCCAGATGTGACTGGGCAGACCAGGACATGTGTGCGCATGTGAGCAGTTTGTGCATATCTGCTTAACGTGTGCAAACGCCAGGATGTGTGTGCTGGAGTGCCCATGTGTCACACCCGAGTGAAACCCTCTCACTCTGGTTTAAGTGTCACTAATGACACGCTGCCCTGAGTGTGCCGGTGCTGCCTGGCCTCGGCAGGTCTGGTCTGGAGCTGTGCCAGGCAGTTTTAGTTGGACTGAACACCTGGCAGGGGCACACACTGGCTCTCACTAAACAGACCCCCAATAAATATCCTGCACAGCCAGAGGCCGTAAACTTGCAGGGAGAAGGCTTCTGCACCCAGCAGGGTCCCAAAGACAAACAGCATTTGGTACCTTTCTTTTGGGCGGAGGGTGCAAAAGCAGTTCGTCTTAATCAGGACTGAATTAAAGCTGCTGTAAAGTCACGATTGTTTTAAAGTAAAAACCCCAGGCGAAAATTACACGTTTGACTGATCACATAATTTGCGTGTGTAAAAGTGGGAGCCGGGATTTCACAATGAATTAGGATCTTTTATTAGTTACACTATTAAAACCCCTTATTTACAGTTAGTAAACAGTATTCAGTTAATGAATGGTTAATACCACATTATAACACTTTGTCATGTTTCTGTGAGCAGATATAAGATTATCTATAAGTGTTTACTAATATGCATGAATGGGTGAATTTTACTTGATCACATAAATTATACATAATCTATTTACACATTTATCAACACTTTTAAACCCACCTGTGATTGATCATACGTGTGTGTAAAATGTGAATAGATGCTTTATAACATACTGTAATCATCACGCAGGCTTATGCATTTATGTATATATATAACTGTTTATTCGTAATGGAGTTATATCATAAGAGGAGTTATAAATAGTGAAAAATACATTAATAAAAATACGTGTAACAAAATAATGTGAATTTTAAAATGTCCTTATATTTGCTCACAACTACATCATAGTATGTTATAAACCATTTGTTAAGTGTTTATAAACTGGTAATAAATGTTAAGTGGGGTGTAAAAATTAAGTGTTAATGTTTCGTTTTATAATTAAACTGAATTTTTTTATTATTCATATGTCAGTTTATCAGAAATTACAGAGAACATTAAGAAATATTGATATAAATAATAGTAATAATAATCACACTATTAATATTTTTCATAGCATGTTTACTTGCTAATAGCAGAATGTTTACATGAACGTCTCTGTTACATACTGTACTGTATTATAAAAAATACTGATCAAACTTTGGATTGAAGTCAATATCAGATAGCAGAGTGAGTGCAGGGTTTTGGACACGTCTCTGTGAAAGCACCACATTTTCATATCTGTATAAACACACACAGATACGAGCAGACTGTGTAGCAGCTCTGTCTGTAATGTGAATGCCTTCAGGACATTTTCCTAATATATGCTCTTCTACCAGCTCGAGCCATTCAAGACTGAATGGCTCTTTTTCTGAAACCAAGAGCTGATGTAGTGGTCAGACATGTTGCATGCACTCAGTGGGAGATTGTGTTACGGCTTAACGACAGGAAAATGTCAATGGATAAGAATGTAAAAAGTGGGCTCACAGGCAAGTGATTTTACCAGACGTGGTCTGGCATGTTTTCAGTGTAGTGAGTGGAGGTTACAATAAGGTAAGGAAGGGAGGGAGGGGGGAGAGGGGGTCTACACTCCCCCACCATCTTCTTCAATTAGGATTGTGTCTGTTGCAGATACAGGCCATGTAGCTATTCCCCAAATAATTATTTATGCTCTTTCTAATCTGATATGCTTCAATTTGTTTGGACAAATTTTAATCCAGTTACACTCTGTTATAACTTCAGTGACAATATCTGGACAGTTATGCATCATGCAGCACATTAAACTCAACATTAAGATTTGTAAATACTGAGTCTTACTGTCCATATGATTGAATCTCATTTAAAATATATACATTTTTTAAGCCAAAATTTACTAGACGACACAATGCTCTCCAAACTAGAAATGTATTGTATTTACTGCAAACATTTTCTTTCTTATTAAGTGCATAGGTTTAACCATCATCTTTGCAGTTTAGAAGAGTCTCTGAAGGAATGGGATGAATTGTGAATGCTGCAGATGTGTTGGACGTTGTTTTATTTTCATTCTGCCAGTGCGAAATTCAAAGTATTTAAACTTTCACACCTTTAGATGCAGTTTAAACATGAACATTTCCTTTAGCCTGTTGCTCTTGCTATAAATATAACATGTAAGACCTTCACAGATATAGTTACTCTTTTCTTCCTTTAAGTAAGTGTGAAATATGATAGGAGGGATAAATTACACTGTAATCCAAAATGCATACAGTGCTAACACCATTCTTACCGTATATGAGGATATGCAAGGACATGGAGCTCATTCTTTGGTGGCAAAACATGGTGAAGGTAGCATGTAATATGAATATTATCATCTTATGTCTTCTGGTGTATTTTTTACATGATCTCTTTATTGTTTTCAATAGTTAAAAGTTCTTAAATTAACAATCATTTGATCTTTTATCATCAACTACAGTGGGATTATGTGTGAATTTATTTGAACGATTAACTTCTGAGACTTATAAATCAAATAATAATAAATTCAGTCTGAAGCACCTTTGATGCCTTTTAACACTTTTCCCCCCATACGCCTGATGTCATTTTTTTTACCAGCATCATGTGGCTGTGACTGTTATAAAACAATGGTCTATTTCCAACGGATACAGGAGCGCAATGAAACGTTCAGATGCCTCGTTAATCATTTCAGTATTTTGAAAGCCCCCGAACAATAAGAGGATGCAACTGTTACTTAAAGTGTGTGTCTCGAACACAAAAGTCTCGTCACCTACTCACCTTTCACATAGTGATCTGGTGAGAGTGCAGCTTTAAGATGGAAATAGAGGGAATTTGTGTCAATGCCAGCTGTGATATAGGGCGAGGAAGAAATCCTTAACCTTGACATATCTAAACGTTCAGGAGCAACAATGTCCGTATAGCATTTTTTACACTTGTCTATTGTTGCAGAGAAAATAATGGGAATCAATTTTTCATTTCTAATCCAAGTAAATTAAGAAATTTTGCCAGATCAAGAGTTGAGCTGATTCCTTGGAACATTTCCATGTTTCCTCCCCATCTCTTCTCTATATTTCCACCACCACTATACACCAGTGTACAGTAGGAAAAAGAGGAATGTCCATTCTGATTTTTAATGCTCCCAAATGTGCATTTTATTAATATGTGTTTTCCTTTTCTAAGCCTCCTGTGATGAGTTTTTGGATGCTCTTCTTTTCCCTATAAACCAGCACACCCCAGCTGACTCCCATCAATCACAGCGTAAGCCTTACTCACCTGTGACATCTCTCTTCCTCTTATTGGAGCTCTTCTTGTCTGAGTCGGCCGACGCCACGCTTTGGGGTGAGTATTCTCCCTCCAGGCACCCGGGCACGGTACCTGGCAGCCTTTCTCCCCCTACACTGTCCAGCTCAGGCCCTCCACTCCCGCCGCCACCTACTACTGCGGGGGTGACGACGGGCGCGCAGGCCTCGGGTGCTCTCACCCTTGTCTCACAGGGGTTGAACTGCCAGTCAGCTCTCTGGTAACCCCCCTGGCTCTCTTGGTAGAGTCTGTCGTCTCGGGGGTAGGCTGCGTGCGGCGCGGTCGGCACCAGGCAGGAGCTGGAGAAGTCTGTGTAGGCCAGGAACTCGGGCTTCTGGTGAAGGGAGAAAGGGCCCTGCTGGTAGGGCGACTGGAGGTTTGCTCCCGGGACCCCTGAGTGTGGGTTCCTCATGCAGCCCCAGATGGGACTGCTGGGGTGGGTGCTCCGCATGCAGCTGCTGGCTGGCTGATCCATGGTGATGCAGAAACACTTCACACACTCTTCAATAATGTCTTATTACAAGTCTTTTCGTGGTGAGGTATTTTAAACCCCCCCCCCTTTAGAAAGTAAGTTAGGTCTTGAAATCTGTATCACTTCTGAGAAATATCCAGTCCAGCTGACTAAATGCACATCATCGTTTCACTGCATCCACCGCTGGAATACTCACTGCTGTCAGAGGCTGTTGACTCTTCCACAGTCCAGAACGCGTGAGGATAGACGCCTTCCTGTGACAACGTGTTTCCCTCTCTCTCTGGGAGCATGTGTGACGTCCTTTGGAGCACTCTGATTCCTGACACACTCTCACACACTTTCTCCCCTGGTCCTGCACTCACACACACACACTCTCTCTCCCTGACTGATCTGAGTGGTTTGTGGCTCGGCAGGAGAGCTGCATCCGCAACTGCATGACTCCCCTTCTCGGGCTGGCTGTTTTCACAACTCTTCTAAGGCATTCTTGACAAGTGAGCCCTCCTCCTTTTTAAACGTATAGGTGGGAAAGAGTGGCAAGTTTATGGAGTGTAACGTGAGATTGCAGAGGAGGAGCCCTGCCGGCCACATGTTGGTAGTACCCTCCAAACAACCCTGCTTCATCAACTATTAATCACGGGGGAAATTTTATATGCACATCTAATGGGCTTTCCAGACGTGGGGCTTTTTAAAGGGACATTGTCTGTAAAATATAAAGCGAGCACCCACCCACATGGGAGCTGTGGACCTCGACTTATTTCAGCTCCTTAGCACTTTCTGACACCCAATTTAGTTCCCTTTTTTTGACACCCTTTAGAGGAAAGTTAACCCTAACCCTTTCCCTCTGCACCCCTGATCCCTGCCTGTCCTGTCCAATCTAAAGACTTTTTTTTCTCTCTCTCAGTTTGTGTGTGTGTGTGTGTGTGTGTGTGTGTGTGTGTGTGCGTGCACATTAATGCTACACACCCAAATCCACCTGGCTGGACTTTCCTTTACTTTGAGGTGATAGCAAGACTGGATTTGACATTGGTTACGCAGGCTCTCACACCTCTTGAGATTTTCTCACTTTAGTGAAACACAATATGAAATTTCAGAGCCATATTTCAAAAATACAAGCTCATATTTTCTCTTAGCAAACACTATAGCTGAGGGACTGTGCTATTTTTTCTTTCTGTTTCTGTGTGGAGCTCCTCTTACTCATTAGATATGACGTATTAAGCAGTGGCAGCAATTGTGTGTGACAGCAATCATATGTAGATGAACCACATCTGGATCAAGCAAGGATGTAATTATTCAATTTTCTGATCACTGATTTTTAATCTCTGCACGCTACTCACGATAGAAGCCACTTCCCCATGAAGTAATGTCTCTAATACCATTAAAACCTTTCTGGCTAAACCAAACTTTGGACTAAATTTCAGCGTATCCCTTACTCAATAAACCCACTGAACCACACTTTACAGAAATGCACAGTTTTGCCTCATACTGCTCATATTTGTGAGCTGAGGTCTGCCTTCCTCCTCATGGTGTCCTCACTTTGCTCCTGACCTCTCAGACAGGAGGGGAGGTGGATCACACCTCCACCGAGAGGACAGGGGAAGAGAGAAGTAAAGATTTAGAGATGGAGGCTATGAGAGAAGAAGAAAGAACGGAGATAAAACTGTACCGTAAAAAGAAAGGCACAACTTGTTATGGGGTTCTGCTGGTGAGGGCTAGGGAAAAAATAAAATCGGTTATAAACTAGATAAAATTACCCTTTATCATTGTCTGGACACTAAAATATAATCTGACCCTCTTTTGTAGACATAGTCATTCAAGAAAAAACACAAAAAAAGAGAGTGAAAAAATAAAAAAGATCTGAATGTCCGCTGTCTCAAAGGCAAATGGAAAAGGGAAAAAAATAAAACAAGAGATAAAAAGAGGCCAAGAGAAAATCAGATTAGGAGAAAGCCAACAAAAAGCAGGAGGACTAAAATGAGAGAAGGAAGAGAAAGTCAGATAGAGCGAGCAAAAAAGACAGACAGAAAGGAGAGTGTTTGAGGTCACACACCAAACCCTTTCCATTTACCCAGCGAATTGTTGAGCCATGAAGCATCCCTCGCTTTTACTGGCAGTCTGAGCCCCGGCCGCACCGCAGGGACCAGGGGTTACACTACATTTGTGGTCAGAGCAGGGGCCATCTGTGTGTCAGTATAAATTAAAGTGTGTGTGTCTGTGTGTGTGTGCTGTGAAAATATACGTCAGTGAGGCTGTGTGGTGCACGTGTCTCAGAGGAAGAGATAAATGGTGTTTGTATGTGTTTTTGTGAATGTGAGAGAGAGAAGTATTTTCTATTTTCTCTGTGCTGTGCAACTTACTGCTCACTGGCATTTTGTTCTCAGGACTGTGCATCATTTAATTCAATAAAGATTTATTGAAGAGGTCGGTCACTAACAGGAAAATAGGTTCACAGTTTATTCAAAAGATGTATTTCTATCATTGAGGTTTAATAAGAATTGATAGTGCAAAAGAAGCTAACAAGCTACGTTAGCTTCCTCTATTTAGGATTCTCCAATTCAAGGTTCAGTTTTTTAGGCTGTCAATCTTAAAATTTTTTAATACTCTTAACAAATCCCACAAAAAGACCAAAACCAAGAATCCAACCAAACCAACATCTACATTTCATGTTCTATATTGTCTGAGCTCAAAGCATGAGACACTGTATCTTAATCCTCTGTGCCGTAGAGCTCCATCCATAAACTATTAAAAAACACATAAAGAAACTACACTGTTGCACTGGGTGACATGTTCCGTCATTACCAATCCACACACACACTATAGTTTATTTTGACTCACTCCCGCACACATCTTCCTGCTGCTGTAAATACTCACTAATACACCAAATGTGTATCCATCTGCATGTGAAAATAATCCTTAGATATATGCACAATCTACTTGTGTTTGAGTAATGTTTCCTATAAACGACAGTGCCCAGCTGTTTAAGGAAATTACTGAACCTTTTTGAAAAATAAAACTTTGTATATGAGACCAGCTTTTAAAGATTTATGCCATTAGTAGTAATAAATAGGCCACAGACAGGGTAGGGAAGTCAGAAAGTATTCAGAGTTGGACTAAATCATTTACTGGTTTTGGTCTTTTCCTGGGATTTGTTGGCAATAAGAAAATTTTAAAATAACACCAGCCCCATCCTTTCACAAACACTGAAGCTTAATTGTATTTTTATTTTTTTTTTAATGATAAGCCAAATCTTCTTCAGTGTGTTGCTACATGTTTCGCACAGTATTGTCGCGGTAATAAATGTGTGTGAGAAACCTGTTTGTGAACTCAAACTCAGTCAAACACACCACGGATTGCAGATAAATGAGCTGGACATGAGTCACATCTCCCCTCACCCTGCCGACAACCTGTTTCTGTCAGTCTAGCACTGGGGGTGTGTGTGTGTGTGTGTGTGTGTGTGCATGTGCTTGTGTGTGTTTGTACATAACTGAGAGAAAGTAAGAGTATCAAATAGAGAATAAGAGAGTAAGATATTTTATATATGTACACATACAGTAAGTTTTGTATAATGTTGGTCTGTTGTCATGTGTGCGTAGCTGCAATCTTCCATATACATTTTTGTGCATGAATGTGGGGGAATGAATGTGTGTGTGTGTGTTTTCATTTGATCCATCTTCGTGACACCGGCGGGATTAGGGCCTTCCATCAGTCTCTTGTGTCTGACAGCGTGACCCCCTCCGACCCCATGGGCACGTCACCTGGGTCTTACTGGACTGTGGGAGTCCCTTATCTCTGCTACTGTCCTGATGACGAGTGGGGGATGAATATGACAAGGAGGGACGAGGGGAGGAGAGAGTGGGGGAAAAGGAGCTAATTTCCAAAAATCAGTGAAATCACTCTGGCACTCTGCAACCTCATACAAGTATCTGGTTAATTCACTCCATTATTGTGCAACCGTCAGTGGCACTGAGATATTCTCTTCTGCCGTGCTGACAGATATAGGACCAAATAAACAAGACTACTGGTTTGTTTCACTCCTGCTGGTGGAGCCAAGAACAAAATCACAGCATGTGATCAAATCAAAAATGTCAGTGGTACAAAAGCACTGAAACTTAGTGCTTAGTTTGCTCAGTCAAAAACACAGAATTAAATGCAGTAAAATAATAAAGTATCAACATTGAATATACTTCTGTTACCAATGACTTCCACACCTGCACATGAGCAGTAGACAATCATATCCCATCTACAGATGCTGTTTAATTTATAAACATTACATAATATTTCATGAGCTCATTGCAGGTTTGGCATGTAAAGCATTATTCTGAAAACTAAATTGTATTAGTGCGATTGAACCACAGATTGTATTATTATAAATACAAAGCTATCGTGTAAAAACTTATTATATTGTGTAATGAAATGTGTCATGTTTTTAAGCTGAAGCGAACCATATCCGTTATTTTCTATGAGTTCTATTCAAAAAAGGAAAATGAAGGAATAGCTGGAAGTGGTTATTTGTGCCCAACCTGTTTCAGTAAGAATTTATCCTACACAATAGACTGTATAAACAGCTTCAGGCACAGAGAGAAGAGGGTGAAATGGATGGTGTGTGTTTTATTCTTTAGTTTGCCAGCAGTATTACCTGAAGTTGTGCGCTGTGTTGGCTCAGTGACAGACTGCTGTTCTGACGAATGGACTGGATTTTGAGCCAAAACAGAAGGATGTTGCCAGCTTCTCAAAAGGAAACTAGAATGGTGTTAGGTCCTCTGCATGAAAAAGAAATTGTTTTTCTTTTAAAAATAACTAAGTTTTACACATTTCCAACTTAAAGCTGCATTTATTATTATTCTTTTACAACTTGGGGAGAGCGCAACATAGTCTTAACACCACATTGACACTTTATCACTTTATTAAGTTGATAAGGTGAATGTCTTAGCAAACAGATGCCTAGTTACACTTCCAGCAAATACTGAAGCTGTGTCTCTGGTCACCTGATGAATGTACTGTAAGTCCAACATTCACTTTTTTTTTTTTTTTCGCTCTGGTTCGGTCTCCACCAACTCCAGTAGGAGATATCTGGCTCTTTTTATAGCATTGTGGTTGAAAACAGCTGCTTTCTTCTGCAGCTGGAAATCACATTGATGACATCAGTGAGAGTGAGTCAAGAACATTCAAACCAATGCACTGAGCTAAAAGACGCAAAATTGAAAGTAAATGAGGGTAACAAAGTCTTGAGTAACACCTTCCATATTGTATGAAATCTAAAAAATATTGATTAGAGCGTCTTATTCAAGTATGACCAAAATGTTAGTCTAACCCCATAACCTTAACTGAACGTTTACTTTCTTAACCCAAAGTTTAACCAAAGGCTGTTAAAATGCCTAGAAATTACTTTTCACAATCTCTGTTGGAGGAATGTGTTACATTACATTAATATCCACAAAAATTAAATAATAACATTTAGATAATGCAGATTTTGGGCTGAGGTAATGAAATTTTATATGGCTGTGTTCCATAACTTTTTATAATATGCTCACCCATCGAGTTTTACCTTTAAAAAGCAAAAAATAGCATGGGCTGCTGTAGATTGAAACTACTGGTAGAATCAATGGACCATGTGATGATGTTGATGATGTTGATGATGTTGATTCCACCCAGTTGTGATTGGGTGGGTAAAATGGTTTGGGGCAATATTTACGATGATTGGGTGGGTTTGAAGCTCTGACTGGGCTACTTGTCTGTCAAAACTGGCAACCAGACCTTAAGTGATTAGTCAATTAATCAATTAGTTCATAATCTACAAATTTATTTATTTATTTATTTTTTAATCGCTCAGTTGTTATTTCTAAAGCAAAAATACAGAAGGTTTTCGGGTTCCAGACTCTGTTGTGAGGATTTCTGTTATTTTCTCTGCTTTCTATCTTTATAAACTGAATATCTCTGGGGTTGTTTGACTTTTTATATCTTAAACGTTTAATGGATTAATCAAGAGAATAACTGTTAGGTTAATCAGTCATGAAAATAGTCATTGGTCTTACTGGAAACACTAAGTGTGAACTTCAGTGGGCCTCACTGGCCCCAGATCAGGACACCTCTTGAATAAACAACTCTAGTTCATAGGATCCATTACATCACCACAAACCAATAAATTAATTTGGCAGTATTTCATTTACAAATAATGGAAAACACAAAACTGCATCAAATAATGAGCAACAAGTAACAGTACATGTGACAAAGCTCATTACAAATAATGCCTGGCCACAACAGTACAGCTCTCAGCATTTTTACTAATGGTTCTGTTGGCTCAGATACAAAATCTCAGACTGTCTGACCGATCCATCAAAAAAACTACTTTTCTTACACATAAAGCAAATCTGCAAACTATCTGCTGATTGTCCCTGAAAATGTATTGTCTGTGAGTATTACAGCATTTATGTGTGAGTGTGAGAGTGTATGTATGTGTGTGGGAGGGAGGAAGGGAGGGGGGACACCCACAGGTGCTAATAATCACATATGATCACATATGATTGGAATCAGGTGCTGGCAACAGTTTCTTGCTATTGTGAGGGAATATTAGAGCTCTCTGAGGCTTTGGCCGCTCATCATCTTGCATTGTAAAGTTGTTTACCATATTTCCATAGTTAGATTTTCTGAGAATATCCTACAGGTTAAAGCCAGGTTAGTCCACAATATATCCGTCTGAAATCCGAGGCATAATAGTAACTATAAGCAAGAGCATGGAGGTCTGAGAAGGGCAATGTCAGTCAGCTGGTCAGTTTAGTTTTAGATTTTAGGGCAGTAGGACTTTCAGATGAATGCTTTTGCAGATTTCTCATCAGCAGAAACTGATTTATTTTGTGCAGTGCACAGTCGCTTGGCTGTTTAAAAATGAGGGGTTCGTTCAGAACGTCCTGTCTCGCACAATAATGATGCAGTAGCGGCGATTCTCTCTGTTTTCACGTCACCTTTTGGTATCATCTCAGCTGGCTTGGAACTGCAGCGTACCAGGTACCAGGTGCTCTCCACAACTTCTGTCTAATGGAAAACCAAAAAATACTTTGTGGACTTTGTCTGTGTTGTTTGGTACTGTGCAGTTAGTGTACAGAGGGTTGATCAGTGCTTGCCTGATGGGAGCAGTGATAGTGAAAAGCGCCAAAACAGTAAAGTAGCACGCTTTAAAACCAAAACAATGAGCTGAAAGACGCTAAAAAAGCTCCAGAGTACTGAAGGGAACTGCAGCGTCAGGTGATAATTTTCTCTAGGTTCATCACTACAAGTGACCCTTTTCACATACAAGTAGTCATGTGATCCATTGTTAATATAAAAATATTGGTTACAGTTGCTTTAACAAAAAGAAAAAAGCTAATTTAGCAACATAATACCATAAGGGTGAAAAACAATCAAAATGATCGACTTCTGAATATTTTTACTTGATCATTCCATTTTTTCTTGATCAACTTTAGCCTTAGGGAATAAGGTATGACACATCCTGAAGCCTGTTTTATTTTAGTGAAATTAAACTTTAAAGCACTCTTCAATTTCATATAATTTATAGAGGGAAAGAATGGAAACTTTCACCTGAGTCAGTGAAAAGTTTGAATTAATAGTCCACTATGATAATATTTTTCTTTAATCTTTCTCCTGATATTTTCTGGGATGCCACTAACATTTTTTTAACAGCAAAATATTTTTAGTTTTAAGATTAAACTAAAATATGTGACATGTTTGAATTCAGAGTGAACTCCCCCTGACAAAGTGCCAAATGTGGTGGTTATAAGAATAAATTGTTCCTCTTGTACTTCAGTGAATAAGTGGAATTTCTAAATTCTCAGTGAACTGACCCCAAACATATTGTCTTGTCTATTATTATAGGTCTACAGCTTCCACGTTGGTTCACATTACAACAACGAAAACAGCTAATCTTTACCTCACCGACACCACACCACAAAAACTAATTTCCCTGCTGCCACAGTATTACCACATACTGTATAAAATGAGCAGGACCAGGCTGCGTCTCACAGTGGAAGCCAGGCTACTGATTTCATTGGCAACTGCAGCAGATTTTTGTTCCAGCCACATTCTCTCTCAGTTGTGGCCCACAGTGTAGGTTAATACTTCATTCATGGAAAATCAATTGAAGAGTGCTCTCTAGTGGTTTCAAGTTGGAACAGCTGAAATAAGCCTGAACATTCACTCATTTAGGAGTCAGTTCATCTCCTTGTGGACAAACTGTCAGTGGTATTTTCCTTTATTTCAGACAATGACTGGATTAGTGGCTTTCATAATTTTTTTTCACATACATGTATTCAGCACAGAAGCACTTTTTTTTTTTAAAGACCTTGAATCCCAGTTGTTTGTCTTATTCCAGACGTCCAAAAAATGCTAGTCATCAGTCTTCTTCGGGCAGTTAAGTGTTGTGTGGGACAGCTTAGCAGCAGGATGCAGTATTATTTCTTTGAAGAACAATCAAATACATTATACACGTTTAAAATATTATGTAACTGATGTGCTCATGCCAGACACAGATAAATCAATCTGGCTCCACAAAGTTACCTCTCATCCATCATTATTTAATAGTGCATACCAAATTTCATCCAAATTTCAGGTTATTGTAGAAGGTAAGAATCTGGCTTTCAGGGCTACGTGCTGTTACTGTGGTGAAACTGCTCTCTGCTCTGACCTTAACAGTATTTTCACACACACATTCACATGCAAACTGCTGCAATACAGGAAACCAGAATCAGCAACACAAAGCTGCTTGCAATCACCTCGGCTGTTTAACAGCACGAAACACAAGATAAATCAAGCTAAATGACTGTGCGGTCCAAGGAATACCCATGTTTTTGTGGGTGTCAGGAGGGACTGATCGGGTATGCCGGTGCATGTATGTGTGTGTATGTGTGTGCGTGTGTGTGTGTGTAGCTGTGTGGACAGTAGCACTATTGCGTGTTCATGGATTACCTTCCTTCCTGTCTGCCTCATCTTGTTTCCAAGCAGCACAGGGCTGGACTTCCTGCTTTGGGAGATGGGACTCTTTGAAGAGGCCTACTGAGCGCGCACCCTGGAGGGTTGTCAGGATCAGCCCTGGCTAACAAACACCTCAAAAGGGAGCAAAGTCACTGGGCCAAACATTTCCTCAATCACTGAACACTAAGTCTGTGGGGTTTACACTCCCGGGGCACAGGGGCACCAACTCCCTAATGCTCACTGCGGTGAGTTTAAGCTGCGCAGAGGAATGAAACTGTTCACACGCAAGGAAGAGGACGGCAAGGAACGCATACGAACCACACCCTGTCACATGGACATTAGGCATGTAAGAGAACATTCTCATACATGTATGCAAGAGCACACACAAAGGAACCAACCTCCACCCACATATCCACATGCAGGTAAAAACATTCAAAGACGTATGCACAGAAAAAAGGGAAAAGGAAGGAACATCCTCTTGATGGGTGTGCACGGACTCACACACTTGATTTCCCTGCAGTTTTAGCAGCAATGACATACATAAAGGAGTTGAATTGGGTTTACATGTTTACAGTTATCGCTCCTCATGCAATTCCCGCAAAAGGAGGGATGAAGGGAGGATGAAAGAGGGAAAGTCCTGTCTGAACAGCAGCATCCTGTTTGCATCCTGTGTATGTGTGTGTATGCGCGTGCAGACAATTAACACTGCAGGTAAAGTGCACGTGCAATAAGATTTTTCAATGTACATTCATGCGCTTATATTTGCATATGTGGGACCCTGGGTTATGTGCGTTTGTGTCTGGGTATAAATGCATACATGCATTATTTGTGAGTTACATGCACAGTAAGGCTGCAACAACAGGCGCCTCTTAGCGCCAACAATTTAGGGAAAGGGATTGTTATTTTTAAAGGATATGATGCTTTCAGTAAAAATATTGTTGCTGTCATACAGAAACAACAGTGCTGTCAACTAAATGACTCATTGGGAAACTTTCATTGTAAGATAATAAGTTGGAATACCCCAGCCTACTGATGTTATGTGATTTGTGTGTCACTTCCTGCTTACAATACATGGAATTAAAGACATTTATCTTTGCTGTGAAACTGTGATTGTCTACAAACAGTCTCACCAAACTTCCACGCAAAGTTTGTGCAAAATAATGTCAATTCAAGTTAACTGGGATTATTTTACATACCAATTGGAGCTTTTTCTGGGGCTTTCAACTGTATCATTAGTGGGTAGAGTTTGGATCTGCCAGCTTAGAAGTTGTTGTGATTTCACTACACAGAATTTATAGAACTGTTTGTCCATGTTGGCTTAAAAGAAAAGCAAGAAAATTCAATTTATTGACCTTGGAAACTGAGCTTCCAAATAGATCAACCTCCATGATGAGTGAGCTAATACTATCTGTATAGAAAAAAGTTTTTTTCTTTATACATTTTGAGTTTTACTTCATCCAATCTCATATCTGTGTCTGGAATTATCCTTTTACATGTAATCTGTATCACCGTGTTACACTTTCTTTAACATCCCTAGCTTTGAGCATTGGTTAGGCAACATTCTCATTACACCTTCATCAATACTTAATGATTGCTTGGTCACCTATATGCTGATCAGTCCTTCATCTTCTCACTGGAGTGAGTGTGGAAGTTTTTGAGGAAAACATTTTGGACCTTGCTGGTACCAGTATTTCTGACAGTATACAATGAAGGATGCGAAGAGACATAAGAAACAATGGGACAAAAAGGCCTGAAGTCAAACTCAAGCTCACAACAGCAATAGTAGTTTACCCACTGTTATAAATGATTCCAGCTTCATTGTGTGAGGTATTTCCATTGCAATCACTGTAATGGAAATAATATCAGCAGCATGTTCAGCTGAGTTAAGCCAAAGCATGTAATAGATTGCCAATGGCATAATCCAGTGTATAATGACAACGTGTGACCACTAAAACTTTTGGGCTTCAGTCAGAGTCATGTCTGAGCTGTCAGACCCAAAGCAGACGAGGGCATGATAAGACACAAAGTATCTATGGTGTGAGATGAATTGCCACTGACAGCCACCATTATGATAATTACCCTGTGTGTACATATACCAGTGAAACCCTATAGGGGTTCAGAGTGCGGTCAAGCCAACAGCAGAGTAGGGCATGATATCATGTGTGGTATAATATGCAGTGCTAGAACAGGCACAAGAAAACAAATGTCTATATTTAGCTGGCTGACGCTTTTACGATGATGGATACTGTACCGAGTGAGTCAGCCCTCAATCAAAAAGAGGAAAAAAAAAAGGAAACGGTGGAGGAAGAAAATAAAAAGGAAGGGGAGGAAAGAAATTCCAGATGTCAACAGTAAAGTTTGTCCAGCTCCGGTTTGTGGCCACTGGAGCTTTGTGTACCTGCCCCTGCTAAAGCCATTACCTCCGGCTGCAGCGCTGGGGGAGCTGCACAACAAAGCCAGAGAATTCTCGGAAGCCCTTCAATCAAGCTCTCCAACATCGTCCCGACACTGCTGCTTCTCGCTCTCCTAAGAACACACTGTTAATTTGACAGGGTGGAAGAAGATGAAGGTGTGCCCTGATCCTGCGGTATTGTGTAATGTTTGCGCGTGTCCCTGAGTGCGTAAGTGTGTTCCTGCACATGTGTGTGTGAGTGCATGATGTGTAGCAGTGGAAAGTACATTTACTCAAATACTGAATGAGTTTGTATTTTTAAAGGATTCCTGTTTTCTGCTACCTAACTGTACAACTCTTTACTGCACTACAGGTTCAGGTTTATTGTCATTTCTACATATATACAGGGATGCCATTACAACACAGAACATACATTAAGGACAATAAAGTATAGGTGCCAAAAACTAATAACTGTAGACTTACACTAACAACTGTCAACTAGAAGTTAACATGTGCAAAAACCAGTCCAAGTCTTAAGGAAAAAAGTATTAGTAGTCTTAGTAAGATGTATGATGATTGTAGCAAACCTGATGGGCTGGTGAAATTAGTGTGAAATACAATTAGTATTTATTAAAAATACAACTAGAAAAATGGGCTCAATAGAGTGCCAGACCTGCACCACCAACAACATTCACCAGACTTCAGAGAAAAAAAGAATCAAATCCATAGTAAATGATCTGTATCTGCCCCAAAATTCTTCCCTAGCCCATGCCCCATCCCTCCACCAAATTCGGCGCAAATCGGTTCACTACTTTTTGCATAATCCTGCTGACGTAAAAGCAGACACGGTGAAAACATGACGGACATTTGCTGTAGTTACTTTCCAAATTAAGATTTTTACCCCGAAAACATGTGTTGTGCTTGTAAAATACACTATATTGCCACA
This sequence comes from Seriola dumerili, assembly GCF_002260705.1. Classification (NCBI taxonomy): domain Eukaryota; kingdom Metazoa; phylum Chordata; class Actinopteri; order Carangiformes; family Carangidae; genus Seriola; species Seriola dumerili. The sequence continues at coordinate 3,285,821 of NW_019174323.1, forward strand.
AGTATGTGAAGCCCCAGAATGAGGAGAGGAGTGTCCACATATTTTTGGCCATGTAATGCCTAGTATGATGCATTGTTAGAGGTTAAACTACCTAGCAGTAAATAAGCTAGTTCAGTATTCAGCTAATGCAATATATCAATATGAAACATATGCAAAATCACAAATAAAAAAAATTGAATGTATGTTTATACCACGAACTGCGCTCCACCGTTACACATTACATCAGACAACACCTATCACACATATACAGCAAGAACGTCTACAATTCATTTGGTGGTGTTAAAAATTTCTCAAAATCACTAAATTGAGAATCTAAATTTTGTTAAATGATAACAGAACTGACAAAACCAATATTACCGAGCTCTACTCATAAAACATAATACAATAATAACCCAGTAATATAATTTAGAATAATGTTATTCTGTTATTATTCTTAACTCTCTGAAAGAGGTCTTCTGCATAATGTGCACATTTACTTTTGATACTTTATTTAGCCAATAATGCTTCAGTACATTTACTTTTTGATTTTTACATGCAGGACTTTTACTTGTAGAGTATTTTTACATTGGTGGTATTCATACTTTGACCTCAGTAAAGGATCTGAATACTTCTTCCACCACTCAAAATGTGCGTCTGCCTACTCTTATTTCTCCGTCTGTGTGCGCATGTGTGTGTGTGTGTGTGTTTGTTGCGTGTTGTTTTTTCTGTGGGTACGTGTGTGTGGGTGTTACACATTAAAGTAAAGCAGCTGGTCAGATTGTGGTTTCCAAAATCATCATGCTGTCCTCCAAAGTCCTGTTCAGTTTGCTTGTCACCTCTGTGGATGGGCATGCTTCATTTCCAACATTTTTCCATGTTCTTCTTCTCATGTCTGCGCTTTGACCACAATCAACCCCCCCACCCCACTCTTCCTCATGCAACATCCCTCCTGGAGGGAGAAAATGGTCCCCATCACTTTCACTTTGAATTGAGCTGAACCAGACGTTGCTTGCTGAGTGTTGTATAATGTGATGATGAAGTCTGGGTGGCTCTCTCATGTATCTAATACAACCCTCGGCTCCCTCGGGGGCTCTCTCAGAGATGTTTTGCAACCACGAAATGAGAGACAACTGCCAAACATGTCTGAGGAAATATGATGCTGTGTACACGGCTTGTTACAGTACTGACTGCCAAAGACATTAGCTGTGATTATCTTCACTGCTTTTGTTGCTTTAAACTCACCATTGAGCATGGCATTCAAAATCTTTCTTATTGGCATCATGGAGGTCTCTAAAATAAAACATTAAAGTTTATAACACTTCTTCTTTTACATTTTTACACTAAATGCTGCAATAAAATATAATATTTTATGGCATTTTGAATAGTGCTATTATTTTAACGTATTATATAATAAAACAAGAAGATAATGTTGCCACGTTTCAAATTGATGAATGTACATTAAAATGTTACAACAATCAAATCGTGGCCATAAAACTAAACTGTTTCACATTTTGAAAAATGCATTTTAAATGGTAGGTCTATATAACAAAAGGAGACCTTAAACCTAATGATATATTCTGTTGTCTTATGTCTGTGAAGGATTTTATAGTTTTGGCTAAAATCATGCACGGTCACTCCCGTCTGTGTTACAGAAAAGAGTCAGAGCACCTTGGGAATTTAACTTTTTCAGTGAAGAACATGTTGTAAAGTGGGAAAAGAGAAATGTGACACATCGTATGTAGTCACTGTTTATACCAGACTTTATATCAGGTTTGTTCTGGTCTGATTTCAAGTCTCAAAATGCTTTGTGCTTATTTCATAATCACTATACGGTGCACATTCAAGTCCTGAACAAGTCTCTCAAGGTTACACTTAAACTTTCTTTCTTTCACATCTCTCTTTTTAGATCATTCATTGCAGATTTTTTGCTTTGCTTTCACAAACATAAGTGCTTTCATGTAACTTGTACTTTTGTCCACATGCTCTTACTCAACAGCATCTATGGATTTTATTTATTGATCTAGTGGACTCTACTCTAAAGAACATGAAGGCCCAGTCACTCTGCTGTATATAAATCAAAGTGTGCATAAGGTCTGTTTGGACCTGATGACAGCTCAAGGACCGGTGAAGAAGCAAGGAAAAGACATGCCTCGTCATGTGTGGAGACTTTATACAACACTGCCCTCTACCTAACGCTGAGGGGGCTTCAGTGACGTGTGGGAGAGGAGCTCTGGCTTTTGCTCTCACTCGGCACAATATGGTATTTATTTAACTTTGACTGACTTGAAATGTGACAGCCAATGATGAAATATAGTCTCGTAACAATATAACACAGTGTAACCTGGCAGTCACAACTCTGGTCTATATGCGTCATGGATCAGATGTGGCCTAATCTACAAACCACAGTCCTTCAGTGACCTGTGAGAGTTAATTTCTGGATAATACATTTGTTAAACACATGTAACATAACAGACTTTGTCAGTGAGGGAATGGGAAAGTACTGAACTTATTTACATTGCTGTCTCATTAAGATATATAATAAATAAATTAAGATATAAATTAAAATAACAATGTATTTTTCTTTTCAGAAAGTGGAAAAGGTATCCTTTCTATAGATCCTTTAACTTATACTTTTCGGATGTATGTATTATTGATTTACTTGAATAACTAAAACACAGTAGATCACTTAGTCTCAAAGTAAAAATGTTGTCTGCTTCATCAAATATGGTGCTTAAAGTTTAAAAAGGCAAATGTTCATGTGTAAAAGCACAAATATCTGATGAGCAATATCTTTTGAGCCTAGCTTGAGACACAGAGAAGGTGTAAACCCTTTTGACAGAAGGCAGTCATGGGTAGTAATTATTTAACCCTAATCAAGTACAACGATAACTTTAATTCCTTATCTCAACCTTAATTATTTCCAATTTCTACCCCTAATTTCACGATAACCTGATTTACACTGGTAATAACTCTTGATTTATAATCTAATCTTTTATTTTTATTTTTTTTATATTAAAAATAAATAATTCATTACAGATTCTCAATCATGTTTCAAACATGCTTTCCAATTTGAATATCTCTCTCCAAATGCTTATAGTAAAAACAATTATCAGCTTATTGATCAAGATTTCATATTGACTTCAAATAATATTATTTTTTACATTTAATTTCATTAAAAATATGTCTTTTGTTATTTTTTTATTTTTTATTTTTCCTAGTGTGTATGGAACTGTACCTAACAAAAAAGACTATCACTATGACCTGTGCGAGTACAAATTCTTGACTTTTAGAGCCATGATAATAGTCCCCTAACCTAACCTAAAATGGTTGTTGGAACTGTCAGTTTTCCCGAAGCACCCAGCAACTCAACCACCGTCTGTGTCTTCTCGAGCTGTCCTGCCAGGGACCAGTGAAAACAATTATCCAAACACTGCAAACACTCACTTTTTGTCAGAATCCACAGTGAAGCTGAAATCCTGCCCAACAACAGGAACTTCAAAATGCACACCCACTGGGCCAAGATGGCTTCAGCATGTTTGGTAAATTAGATCAAAAAGCCATTACTGAGAAAAATGTTGGAATTATATAAATTTATATGGAATCAACTTGAAACTTTGCAGCACATTTAGTAATAATTGACCCTTTGGCGCAAAGACGTGGACCGCTTTTCAGTGAACTCTTCATTTTAATGAAACAAAAAAGTTTGTAAAAGTTTGTGGGACGCTGGGGACATCGGTCCTGTCCAGTGCTTTGAGTTGTTCTTGCCAGGTAATTTTACAAGTCCCTGTGAAGACAGATCTGACAAGAGAGAGTGGGGAGGAGAGAGCATGGGAGAGCAGAGGAGAGAGAGAGAGATGATAGAGCGCCTTAACATGTGCCAGAGAGAATAGGAGTTCTTCTGGAGGCCAGAGCTGCGTGTTGCTAAACCTGAGCCAGAATAAAGGCTTCGCTGTGACCTTTCTACTCCCCGCAGGGAGAGAGAGTGATGGCTGGATGTCAAAAAGAGAAGGAATGAGTAGTTAAACCTCAAACTCCTTCTCTTCCTCCAGCTCCAACTCCTGCAGGTCAGGTGCACTGTGGAGCCTGTGGTATGTGGACTCATAGGTTGAGCCTGATTTGTGCAGTCTTCTTGTTCTGCCAAACTCCTGTTGACATGCTTGTCTATGCCAATAGAAACATTTAAACCTCCTTTTACTGACCCCAAGAACAGTGACCTGTGAACGTTTTGCCAAACAAGCATTCCACGCAAAGCAAAGAGCGGAAAGAAAAAAGGAAACGTGTCGGACGATTCTTTCTGGCCGAATGAAACCGGCTCTTTTGTGGATCTCCAGCCCCGACTCCGCAGCTGGATGCTGGGGCCTTGTTCTGATTGTGATTGAAAGTGGCAGAGGTAATCACGCATCACTATTTGAGAACCTCTTCAGTATGAATGGAGCTTGAAGCTTCTTAGGAAGAGAACAGTACCTTCCTGCAGTGTGCAACAGAAACGATAGATTAATAAGACTGAATGAATTACACTTCACAGCACAGTGAATCATAGCAACGTAAAGCTAAAGCTTTAAGTTTGGCAGTTGAAGCGACCAAAACTGTTACATATGGTCTTCCACAGTAATAACCACCCTTAACCTTTGGCCTATAAAAGCATGAAAACATTATATCTTATGATTACAAGCATTTGAAACGGCATCAGCATCTTCAAACTTTCCAACAATCTATTTAAGAGGCCAAAATGTGTAATATCTCAAACCAAATTTGGATAAAACAGATTCTTTAAACCTACAGGAAAAACAGGAAACAGTTGCAGGTCGTAAAATCAAAACAAAGCGGAAAAACACAGCTAAACTGCAGTGATGATTTGCTAACAGTTTGTTCCTATGAGCAACACCTTTCACACTACGCCAGTCATCTGACCCAATGATGATATAAACATATTGATTAGTGCAGCTTTAAGTACAGTGAGTCATATCCCTGTACAAGCTAAAACTTGTTTCTGCTTTTTAAAGAGTGAAAGCGAATCTGTCAATGGCTTCAATCATTCTTTACAGATAACTATCTCTCATGGCAACATATTCTTTGTTCTAAGATCATTAAAGAGCATTCTTGTAATTAATTTGTAATATTATGTAAGATCTCCATTCAGATTTGGATGAGCTAAACTATTTTTAACAATCTTAAAGAGAACTAGGCCATCAAGTTGTTCAGCAGAGAAATCTGATCTAAATGGACTTTCCAGTGATGTGTTCTTGTGAATAATGTCCAACTTCAGTAATACATCACCTGGCTGGTGTTTTATTCATGTGTATGTATGAGCAGTGAGTTTTTTTTTCTCCATAAAACAAGTCCAGAGGAAATATATGGAGCGGTTTTATTGTATGGTAAATGTATGTATGATATGGAATCAGCTAAAGGATAAAATTTGTAGCATTACCAGGTAGAAATTTATGTTTTTTTCAGTTTTTCTTATTCTTTCTTCCTCTTTTCTTCCTTTTTTTATTGTACGTTTAGGTACTGGGATTTCCTACAGCATCTCTATAGATATAATTAGTTAACAATAAAAAGACATAAATTAAAAGTACACACCATAAAAATTTCTATCAACCTGATGTACAATCTATAAGTGTGAACATTTCTGAAAAGATTTTTGTCCAAAAGAGAGAAACTGTCTAAATATAGTCTCCCTTTTGACCTCAATGTGATCTTTCCGACACCCAATATCCTCTGTTGTTGCCATTGGGAGCAGCCGCAGTGAAGAACTGTGACTCAACGGCCACCAGAGCGAGGTCGCACGATGCTCGGCGAGGACCCCTGTGTTTGGATTTGCTTGTCTCTCCCCATGTGAGGTTGACCCAGATTACGCCACCCATGCGTTGCCTTCTCTCCAACATCTGTCTCCAATTGACGGCAAACCAACCGAGACCGTGACCACTCATTATTCAAAGACAACGAGTTACTTTTCGTGCTTTACACCAGCCCTGGTTACGTCATATTTGTTTATCCAGTTTGACAACGAGCCCCTGCCGATTTAAAAGGCCACATTGTGAAACATTTATTGGGTTTATTTCCCAAAATGGGCTCCCTCTTGAGTTTCGTTGTCCTGATTTACAAAGAGTAATGGCAAGTGTGATTTTGTTAGATCACTGTCATTTGTTTTGGAGTTTGTTGTGCTGAGGGGCAACAGGGTTTTTACTGCATCTCATGTGTGAGGGCCTGTGTAATCTGGGCAGGGAGGGTTGTATGGTAACTAACCACAAGTGGGAGCTGTGAGACTATGTACTCAACTTGATGTTCAGCCATCTAAGCTGAACCACCTTCACTCCTACCTACAGAGGAGGGGGAAAAAAAGAATAGAGATTGTATTTTGTGCTAAAATCTATCTTATCAATCATGTATTTCCACGGGTGTCATAGATAAGTAAGTGTATTTACAGAATCCAGCCATGTTAAATACTCAGAGTGAATATCTTGGAAAACAAACCTGCTCCACAGGTAATTCTTGGACTTCTGTGCAGATATAAATCCACTGCATTTCATAGTGGGCTTAAACTAGTCCTGTGCCTTTTTTCACATCACACAGTACACAGATGGATTGTTGTAGCTCTTGGACAAGAGGAAGAGGCTTGAATTGATCTACTAAAAAGGACTGTGATGTGGCCTGGTCAAGCTCTTACAGGACCGTCTCCAGAGCGAACTTGGACGTGTGTTTTGGATGTCTTTCACACACAGCACAGTCTGTTTCAACACTTGTGAACCTCTGCGCTCCTCGCTGGAGGACAATTTTACATCCGACTCAATAAACAGGAGTCACGGGGTGTGTTTGCACATGTGCGCAAGAGGTGCACATGTAATGTAATTGAGGAGTGGGAAGTGTGTGTAATGTGTGCATTTGACAGCTTTGTGCACTTGTGTGTCAGATGAGGGACGGTGCACAGTTCAAGCCCTGAAGCACATCTTGTTTGGTTAAGCATCACAGTGTTTCTCTGCTGCTGTCTCGACCCTCCTTCCCCCGCTGCTCATCACTCAACTACAGCTAACAGGGGAGAAATAAAACTGACTGAGACGCCCACACCCACCCACCCACACACACACACACACACACACACACACACACACAGGTGACTGCACTTACAGTTTTATAGAAACTGAAGCACACACACGAAAACAAAACAGGATGTGGTCACAGTCGATCATAAATGACAGCCCCCCCCCCCAAACTAAATCACCTTCCTCTACGCCATTGAGTTTGAATGGGCAAAGCAGCCAGGGTAACTAAACAGTTTGAAATGATGCGTACCAACTGTTTGTCCTGAATGGGACACATTTTTAAGACAGAACGGAACAAATACATTAATTTGAGAGTCACAATTGAGACAACTTTATTTTTTCTAAGCATCAGCGACATCAGCTTTTCTTGCCTGTGTGCATACATAATCCACAGCTTAGCTCCAATAAACAGAAGAGGGTAAATGTTGAGAAAGCAGTTGCCATTACAGTAAAGCATTCATGCAGCTTCTTTTTGTAGGTGAGTCTAGTTTTGCCCTTGCCTTCTCTGTGCCTTCTCTCTGCTCTACCTACTTTCCATTACTTGCTTTCAAAATAAACACACCGCGCCGTAGGAATGTTATCCCAAACCTACTAATTTGCCTTGATTACATTAATATTTTTTCGGTTGAAATTGGCCTTTTCCCCTTCCTATTGCCGTTGTTTATTTTCTTTTTTTTTCTTCCCCCCTCCCGCACTGCTCCTCCTTTCCCCTTCCACATGCATTGCTTTCACTATTAGAACACAATTAAGGGTGATTAGTTGTCAGACGGATGCCCTCTATTTCCTGTGTGTGTGTGTGTGTGTGTGTGTGTGTGTGTGTGTGTGTGTGAGTTGCAGTGTTTATATTGTTGTCTGTTTATGTAATCATGCACTGAAAGAGAGGAGTCATACTGTATATAGGATGATCATACAGAATCCATAAGTGGGCTTGAGTATTAGGAGATGAGAATATACTGTAGTTTAGTGGTTCCCAACCTGTGGGCCGCGGAGGTAATGCAAGTGGGCCGACAAACCATTTGCAAAACAGAACCATTTTGGTAAAAAAAAAAAGTAATTAAAAAAAAAAAATTATATTTATAGAAATGATGTTTTTACATGTTTTAAAACGAAATTATCTTGTTTAAAAACTCATATGAAGGCAATGATAGGAACTTTTATATTGTCTTGTTGCTTAAAGTTGCTATTTATTGATGTTTGTACATAGAGTCCTCATGCAATGTGCCATGTTTGGGGAGAATGGAGCTTCTGATCCCTCCCTGTACATCCTCATATAAACTACTGCTCATAGACAGAAAGTCAGAGAATGTGAGAAAAAGAAATGTATACATCTCCTATGATTTCTACAGACTTGTGCACTTAAATCTTAGTGTAAAAATCCATTGCTTTGTGAGACAGGTGTACCTCACAGTACCATACACTGCCTGTTGCTGGTCACGTCAGTGTGGATTACGTCAGAGCCATCACAGCGATGGAGGAGTAACAAAGCCCACATGGGTCTGCAGAAAAAGCAGCACAAGGTATCTGAACATAGTAACAGCCTCTGCTGGCTGTAAAGAAATTATGGCCTAATCGTGTTTCAGATGCTCAGATGTCAGCTTGACATGCGTCATGATTTTGCGAGGCAGTGAATCCCTTTATTGCTTTTTAAGTGAAATGAAAAGCCTCCGCTGGCTGGCGGAAGATATTAGCAGGTGTTTGTCTGTTTTGTGAATCGGTCGCAGCTGCATCGAGTCAAAAGAACACTTCTTTACATTTTGACTCGGATCGTAACACCGCTGCTATTCAGCATCGCTTGGAAACATATGGTGCGCACAGCCTTGACCGATACCTTATACGCTCAAGCAGTCCTAATTTTCACAATGATTATTTATACAGATTCAGAATCGGGACCATTGCTGTTGGTGAAACCAGACAATCCATAACTCACCCGGCCTGAGAATCAAGCTTTTAGCGTTTTCTTTTTCCTCTTATCGTAATCCCACTGAAATCCACGTTGATTTATTGTGTTTTGAATTATATTTTGTTTGTCTGTTATGCCATTGCTTAGAGGAAAATGGCAAAGAGCTTGTCTGTGTTCCTCACTAGCACACATGCTGGCCAAAACACAAGGCCAGAGCTCATCATAAAAAAGCTGATCAGAACCTTCACAATGACCTTGACCTTGCTCGAGACGTAAACAGAGGAACAATAAAATCATGGATTAGTAAAGAGGCGACTCTGTGACCAGGCCGGAAAGTGAACATAATAACAACTCCTGTTTGTTTGTGTGCTGTTGAAGAGCGAGATTCTTCTTTTACATGGGGCTTGGAGACATTCTTGTCTTTGAAGGGGCTGGCATTCAAGGCAGAAAGACAAAAAGAAGAAAGGAGCTAGGGAGAGCAGAAGAAGAAGAGCGAGAGATTAAGTGTGTGGTTATTCTGGCAGAGAGCAGAGGCAGGGTGCCAACAGAAACTCTGCTTTTTTGTGACACAGATACACAAAGTTCTGCACAACTGTGGCCATAATCTTGTACACACACGTGCAAAAGGGAAACAGCATGCAAAGTAAGGACACCAACACACAATCACAGAAACAGTTAAAGATCATATTCAGGTACACACACACACACACACACACACACACACACACACACACACACACACACTTTTCTCTCTAATTGGATAACTGAGCGTGTTTGTTCACAGCAATGTTTCATTAAATAACACACAATGTAATACAAACAAGTTAATACACAAGCCTAAATATTTGGAAAAGTTAAAGTGGCACATTTTCAAAACTAACAATGTTGCACAATAGGCGAAGCTGTTCCACCAGCCTTAACAATATTATGTTAAGAAGCGATTAATATCAAAAATAATGTTTGAACAATTGAGGAGACTTTTTAAACAAGCTTGAGATTAAAATCTGATTTCACAGTAGGATTAAGTTTGCTATTGAAACACTCATAAACAGAACTTCCTGAGTGTGTCTGTATTTGTACAGAAAATACAATTACGGAGAAAAATGGGATTTCGCTGAAAGGTAACTTTCTGACCCACCACTGCATCATTATAGTTGGGTTTTCATAACTCCACTGTAGCACACATTAGACAAAAATCTGTGATGGGTGGGAGTCCGGTATGGAAGTAAATTAGTGCCAAAATTATGCACGTCATCCAAAAATCTTGGCTGCAATAATAATAATAAATACAAACTCGTGTCACTCTTTATTTAAGAATGAACATTCTTTTAAATAATTATGTTTCCCAGAGGTGTTGTGCAGTGAAGCCTCTCTATCTGTATATGTGTGTTATTAAATAACTGTAATTTGTTCTGGTCCAGTTCATGCTTCCAGCATGTTTAAAATATGTTTAAAAATACATACATACATACACACACACACACATACATACATACATACATGTATAAATAATAGATGTGTACAAAAAAAAGAAAAAGAAAAACAGGCTTGTTGCCTGAACTCCTTTGCTCGCCCGTCTCTCAAAGCTTTGTTATCTCAACATAGTGTTACAATGAACTGTGGCCAATCGATTTTTGTTTGATTTTCAAGACCATTGGTTCTCAAAGTGGGGTCCAGGGACCACCTGTCAAGACAGCTAATGTAAGTATAGGCTAACTTGATAGCTGGCAAACACATCCATTAGACACTAAGGATTCCGTAGTAGTTTAATCAGAAATAGACATGTGATCAAAGATGATTTATGGTGTAATTTACTGAAATTTGCTAAACTTTATATTCTATCTGTAAATCATACTTACAGTACATATTTCTATCAGTGCTACTAAAGCGGTAACAGCAGCATTCACAACCAGTTCACGCAGTGATTGAGCAGCTGTGCAAAGATGAGACACTAAACAGGATTTGAACTTCTCTCTCGGCTCAAGTATTTCTGGAACTTTCGATGTTTATGACCGAGTTCAACACTGTGAATACCTTCCAGGAGAGACTGCCTGCAAATGTGCACAAAAATGTGATTATCGCATCTCCACCCTCTCCACGATGGCCAGCCACGTTCAAGTGTGGCTGCTCGGAAGAGCTATAAACAATCCATCTGATGTGGTCAGACAGCACGTCATACAAACTACTTATTTCATAGCATAACCCAGCCCTTGTTCTACAATAGTAATGTCCAGCTACTTGTTTTTCCATGCTATCACCCGTAACACCCCCGCCCTCCCTCCCCTCCCCTCCCCAACCAGTAGGAGTCAGTAGTGTGGCAACAAGGATGTGATCCCTCACTGGCTTCCCAACCGCAGACTAATTGTGTTTGCTGGATGGCATGACCACGCCGGAAGTGTTGCAACATCAGATATTTTTCTGACAAAAGTCCTTACTGAGTCTGAGGTCATGTTAACCATGAGCCCGAGGTCATGTTAACCATGAGCCCCTGCTGATTGAGGTATGCTAATTAAGGAACATGTCAGTCCATCATGATATCTCTTTGTGCGACAGAATGTTAAAGACAGGACTTGTGTCTGTTTAGGTAGTCTGCGTGTGCTGTGCGTGTGGAGCTGCATTCACAGAAAACCTACAGGGGATTTGCCTATTCAGCTAAATCGTGGCACTCTTATCTCTCCCATGTCGTTATCTCCAACATGGTAATTGCTGACTTCCAATCACGCTTGTTTTCCTCTGATAGGGAGGACTTGTCCTTCTTAGCAGCGGGTTTTCTCTGACTTCCCTTCCGAACTAAGAGCGGCCCCACCTCCACACTGACACACAGGAAATACCCAAAGGAATACGTGAACACACATAGGCAGAGACAGACAGACACACACCCGTACGCCCTCTGCTCATGCCAAGACTAAAGGGGGGAAATCATTGACTTCTATTGAAGCCATTACAGGACACAGTATGTCCCAGCTGGCCTGCAGAGTGCTCATTATATTCTGTGCTGTATGTGAAAAATATTGAACCCTTCACAGTATCAGCAGGAGGCTTTGCTACATTAGGTTTCTTACATAAAAAGCATCATTATAATCCGGTCAAGTGGAATAGTTCAATGTCATATTTGGTTAAGGCCGAATGGTGATGCAAACAAATAGGACTTGTGTTCTTAAGGCGCATGTTTGATACACTAATTCAGGGTTGTCAGTACTTTTGGAACTGGAATACAAAGTGTATATTTCTATGTAGCTCTTTGACAGCATCTTAAAAAGGAATTTCTTATCTTTAAAAATAGAAACTTGTTCTTGGCTTGTGCACAAGCGCATAACATTGTTTTCTTACCGCGACCTTGTTACAGAAAACACCACATGCACACTCTCTGTGAAACATCAGCCAACATGTCAGAGTTTCATTTTCCCCTCTCTCCCAGGAACACACAGCCTGAGCCCTGCAGTCCTTGGTGGCCCCCGTAGTGTAAGGGGGACAGCGCCACATGTTGTGTCGCGGTTAACCGAGGGCCAACCACTTTAAAAGAGCATAAATTGATGCAAACCATCTTGAACTAATTCTCTGGTTGAGGATGAGAGAAGTGGGATAACCTGGTGGATTGATTGCTTCGCCACAAGTATGATCTGTGTAACCTGGGCTGGTTACATGGCGGTAGACCACAATGACCAGATGCCACTTGAGTATCTGTTGGTATCTGTTGGAAGTGGTCGGCTTCTGGCAACTCTGTTCTTTTAGAAAAGGCAGACTTGACAACGAAGGCCAAGCAAACACACTTGAAGAGCTAGAAGTCTGACAAATAAATACCAAGAATATGATATAATGTCCACGGTTACACAGAACAGACCAGTGTTTAGCAGTGATGCATTATCAATAATGTATTACAGTAACAAGTAGTGTAAGACACTACACTTTAAAATTTTGTAATTACATTACAGTTACTATTCCCAGCCACCTGTTGGTGCTAGGGGTCAGCTTGTTTGCTGTCTTACCAGGAGTTGCAGCTAACATACAAAGTAAGCAACTAACAGGTGTATACAGTGGAGCATTTTGCAGCCAAACAGCCAGATAGAAATTAGTAACTTGCCAAGCACTGTCATACATACAAGACTTAGTGATAGATGAGAAGTGTTACTGATAACCTTGGACCACCAAGAAACCAAATTTAAAAGATCCATCAAAGTTACTACAGACAATACCACTACTCCGTGCTAGAATGTTTTTCCTGCTTAGCCTTCACTCTTGGTATCGATTGCAGCTGTTTTTTGGGATTCTTTTGTTTTGTTTTTCTGCATGACACATAAGAAGTGAGAAGGTGGCGGCAGTGGCGATGGAGATGGGAGTTTGGCCACACTGCTGGAACAGTTGAGTTCACAGAGAACGGTGCCTGAGTGTGATTAGCTGAGCTGCAGTGGTGCTTCGCCAGCTCCACTGAAGCCAGTTCTCATCTGTCAGTGTGTGTGTGTTTGTATGTGTGTGTGTGTGTGTGTGTGGAGGGGAGAGAGTGAAAGAATCGGAGAGAAAATAAGACCAGAAACTAGAATTACTGCCTCGTGGTTGTACGCCTCTCGCCAACCAGTCAAGTTGCAGTTAACATCCATGTCTGTCCAGACTCATATAATATATGTATTGAAGACTTTGAGGGGATTCAATAAAATGTATTAAGTGTATTTTTTGGCAAAATGGAGACAAAAAACAGAGTCAAATTCCTTATATGTGTTGACATGCTTGGCCATGAAAACTAATTCTGATAAAACACAAAGTTGTAGCCATGACACTAAACAATGCTTCAAATCCGGATGATGCTGCTGCTTTCACACACATCTTTAACCTGGCGGCACAGAACATCTAATCACAATCACCACAGTTTCACGGTGGGCACCCAAGGTTAGTGTTATCTATTCAATATCCGACCAAACGTGAAATATGGTCACAATCCCTCCCTTTCTTCCTATGAAGTTGAATAAAGGTCAGAAATCAGTTGCAGAACATTATAAAGTCACAATAAAGTTGACCTTTGAGTATGGAATGTCACCACTTCATTGTATCCTATTAAACATTTGTGTGAATAATTTTGTTCTCATAATTAGCATATGAATTATTGACCATTGACCTTTGCCCACCAAAATCTTATTGCTGCTGAATTTGAAGAAATTCCTTCAAGACATTCCTGGGATATTACGTCCACGAGAATGGGATGGCCAGAGGGACAGACGTACAGATGGATGGACAACCTGAAGGACAAACAGACAAACAGAATGTTTCCGTCCTTGGCTGTTGCCGGCACAGAAGCCCAAAGTTGAGGAAAATACTGTAAGACAGCTCTTCAGACTGGTACGTCTGACTGCCACTTGGAACTGAGGCGATGTGTGGCCCGGCACCATGGTTTCAGAGTTACACCCAAAACAAACAAACAAAGGAGTTTGGGCAGCACGTGTGTGTGAGTGTGTGTGAGAGAGAGAGTGAGAGATTCTAAACCTTTGAATTTCACTGTGGCACACAAACACAAACCTGTGTGATGACAAGTATTTCTCCAGGATGGATTTCCCCCCTCAGGTAACAATGACACAGGGCTTACAGAAATCTTGTGGCGTTTCAGTTCGTTGAGAATCTCATGGAAACCAGTTCATCACATTCCTAACGCTCCACGTCATGTGTCGCTGCTTCCACTGGCTGTGATGCAAATATAGCATCTGTCGTGTTTTGGAAAGAGTTGTGTTAGTAATGTCACTTTGATCAAATTTCTTTGTGATCAACTTATTTGTGTCAAATGTATGTGTATATAGTTTGTGTACTAGCACCTGCATTCAGTACACAAGCAAATTTAATCCAGCGGTGTATAAAGTTATTGTTTTTCTTTTTTTGTTTGTGTCTATTTATGCTCGGCCGAGGCAATAGGACATCTTCATCCTCTCCAGATTTCTGTCAGCTAAGGTTTTGGGGGGTTAGCTCATATGGAAAGCTGATTCCAGAGCTTGCTTCATCTCACATGGTTTCAATCCCCTTTTCCTGCAGACCTTGCAGGTTCTGAGTCCGACCTTCGCTCCAGGACTCCCCAACGTGAACCAGGCCTGGGCACCGGGAAGTCAGGGAATGAGGCAGAATGAAAGAAAGGAGGCAAAGCAGGGAGTAAGAACATGAAAACAAGTTTTCACACACCTCTGTAGTCCTGGTCTCATCTACCTCCTCCTGACTCATCTCTCATCATGTCTCATCTCCTTTCCTTTCCTCTCGTCTCTTCTCTCATTTCCTTGTCTCCTTTTCTTGTATCTTATGCGTTTCATTTTACATCCTCTCCTTTCATATCAACTCATGTCCTCTATATTCATTTACTTGTGATTCATGTCCCATCATCTCCTCTCCTTTCCTTGTGTCCTCTCATCATAACTCATGTTGTGTCCTTGTTGCATCTCCTCTCATTTCCTCGTTTTCTCTTCTGTCCTCTCATCCCATTTTGTCTCCTCTCCACGACTTTCATTTCTTGTCTCATTTCTTTTTGTCACAATGAAAGAGGAGGAGATTGTTGATACCAAATTCAATACCACAGCAAGCACACACCTCCATACCGTCCATGTGCAACAGTAGTTTAAATAGACCAACATGGTCATTCATTTAAAAAGTCAGCATTATATTCTGACAGACTGAACGATAATGACGGTAGGATACTAACGTTATGAGCACCCAGCTCACGTTATGAGCTGTCACCACATTAGCCATGACAAGGTAACATTAGCTGTCGTGAACATTGGACATGGAGCATTGCTACAACTGATGCTAGCTGTCGCAATACGCAAACAATGACGGTAATATTTCAGGACGTTTCCTTCTTCCTCTTCCCTTTGCGTTTGATGTCAGACACTTGTAGGGTTATTAGGCCGTCCTTGTCAGACCTTTGGTACCTACACTATGGTACTGTAGAAAAGTAAGTACTGTCATGTTTTCAGAATTTTGGCAATGGCTGGGTTTTGAAGTATTGTTTCTCATGACATCCCTACTTGTCTCCTCTTTGGTCTTATCTCCTTTTGTCACATCTCATCTCCTCTCCCGCCCTCTCCTTCCCTCTGATCTCCTCTTGTTTCATCTAGTCTCCTCTACTTTCCTGTTGTCTCCTCCTCTCTCAGCTCATCTCCCTTCCTCTTGTCTCCTCTCCTTTTGTCTCATTTCATATCCTCTCGCTTTGTTTCATTTTGTGATGCCTTTTTCAGGTTATGACATGCTTAAATGTTCGCTTTCACTTTTTCATTATTGCATAGCCACTTGGATAATCTTATGCATTATCTAGGAGGCATTTACTGTCACATTCAATATGTATTGTTGGAAGTTGGACAAAATCACAGGATAGACGGGACAAGGGCAGGAAAAGGGACGCCAGCCCTCATATGTTTTCTTTGTCTTCCCAAAGGAGCAGCGAAAGAGGAAGAGGACTTCTGCTGGTGAAAATAAAGCACTGAATGAAACTGAGTAAAAATTAAACAAGAGGGCCTTTTCTTCTTGTTTTAATTTGCTGGAAGAGGCTTTAGTCTTGGTGTCAACAGCAGGATTCAAGGAGGCAGAGTGTGTTCACATGGATCCCGTGAACATGAGGGGCAGGCAGGGGTCACCTCAGGTCACTGGCAAGCACTGCAGGAGGATGTGAGCCTAACGAGGGTCTGCTGATGCGGGCCTACACATCCCATCTGTCAGTGCAACTATTCCTTCTCACTGGCAGCAGTGAAATACATACAACAGTAAAGGTATGAGGGAAAAGTAGTGGCGGCTGTTTCCTGATGGCCAACGAGGAGCCGCGCCGCTCCTTCTGGTTTTGTTTTCATTCTCGCTGGGGTCGGAAGTGTTATTTGGGTTAGTATTCAGAGTGCTGGTTTATAAACATGACTTCTGTTTAATGGGAACTCTGAGTCTGGTGGACACATTTTTGCCCTTTCTCTATTTCTTTCTGCTTAATTCACTGTGAATGAGAACATTAACATGTCATCAAATCTACTGCGAACGGTCAAAGTAGATAAATACTGTACCATGACTGCCTGCACTACTCATTGTTCAAAAAGATTTTGGCATTTAGTTCATCTTTGTCATTTGGCTTTCGGTTTAAGAATATGATCTAATCACACTTGGGAAAAACAGCTCTGTATAAAAGAAATAATAAATCACATAAACTGCAATCATTCTTTCCAGGTGTTAAAAATTTGGTTTTAATAAGACAAAGAACCATGGAAGTTCATTTCAAATCTCCAGTTTATTAACAGTTTGGATCTTATTTTCACAGTTTTGGCCATTGTGTGTGTCATTACATTGTACTCAAGTTAATTGCTCACATTTGGGAACTCGGCAGCGTCGCTAAAAAGAAGTCCTGCAGGGCAGCAAATGAGCAGTCAGACAGACAGGTTATAAACAAGCCTGCAGGAAAACTGAAAAGAAACGGATCTTATTAGACCTGCAGGACTTGCCATAGTTTTCCAAGATCATGTTGGCTTACAAAGCAAGAGTCAGGCATTTAGCTTAGCTTAGCATAAAGATGGAGGAGGAAACAGATTGTCTCTGGCCGAGGGGGGAAATATCTAATTACTTCTAAAGCTCACTAATTTACATGTTGTATCTTATTTGTTTAATGTGTTCACATACAACAATGTAATAATGTAAATTTGTGGTTTTCGGAGAAGTTATGTCTTCTCAACAAACAGCAATTTAACATATCTGTGTAGCATCTCTGCTGGTTTCCTGGCAACTTGTTACCTCCCAAGAAGTAGTTACCACAAAGTTTACAATTCTGTCTGTGCATGAACTGAGCACAGACAAAACAGAACAATAGATAAGTGAGTTTTACAGGTGTTGGTGGGTGAATTTTATTAAATTTTGGAAAGAGCCAGACCACTTTCCTGCTTCCTGTCTTTATGCTAAGCTAGGCTAACTGCTCCCTAACATCAGCTCATGTAACTCTCGGAAAGAAAGCAAATAAGTGTATTTCCCAAATTGTCAAACTGTTCTTTTTAAACCTTCAGAGCAGAAGTTTACTAATTTTTTTTATGTTTACAGTTATTGCATTTTCATGGTTAAAGACTGTTCAAGAGTCTGTAATTTAATATTATGTGATATATAACAGCACAAAGAATGTTAAAAAGGCTGTATATTTTTAATTATATTGGCCATTTCAGACCTTTCAAAACATTACTTGTCAGGGAAAGACCTCCACAGCTAAACAGCGGTTACAAAATGCAGGTTTAAAAAAAGAACAGAACCAGAACTCTTGTTTTACTGTCTGCATGGGCCAGACAGGTCACTTGGCCACATTGATAAAGATCTGCAGTGGAGCTGCATTCTACAACAAACAAGTGCCCCGATAAATGACAGGACAGGGGGGAGTTTACCCAAGGCAGTAGACATAAACACAGCAACCCTCATGGATGGAGGGAGGTAATTTAGATATACCACTGCTATTAGCCCAATTAGGGTTCAGTGCCTATGAATCCACAGGGCTTTCCCTGTTCACCAGAGAGGGTAAAGGGGAAAAGTACACCGCAATTACATGTGTTCAACAAAAATGGCAACAGAGGAGGAAATGAGAGAGGAAGCCAAGGTGAAGTCTGAGCCTCGGAGCTTCTCCTCAGCCGTCTGTAAGTCGGCCATTGAGGTAGGGTTGCATCAGGAATCGCCAGGGGGCTTTGGTGGAGCGTGCTGGCATTTTCTGACACTGATCCTCAACTGACTTAACAAAGATAAGACATCTGGTTGACTCTCTCTCTGGGTCAGACAAGCAAACTTTATCCACGTTCAGTCTGATTGAATACCGCCTTGCCTTTGACAGGGGATAACTGCCTGTGCACTTTTATAAGCCTTGATATGCAGGGTTAGTTTGCACAGCTTGAGTCCCTCTTTGTTCCATTTAATACAAGATATTCCAGATCTTTTATAACCCTTCTGTCGGACACTTTGAGCGAGTTGATACCAAGCATCCCAGCAGCTCTGAATGTTGGTCACACCTCTAAAATTTCTTGATAGAAATGATTCAAGATATTCAGGTAGATGTTCGGATAACATCTTATGTCAGACGAAACCAGGTCCACTGGATTTTTTCAGTTGTATTACAGTAAACAACAACTGGGTGAAACTGGTCTCCATGTTCAAATGTGGCTGTGAACCAGTAAGTCCTCAGGCTGCTTTGGCGTCTGATGGAGTTGATCCTTGAAGGAGCCAGCCTCTATTTAAGGACTGCCCCAGCCCCAAATCTGCCATGACTCGACGCACCCACACAATTGGAACAATTGCGAGGGGGAAGAAGGGAAAGGGAGGGGAGGGCAGTGGAATTTCAGAGGCCATGCCATCATGAAGCAGAGTGAATTTCCTCTAAGCTCACAACTCACTTGGATAGATTGTATCAAAGACTGAGAGCAATAATAGTATTTGTCAAAGTGGAGTGGAGCTCGGCAGAAGTGCAAAAGAGCAACAGTTTGAAATTATTTTGATAAATAACATCCTGGTTAAAAGTGAAGATTGGAATAATTCAGGACCAGCATACTGAATCGCTCAATATGATGATGCTTATGGTGTATGTCATATGTGTAATTAGAGCACCGAGGTGTAATATAAATGTTTAGCAAGAAAGTGACATCCTATTAATCCATCTGCATAAAACAAAGCTGACACTCAGGTTGAACTTCAAGGAGCCTCTCCTCCCTCTTCCTCTTCCTCCTCCTCCTCCTCCTCTCCGTGAAGATGCTTATCCCGTGGCCTCATTATGTGAGCAGAAAAAAAGGCTGTGGCCCTGTTCTATGTATCACATTTTCAGGGGGTTGTTATGGTTTGCAGATGTCACCCTGCATAGCATTTGGAGGGAGTCATTCCCTTGTGCTGTCAGGCAGGGACCCTTTTCTGCTCCCCTGTCTTCTCTCCGGGGTGCAGCGTCAGGGAGGGGTCCGTCCTGGGAAACCCCACAGGGTGGATATGAACATGGCTTCAAAGTGGGGTAAAAAAAAAAACCTCACAAACAGAACATGCACACGGGTATTGTTGCATATGCATAACTGAATGCAAAAATATGACGACCACCATTCTAGCGATTACAGTTGTTGCACGTATGTGATCAAGAAACCCCTGACAGGCTTTCAAATGAATGTCTACAATGATGCATTTCTCTCAAATTCTCTCCGTCTTTCACTTGTTCAGTTCTGCCTTCGTACCACAGAGGATGTTGCGGTCTCTAACGCGCCGACATCTCGTTATACACCAAGACAGCTGCTAGAGCATGTGGTAACGACGCACACATCCAGCTAAATAATGCAAATTTGAGGGAAAAGTCTCCGTCCTGTCAGCCCAAGTCAACCACAACTTCACACCCAGCAGAGGCCCTCATGTCCCCCCACACCTTCTCCCTCATCACTGTCACATTTTCTGAATTTTGGTTTGAGGGAAAGAACCAATGGTCCCTCCACTGTGAATTGGAAAAAATATTAAAAAGATGAAGGGAGGGGTGAGAAAAAGAGATTGCATATTCATGTAAATATTTCCTGTGTGTGGGTTTTATTTTGTTTTTTGTGTGTGTGGCTGTTTTATTGAACGCTCATCTTCCAGTGGTAACTGAAGATATATTTCATTCCTGTATTTGTAAATAGCTCCAAAATGCACATTAAACTCAAAGTCTGGGTCAGTCAGTCAGTCAAAGAATGCCTTCAGTACAATGACGCATGCTATAACAAAGCCGGCAGGGTGATTTTAATGATGCTGTTTCGATTCCAGCTCGGGCCTTTAAGGGAAAGCAAATGTTCATGGACCACTGCATTATAAATGGATTTGATTTTGAGGAGTACTTAGGCACAGAACCAAACTAGGCTGAAAGGCCCAGGGACTGTAAACTAATATTGGTTTACAACACATGGTCCACATTTCATAACAGACATTAAGACTCAATCCTGGAGGACACTCCTGTGGAAAAACAGATGATTGATGAGCGTAAAGTAAGGTGTATGTGTGTGTGTGTATCTCTGTGTGAGCACAGTTGTATAGTTGGATACTATTTTCAAAGAGCAGGTTGGAAAATAATTGATCTAAAAACTCCTTCTGTGCACTGTCAAGTTCTGTGGTGGTTCAGTGTTGCTTCGAGGAGAGCCAAACAACATTCATTTGTCGACAAAGCTTTAAAGGAAGAGTTTGACATTTAGGTATGACTTTGATGAAAAGATAGTATGTATGTAAAATATTAGGCTACAGGCAGCAGCTGGTCTGCTTAGCTTCGCATAAAGACTGGAAACAGGGGGAAACTGCTAGCCTGGCTCTGTCCAAAGGTAACCAAATCCATCTACCACCTTCTGAAAAAACTGGCTTGAAGGAAGTTACTGCTCATGGTAGACAACAACAGATTAAACAAATAAAATACAACAAAATAATGTGTGAGCTTTATTTTCACTCATCAAGGGAGCACATGAGCCTATTTCCCAAAATGTTTAACTATTCCTTTAAGTACCAAAGCCAGCCAGCATTATTGTACTACCTATTGTACTACCTTGTCTCTTATTCAGGGCTGTTTCATGTCCTCATGGCCTTGCACACATGCATAATTCATCTACACTGCAAAAAGTACTAAACACAAACAAACAAATACTTCAACAACTGCACAAACTCCTCCTCCTCCCTATTGCCTGGTAATCCAGACAATAATACTGTTATTTGGAGGTCACACTGCACGTCCCTGCACCCAGTCAAAAGCTCAAGACTTGGCCGTGTGCCAGGCTGTGGCGATGAGTATCAGCATGCTTTGCTGGCATTTGCGCTCTGAGTCATTGCAGCAGTTCTGTAAATAGCAACCGAACTAAAGGAAATATCTCTGATCAAATCAGAACATGACTATTTTTCCCTAACCGCTTCCCAAACCAGAGCACGCACACACACAGACACACACACACACACACACACACACACACACACACACACACAACCATGTACATACATGTACACACACATTACAGACAGGTTTTTTAAAACATTTTTATGCTCTCTGTCTCGTCTTCTGAAGATTAAAGAGTTGCTGATATGCTGACTCAGCCACACCTTTGCTTGGATTGTGTTAACAACAAAGTAAATCTTATCGAAAATGCCATGGTGATTTATTGCCATTTGAAGGAGAATCACAGCGGCCTCTCTTTGACGTATCCCATTCACACTTTTGATTTAGACTCTAGACCAGATGACCAGCGCTGTGGCTCTGCTCGGTATTCCCTGCGGTCGATATGTTTCGCTCAGGTTACAGCTTTTTCCCGTATAAGAGCAAAGCGTGTCAGAACATAAGAATGAAGAAGTGATCAGTGGAGCCTCGCTGCAGCCTCTGCACTCTGGAAAGGCTCCCATGAAATGAATTGAGATACTACAATAACTTCACAACACACTTCCCCCGGTCCCAGAGGCTACATCCTAACTACAGTGTAGCTGTTAATCTTGATGACACAGGATACAATGGCTCCGCTGTGGCTGCACTGCTGACTCAAATCTCTTTTTTTTACCCTCCATTTAGGTGACATGCATCTGATATTTTATTTGTTGCCTTAACTAAAGGTTTATTTACACAGGGTCTAACTTTGAGATTTTTAACTATGTGATACAGAGAAGGAAATGTCACATTCCAAGTGGTTTGACTTGTAAAATTAGGTTGTCTCAATTGCTAGACATCAGATTTCATGAGCTTTGGTAGATCAAACATGCACTCAGGCTTAATGATTTATTATTGTTATTATTTGAAATAAAATTTAAAGATATGGCATGAATGTGAGCTTCTCCTTACAGAGAAAATAAATGGGAAACCACATGAAAATGATTCTTTCCTAGTTTAGGATGTTATTAAGAGACCACATTTATGCAACAAAATGCTTTAAAACAGATGTGCGATACCTTGTCAATGCAGCCCGGGTCCTGTGGGTAACATGTCAGGTTTGTGCTGAGTGTGTATATGTAGCCTGTGACAACTGCGTGCATCAAGAGTGCAGTCATATGTCATTTTATTTAGCTGGGGGTTTTGGTCTGATCTGGGAATGCGTAGGAGGGCCCTTGTGGGTGACATCACCATCCTCAACTCCCTGGAGCTGAAATGATGACCAAGACCAAGCAGGCTGGTCACGACCTTTAGCTCTGTCATTGAAGTACTCAATAACAGAATGACGCAATTAGTTTTAACCACTGGCAACTACTTACAGCATAAGTGGGAACATTTTGCCATAGTGCAAAATGGCCAATCCAAAAGTGGTTTGTTGATCAATGACAGTGACTTAAAATTCACTTAAGCAGATGTCTGACTTTCAGATCTCATCATCCACACATTGTTTCAGAACAAAAGCTCCTTGTGCATGTGATTTTCAAGATGTTCCCAGTGTTTTTCTCAATTCCAGAAATGTTACAAAGAAGCCTTGTTCTCAAGCCATTACACAAACAAACAACCAGAGTCGACAACCAGACTATCAGCTCTTACGGCTGTACTTATGCACGGCAGAGCTTTGAGCCAAATGTTAATTTTGGCATGCAAACATACCACTGTCATCATCTTAGTTTAGTATGTTATCATGCTTTAACTAATTAGCACTGATGACAGGAATGTCATTATTTTTCAAGAATTTAATCACAAATCAAAGTACTGGACACACTAGAATTTTGATCTCACAATGGTGCTAGAAGAAAAGTCAAGATATCACCAAAGTTATAACAGTTCATCCTGAGGGGACCATGAATGTCTGAGCCAAAGTTCATGGCAATCCGTCCAGTACTAATAAAGATATTTCACTCAAAGCCACTAGAAGAAAAGTGAAAGGATCACCAATATCAAAATAAAAACAATGTGCCAGTCTATCTTCTAGACATTGGGATATTTTATTGGATAACTGCAAACTTTGACCAACTGTTGGCGCTAAATTAAAAGTCAGGGCTTCACCAAAGTCAGTAGCATTCATCCTCTCGACACCATGAATGTACCAAATGTTAAGGCAATCCATCCCCTAGCTGCTGCGATACTTCAGTCTGGCCCAAAAGGCCAACCCACATTGCCAAGCCTAGAGCTACAATGCAATCAAAGATAGAAAAGAATATCATTATTGTGATCAAACTATTGGAGCCATTACTACTTTACCTTGGTCATTACTTTCTCTAATTTCAATATCGTATATTAAAGTATAACATCACAGAGGTGAGTAACATTGCATAAGCAGTACTCAACAGGTAGTATACCTGAGACTTCTTGTTGGAGATTAATTAGGTAATTACCTCCGCCAAGGAGATTATGTGTTCATCCATGTCTGTTGGTTTGGTGGAGGGATGGGGCATGGGCCAGGGAAGAACCCATTACATTTTGGTGCATATCTGGGTGCAGATCCAGAAATGTTATAATTATTTTCCTTAATATTGCGAGATACAGCATTTTTCAACATTTTCTTCAATTTCTCAGGAAGTAAAAGTTTGGATATTGATGGTTAAAAATAAAAAAAAATCAGGCATATTTATGGTGTGGAGATCTATGATGGTGGAAGAAAATGTTCGATTGTGGCAAGGGAATGCAGTTAAGCATTAATACACTCAACAATCTCAAAATGTTATACCTAGATCAATTTTGTAACATAGACCCATTGCCTAAAACTACATGTAAATGGTTGTTGTGGATGTAAGGTACATTTGTAATCACTTTGCTAAGCTTGTCCTACTTTATTCAGCAGTGCCTCATGAACCTGTAAAGGACACTAGTTATAAGTGAAAAACAGAGCGAGTTGTTGAGCAACCACGAAAGGTGACGAGATCAAATGTTAATCATACCAACTCTGTGTGCCTTTGGCGGTATGTGTGTCTTCAGTGAGCGTAGCAAAACAAAAACAGAGTATTGTAGTGCAGTATGACTCTGCAGTGGTGGTCTGTGTGTGTGTGTGTGTGTGTGTGTGTGTGTGTGTGTGTGTGTGTATGTGTGTCAGTGCTGTGGTGGTCTGAACCCTGAGTTGGCTCCATCCCAGCAGCTCCAAGGCAGCGGCGAGCCCCATTGCCAGCTCTGGCCAAACTGTGGGAAACAGCCGCCGTGTTATTGTACGTGCAATGAATTGCTGGTGACGCATTTGTTTATGTGCTCTCTCAAATAATGGGAACATTAAATATTTGGCCCAAATAATAATAATCCATTTCCTTGCCACCACAGAAATATGACTAATCACATGATAATTAAAATAAGCAAACAAGACGTCAAAACGATTGTATTTTGTGGATATGGTGAAGATTTGTCTGAACACACCCTCATGGTGAAAATTACCTCAGATTCATGAGCATCATTAAGTGGATCCGCCTTGAACATTAGGACACAAGCACATTCCTCTGCAAAACCATTATATTATGAGAATGATTAGAAATTCTGCAAAGCTGTTTTGCATTTTAAATAGCATCTGGAAGAGAAGACGGTCCATCTTTGCCGTGTGTTCAGCATAAGTGTGGAAAGTCTGATCAAAATTATGAATCTTTGTTTGGCAGCAAAAATAATGCCTGGAATTAAAGGATGAGTCAAACTGTGCTGCATGTATACCCTCGAAGTCAGCATCTTCGATGGAAACTCCAAACTTCAGTGCAAATCCTTCCATCTAATACAGAGAACTTTCCTCTCACTTTGAATCTGACCACAGAGCTGTTATTCCCTTGTGACAGATATTCCTCTGTCACAAGCTATTACGCTCTACCACAACCATTCTCACAGGCTCCTCGGCTCACTAATGCAGCGGAGAAAAGTTACAGGGGAAAAAAAAAAAAAAAATTAAAGTCAGGACAAGTGAGGATCAAACACAGGAATATAACACTATAAACATCACACGCATACGAAGGGCTCTTTATGGGCCAGCAGATCTTGACTGACAGACAGCATGGTGGTTGACATGTAAAACACAGGGAGGTCAAGTCTATTCACCGACTTTCCTGTTTACATGTGGCGGCATTTGTCTTGGGCTGCGTTCGTCGGCTGAGCAGGACTGTTTATAAATGGCTGACTGGCAGAGAGGAGAGGGAAGGGTGTGAGAAGTCGAGAGGAGAGGAGACACTTTTGGAGAGGTAATTTGAATTCCTGAGGTTTGCCTGTAAGGGTAAAGGTTGTCTGTGTGCTATCACAGCGGGGAAAAGATGTGACAAATTGCAGATTGGCGGACAAGGTGTAAGGTTTAACAACAGTGTAACAGGCTGGAGGGTAGAAAAGTCTGTGAGCAGGTAGACCACCTAAGCAGTCAAAAATGTGCAGGTTTTAAGCAAATTTGCAGCTATCTTCAACCCCTGCAGCGGATTATATGAGCATTATAACTATTTGTCAAATGTAAAAAAAAAATCACAACATTTAAAAGTGGCGTTACATTCAGTGAAAACAGCTCCAGACTTTCACACGTATTTAAATACACTGATTGTAAGTCATGGAATCATCCAACAAAATACTCACTACAAGGGCTGCTCGATTATGGCAAAAATAATAATCATGATTTTTTCGATCAATATTGAGATCACGATTATTCAAAACAATTTCTCATTGACTTTGGAAATAAAGAATATAAAAAAAAACGTTTTTCAAAACAAAAGCGTTATTCGTTATTTCCGTTATACACAAAATAAGTAAAAGATATCCGAGCGTGGGATACACACCCATATGATGGTCAGTTTTAATCATTAACCTATTTCGTATAATGTAGTTAACTCTGTAAACTCTGGCTCCACACTGCAGTGTACAAAACACACCTGACGCAACCACAGATGACCTACGAAGTAGTTTGTCGACAACTGTACATTTCTCCGTCTGTATGTAATGGACTTTCACTGGATGTTTCCAGAGGTCGCTCGTGTTTCCGTCCTTAAAAAGACTGAACCACACTTGAAAATGTTGAGTTCTCTCCATAGACAAAAAAAGCAGGGTCTCTGTGTGTATCAGAGAGATGCTTCTGAGTAGGGAACAGCATCATAGACGAGCGTCTTAATCAGAAACGGAGTTGGTGAATGTGGAAGAGAACTTGTATGTTATGCAATAATGAATACGAAATCAATTTTTCTAATTCCTTCAGTATTGAAAGCTGAACCGATAACGTTGGTTTTTGTAGGGGGGATCTGTTATGAAACAGAACGTGGCACAATAATCATTTTCTCTCAATTATCTTGTTTTTTTATTCGTTGGAGGCCAAAATTGTAATTGAAAATAAAATTTGATCAACTGCCCATCCCTACTCACTACATGCAAGTTGTTGTGCATCCAACATTGAAACTATTTCCCACAAAGCTTCTTGAGAAATGTTTGAAACAAGACATACATTTTTTGTTTTCTGAGCAGCTGTTATTTATCAGCAGATGGGAGTAAAACAAGTCATCTTGCCTGTGTATCTTTCTCATATATCACTACTGATCAGCCTCGATCATTTCGCAGAGCAGACTGTGATGAAATACTGCGAGTCGCATACAACATCCACAGGGACAAGATCATATTCATAGTTCAGACAGCCTGGAGAAACAACCAACCTGCTGCTCAATTCATCAAGCTTGGTCCTCTTTATCACAAGCCCTTCTCCCAATTTCTTATCTTGGCTTTCTTGTCTTGGATTACTTTAAGGTGACAAGTTGGAATTTGTACTCTTCTGCCCCAGAGAGAAAAAGAAGGCGACTTGAAGAGAAGAGGACTCAGGTTAAGACCTATCTCGCCAGACATTACTAATGAACCCAGTTGTCTGGGGACTTGCAATGTCAGCCTGCCTTCAGGCGCTCTTATCATCACCCACACAAAACCTCCCCACCAATCACACTGGATTCTGGAAAGGAAGTTGAAAATGTCAAAGGCTATTAATTCTGCTGCAGCCCTCTTTGTCTGCCTCTCAGAATACTAATCGAGCAGTAAGAGAGGGCCAACCCTCTTTTTATATCTTTTTTTAGGGGTTTCTGTGAAGAACCATGTGAATGAGGGTGCCGATTATAAGGAAAGTGAAAGACAAGTGTGGCCTCAACTCACTGCCTTAGGGGGTGAGAACCATGTAAAACCCTGTTATTTTAAGATTCAGCCTTAGACCACCAACACAATGAGGTATTCACATTTTTAATAGCATGTTGTTGGCACTGGTTAAGCCTTGTTTCCTCTTTAATAGTAATGATATCCTGTTCTGCACACTTTCTTTCAGGTAAAGCATGGGTGGGACCTTCCGTTTCATGACATATTTTGTCAAAGTGATGGCTTTTCTTTGTGCTTGTGCATATAAAGGAGCTAAAGTATACTCTTTCACGCACTTCCTACAGACACAGAACCCTTTAAAGAAACTCTATATATGTTTTACTTGAAGCAGTCACTGTGTCTAAACAGTTATCCTAGCTCGAAGCTACAGTATTTCAGCTGCACATGTGCACCACTATTATCATGTTACTTTGGTTTATCGTACGCTCTAAAAAACTAAAACCTTACATGTTGAGGTTAGAGTCACTTGGGGCATTTTGTGATCTCAATGCAGTTTGCTTCGCATGACAGTAAGCATGTTGCAGGGCTTTTCTCAGAGCAATTGTTCCCATAACACTCACTCTCTCACTCACATACTGCAAGCAAACATATTTGTTAGATGTAGCATGTTTTGAACTCACTCCAAAGTGGGCCCTATCTATGTCAAGTGCAATTTTGCTTCGTTACTTCTACAAAGCCAGTGAGAGACTCTGCAAAACATATGTGATGAACAGACTGTTATACTTTTCCAACCACACTCTATTCAGGAATTCTATCAGCATCAAACAGTGTATCTGCATTACATCTACATCCATGATTTTTAGACATTGTAATTGAATGTGTGCATCCAATAAAAGTAATATTTTCTAATCAAGTTACTCCCTGTAATGTCATTTGATTGCTAGTACTGCCAATCCCACTGAAAATGAACAGTCCACTCTGTGGCTTGTTAGAGTTTTTAGCCACTTTCTAGTTATTGTTTTGTTTTGCCAAGCATTGGATGGTTCTCACTGACTTCATGATATAAAACCATTGTCAAAGAGCCAAAGTAAATAAATGATACATTTAACATGGTAAGCCAAAAGAACCACGTAGTTTTCTCAAGAGTTTTTCAGGCCAAACCAATTAATGGATTCACATTAGTCAGATGGTAAGAAATAATGATGTCCATGTTGTTGGGTCCTGTATGTAAGTACAATGGGTAATCAATTGCTATCATGTTAACATTAAGAACCTGATAAACCAATCGTATCTGAAGGGTCTGTTGCTAGGGATCAAATATTCAGAATTCATAATTTTTTTTAGATCAAATTAGTCTCCGTCATGTACATGGGCTGCTATTACTGCCAAGTCCACTGAGAATGAACACCCAACTCTGCAGCTTTTCAGAGTTTTGTGCCACTTTAATTTACTATTTTGGTTCTCACCAACTCATATTAAACCATGGGCAACTACACTCAGACAATTAGAGTGTAACAGAAGTTACTTAATTGCTAGCATGCTTGTATATGAAGGCTATTACTTGCTGCAATTTCTTCTGCCACCTAGTGGTCAAACACTACCTATTGTAGCTTTAAAAAACTGCAATACTATGAAATAAAAAAATAAAAGCATTTTCCTTTCAGTGAGACAACACAAACCCCCAGCTTTCACTGCCATCTATAATTAAAGAAAAAATGTTCTTTCTCCAAAATGTTTTCATTGCCACTGTAATTGAGCCTTACTCATCGCCAGATCATAATGCATATTGAAGAAATTGGCAAAGACATCAAAGCCCACAGATAGAGAAAGAATACTGTTGATGCTGACTTGGAAAACAAACACACAAATAAATGATAAAACAGGAAATCCTTGTATATGTGTTTTCTTTCAGCAGTTTTTGATCTGGAATCTGACATCCTCATGCCATTTGAAAGATTTTTTTTCTCCCTCCTGTTTCTGCGGTTGTGTTGAAAACAAAAATCATCTGTTTAAGTGGATGTCCTCCTTTGGGCCATGTGGCCAAATGTAGCCAAGACTGAGGGCTCAGGGGTTGGTGACTAAGGCAAGACGTAATCCTTGGCACAAAGACACGCTCTTTTTACCCTTCCTCCAAATTCCCTCACTTTGGGTGTGCTTGAAGATCAACAGGCTAAGGTGCAAACTGTTTTCTTGTGATGTAAAAGATTAGTCTTTGGCCTATTCTTCTTATTTTTCCCTTCCTCAATCATCTTCCTCTATCTTCTCCGCTGTCTACTGAGTAATAAAAACACAAAGAGCATATAAACCTCACTTATTCCCCTCTTCTCCCAACCATCCCTCTTTGCTGGACAGACTGAGGATGATGGGTGCGTGCTCAACAGACCACAGAGCATCTTAAAACGGACATATGTGTAGGAGCTTTGTTTGAGCATGAGACCTCTGCCGCAGTGCACCCGTGGTGGAGTAGGCGTTCAAAGCCATCCAGGAGGTATATCAATGAAGTCATCTCTGACAGTAAAAATCGAGTTCCAGTTGAAAGAAAATGTCAGGTCAAATGCAAGGGTGAAAGAGTTGGATCGGCATGGTTTACTTCATTTACTCCACACAGCCTGTTCCAATGACCTCATTTCCTCTGGGGCATCCCGCTGGACGTACCCTCTTGGATGCCGATCAACGAGTCAGGGCTGAATGATAGGGTGTGATCTGAACGGGCAGATCCATGACTGTTTTGCACATCACTGTTCTGCAGACAGGACCATTAACCATGTTACCTGCACCTTCTTCTTTCCAGTACAGTCTAAGCCAGACCTGACCACACTGGGCGAGACCAGGCTCTCTTCTGTCCCTGGGTGTTAGATCTGTTTTAGGCCAGGTGGTTTGGTGAAAGGTGCCAGAGTTTGATGCTGACTCCACACTGCTTGTCTGGAGAATTCTGAAGTCTCAGTTCACTCGAGGTTTATTTTTGGTCTATTAGCATGGTGGAGTGTTGTTAATCTGAAACATTTACCACGGTTGAAGTTGCTGTTGATGTGATACTTTTGTCTAATTGCTCTGGAAATAGCTCACTAACTTTCTGATTGACAATGCAAATAAAGTTTGTTAAAACTAGACTTGATCTACTCAAACTGACAGAAACAAACAATTATTGAAAAATTAATTTCATATCAGGGAACATCTATGAACATGTTTATCTGAGTGTATGGGGCTGGAGGACGATGAAGATACTGATAATGGAAGCTGAAAATGAACTGAGAAGTTCCGGAGACATATGCTAGTGCAAATTGGTCTGGCAATGCCATGCCAGATGTGAGTTCTTAAAAGCAGCATTAATAGATTTTTGGCCACTAAAGGGCAGAAGAGCAAGCTGTACTCTATGTAGCTGCTACATTTTCAGTTTCTCTATTGGCTAGTTTCTAATTTTGTTTATCAGATATTTGGTGGTAGGCAATGAGGGTGTAGTGTGTTTATCTGAGCTTTCTTGCTAAAAACTGTGTGACTAATGAGAGCAGAGTTTGTGAACCAAGGAGATAAACAATAAGAGGCTAAAAAGACCCATAGAGCTGAATGGGATGACAGCGTAAGTTGCTAAATCTTTGTGGGCATGTCGGTGAGATAAAAAATGATTAGTGCAGCTTTAATTTAGAGAGTGACGCTCTTCGGTATAATGGGAATTTAAGACTGAAGTTGGGTTTCAAAGCTATATTCTTGATACGTAGTAGGGTTACCCAGTTTACTCAAAAGGAGCTGAAGTGGAGGAAGACAGAGGTTGTTGTGGCTGCATGCTGAGCCCATGGTGTGGTGTTGTTTCTGGGTGTTGTGGAATTGTTTCCAGAGCTCTTGAAAGCTCCATTGCAGCTCAGTGTATGGAGGTATCATACCACTGTGACAGCCCTTTTGTGAGCCCATGGAACAGATAAAACCCTGCTCCGCCCAAGTTGAAGAGCAATCAAAATAAATTTAAAAAAGAAAGAAAAAAAAAGAAACAGGTCTACACCTCTGTTTCCTCACTCTCTCTCCATATTTCATTCTCTACTGCTCTCTTTCTGTTTCTCATATCTCTGTATCTCTGCTGATTTTCACCACCTGTTACCTGACACACATTGGCCCTCAGCCACAAAGAACTGTTTTCAAACTAGGACAATAGCTTGCCCTATGAAGAGCTGCTCAATCCATAGGGTGGTGTGGCTGTGAGTTTACAGTCAGCTATTGTTGGCCGACACAATACAGAAGCACATCCCCTCCTTTACTGTATTATGGCAATTGTGCTCTGAACAGCCATTCTGGGGCTATTCCATGCGCCGAAGTGATTTCCGTTTGCAAAGTATCATTTTTCAGCTTATTGATGTCTTGTTTTGTTATTGCAGTCTTTCACGCAGAAGGTCAATGGTTCTTTTGGAACAGGTTGTCCTGTGTATGTGTGTGTGTGTCTGTGTGTGTGTGTGAGAAAGTGTCTGGGGAGGAAATTCTACAGAAACATAGGATGTAGTCAGCTTTTCACCTTTATCCTTTTGCTCATTTCTCTTTCACCCCCTTTGTTTTTCCTGTCTGCCTGTGGGAAGATAGTGTTTTTGTTTGCAGTGCAGAAACTTTAACAGCTTATCTCAGCTCTAATCTAGACACCAACAAACCGATTACACAGTCTGGGATGAGACTAAACATTTTCAGGAATAGTTGAAATACAATGTGTTAAGTTTGTTAAAGGATTTGTTTTCTGAGTTTAAAAAAAAAAAAAAAATCATTCTTCCAAAAGTGTTTACTCCACTAGTATTAACTACTTGTGCACCTCATTATATCACAATCAATCAAGATGCTATTGTGAGTGTATGTGAACTTTATTTCAAGGTTTATTAGGTGTCACCTTGTCATGAAATACCTTTGACATTGTGTTTGCTCACCAGTGAGGAGGTGATTGATGGGTGGATTGTCAGGTCAAATATCTGCATCGTCAATATGTTTGAACACTGACAACCTTTGACCTCTGATCATCTGTTCCCACCAACCTACTGCTACGGGTGTCACTCATACTAACTTGTACTTAATTGGCCTCAAACACTCCAAGTCTGGAGTCTGAAATGGTGATGATCAAATTTACAGAAATTTAAAGGCTACCGCACAGAGGTTTGACCATTAGTTATTCTCGGAGGGTTTTTATTGACTTTTTTTGCATTAAAACTACTTCAGTCAACGTGCTTATATTAACAATCGATAAAATGACTACATGTCATGTGAAGTAGGTTACTTTTATTGACAAACCCAAAGCGACCTGACTTGCAGTTTCCCTTAACCTCAAGGAAATGTTTTACAGACAAAGCTAGCGACTACCTGGAGAACATAGTGGAGCAGTTAGCAGCTAGAGAGCCAAATGTTTCCTTCAGAAGCTGGTGAAGACCAAGACAAAGCTAAAAGGAGTGTAAATATTGAAGTTCTGGGCTGCTGGATGGGTAAATAAGCAACTAATAAGCAACTATAAAACTCTGCAACAGAAAAAGAGCAACTCATCCATCTGCTTACAGCACAACCTTCCTGGATTCCGCCAGTAAAACTGAAGCAAATCCATAAAAAACTGGGTTCTATATAATGAAGACCTCGTGTATTACTAATAATAACTTTATGGATACAGCCACTCCTGTGCCTTCTCTAGCACCACACAAGTTTCTACTGATTGCCCCTGAGCAAAACATTTGGAGGAAACTGGGTTGATATGCGTCTTGTTCGAAGGCAGGGAAGACAGATACTAATTCATGTATACCACTAAAAAGTTCAGTTTGCACATGGTTTCTAATCTGTGTGTTTCTGGTCACAATCATGTTTTCCAACCCTTTATGTAGCTGCAGTAGTGGTAAAAATACAGTAAGTAAAACATGCATCTGACTGGACTCAACGTAGTGAAATGGTCAATTTGTTTTTATTTTCCCACTTCAACATCATTATAAATAACTGGTGGCGTCCATGGTTCAGAGACATGAGACATTAACTGAAAGCACAGTGGGTTTTCTTGCACAATGGGCACTTCCTTTCCATATGTGTTTGTGGTTATATCTGCTCTTGTAAAATAAGCCATTCATGTACATATAACTCTTGGATTACAGACCGCACTAAAGCAAAGCCCTTTCTCTTCAATTAGATCAAAGTTAGTATTCGAATCCAAGGAATGACTTCTAATCTGTGACTGGCCAAATAGTTTCTGGTGTTTACTTGGGCAGTGGCATAAACATAGA
Organism: Seriola dumerili; assembly: GCF_002260705.1. Lineage (NCBI taxonomy): Eukaryota > Metazoa > Chordata > Actinopteri > Carangiformes > Carangidae > Seriola > Seriola dumerili. The sequence goes on from NW_019174323.1 coordinate 3,319,844, forward strand.
CAAGCTGGACCGTATTAGAAAAATACATTTGAAAATATTTGGAGATTCATTTGGAATCAAGCATTTAACAAATCTCACAGGGGCTTGTGTCTCCACTGATTTGGTAGTTGACCTTTCATGTCTGGTTGTTCAAATATTTGAAGCCATTTTGGTTTACAAATATTTTGAAAATATGTTTTTTGCACAGGCCCATAGCATGCCATCCACAGAAGAGGGTCTTGACAGGGTAAGGAGAATTCTGGACTTGGCATAAACACCCTTGTACACGCACACACACACACACCCTGTCTGAGAACCAGCTGGCCCTGGTAACCTCTGGCAGCATGGCACTATGACTTAGCCCTTGTAGCATTGACCCCCAACCAGCTAGAGACAGCCCAGGGAGCCATGGGGACCTGAAATTAAAAATGGGGGGCTTTCCATGAGCCCTCTCGTGGTCCCTAATTAAACAGAATCACATTCCTTTAGCTGGGATAGCGCTTTGGGGGCACTGGGAGAACCAACTTCATCCCCTTAAGTTCCTTTTCCCACAGTAAGCGTTGGTAAGACGTCGGAAGGCGATTCCATCTTTGCCTGAGCAAACAAAATATTTACAAGTCTTTCCAGGCGTGGGCAGGAGCATTATCTGCTGGGGCTGTGGTGTTGTTGAATCATTAATTATCTGAATTCCTTAATTTGGCCACTTATCTGAGAGCAGAGCATGGCTAACTTCAGCCATGCGGTTTGTTTGGTTAATAAACACAATGGGAGAGGGGTTAGCTTTATCCTTTAATCTTTGCTTTAACAGGGGCTCAGTGTCTTGACATTATTGAGCTTCTGAGAGACGCAGCCATCAATTAAGATTTATAGACATGGAGGTTCAGATGACATTTTAAATGAGCCAAAAGAGAGATCTGCCAGTAAAAAATAAAAGGATGAGATACTTGAAGTTGAGGATAATGACTCCTCTATGGTTTTTTCATTTCATCATTTCAGAGATATTTTGTTCCTGAGCTTATTTTAGCAGTGTGTGAGTAAAAACTGTGACATGATCATCAATTAAATCTACATGTGCAAAAAAACAGCCATGATTTGTGATAATTTGCATACAAATTAAAAGCTTTTTCTTGGCATCTGCCATTGTACAGATTTCATGGGAAATCACTTGAGGTCTGGACTGAAGGTGAAACTGCAGGTGTGGAATACGTTTTGTATAAAGATGGAAAGGGGATAAAGATTTAGTAATGCTCACATCCAGCATTTGAAATGAGGCGAAACATCACCAGGGATCTACTGAAAAGACTGAAAAGGTAAGGTGAAAACTATCGAAGCATTTACTCAATTAGAGGCTGGAGTTGCACCAATGCAAACACCGGCTTGATGAAAAAGTGATCACAGATTCTTGACAAAAGAACTTCCAGTGTGCGACCTGCACACGGGTTTGTTTTGGCTGATGTTCATGGCTAGCTGCCACTCAAAAGCACAGGGATCTCGAAATCCTCTCATTACACTTCATGCAGACCACTAGCACCTCCTGTATTTGCATATACACAGAGAGAGAGAGAGAGAGAGAGAGAGAGAGAGAGAGAGAGAGCTCTGATGATGGCGCTAGATGAAAAGTTAAGGGATCACCAAAGTTATTACAATTCATCCTGTGGGGAGTATGACTGTGTGTACAAAAATTTCAATCCAACCAAATTGGTGGATTGACCAACTGACGGACTGACAGTGCCACCACTACAGCAATTCCATGAGTGTGGCTAAAAAAAACAGGTGGAGGAGAGGTGGAGAGGTGGATCAGAAGATTAGCATCTCACAGAAATGGAGATAAAACACACACAAAGAGGGCAGGGGAAAAAAAATAAAAAAGATGCAACAAGAGTTACTAATAGAGTACTAAAAATAAAGGATCTAAATACACAAAGTGAAAAAAAAAAAAAAAACACTACAAAATGGTTTGAAGAGCGTGTCCTGGATTCAGCCTGGATATCAGCACCACTTCTTCTATTGTTGTCTGTCCCACAACGTCTTTCTCCAAATGGCACCGAAAAATGACATAGTCTGTGCCTGTGGCGACTTTTAATAACATATCCAAAACATCCCAGAATAAAATACAGTGGAAACACAAAGAAGAACCTTGTATCAAAGCCTTGAAAGGTTCTTAAAAGTTCAGGTTTTGGAAAGCTTCACTACACTGATAATAACTCTGCAAATAGACTTTCCAAATGGTTACAGTGGATCTATGCTCTTTTGTGCAGAGAGTTGAGAAAGCTCTCCGATTTGATGTATTTCCAAAGGCACTCAGCAGCCACTGAACAGCACCCACATATAGGAGCATGTGTTCACAGATAGGTAGGTAAACACTCAAACACATGGATAAAGAGGCATAGGAAATCATCCAGGCAAGGACGCTGAACCCAATGCAGAGATGGTAGACTGTTTATTCTTCATCGGGGTGGGTCAAGGAGAACAAACAGAGCCTCAAACACAGGAAAATGTGATTCAGGTGTGTGGGAAGTGGAAGTATACAAAGTGCAGCACAACAGGCATTTGAACTGGGCTGTGGAAACATTTCTAATTCTATGAGTGGGTGAGAAAGACACACATCAGACATTGTGTCCTGGGTGTTGTCCTGGGGAATGAAGAGAAACAGAATAGAGGAGGATCAAATGTCATTGAAATGTTCAGGAAGCAGCGGGGGTCATCCTTCATGGTCAACAAATACTTAGAAATGGCTGCTGTTGTCTAGTTCAGTGAACTATAAAAGTCAGTTTCTCAGAGTTTTTTTTTTTTTTGTTGCACAGACCAGAGGCGTTGTTAGGGTATTTATTCGACATCAGTGGGTGTGAAGTGATATTGTTTATGTGCAGTGTTGTGTGGCATGACATCAGCTGCATCTGTAAAAGCTGACTTCTCTGCAGCCCTGATTACAGAAATTAATGCAAAGCATGAGTGGCGTCAACCAACATGCCAGACTCCAACAGCGTGAAGCCATGTGCCATTTTCCTGGGAGGCCTTCTACACCCCCCCCACCCACCCACCCACCCCCACCCCACCAGTGCTTCTTCTAATGTTAAAGGGCCTCTTTAACCCTGGTAATCATTTTAAGATGTCAAAAAAGAGCACTGCTTTTCTGGGCAGGGTATCTATCACAATTGATGTCTGTGGCATTCTAATGGACGTTAAGCTGAAATGATAAAGGGGCTAGTTCAAAGCAAAAAAGAAAAAAAAAATCCCTTGTACCTTGAAATCTTTAAAAGCCCTCCTCAAAGCCCTTGCAAGCATCTCAACTGGGCACCACCCCTAAATAAATTTGGCTCCACTGGCGGCGACTGCCAAGAATGTAATTGATGGGGGCTGACCAGTAATACTTTGAATGCAAACACTTTGGGAGGATTGTGATGGTTCAACAGCATTTCTAGGAAGGGCCCTTGGTCTCTGGGCAGTTTACTGGCTCTCTGCGACCAGTGGGAGAGGTGAAGCAGAAGGCTGACATGTAATGTACACTGACAATAGGCCCTGGTTTTTATTTGGACCGGCATTTACCACATTTTCCGCCATTAAGTCTCAGAACAACAGAGAATCAACCTAAAGCCCCTACACTGAAGGGGGGGGGGGGCTTAGCATCATACTCATTCAAACATAAAGCACTGCATTCAGTTAGATGCATAGATGAGGACAGAGTGTGTACTGGAATGCACGAGGGATGGACGGTAAAGCTTCACAATGCAGCTTGAATTAATTAACCCAGAACTAAAAGCTCCGTATGTCATAAAGAAATAATTCTCAACACACAAAGAGCCTGTTGGTACAAACAGCCAGTGACCATTGTGACAGCCCCCCTAAATATTTAGGCTAAATGTCTATATAATCTACTGTAACTAAATGTACATGGTTCATCTGTGCATGTGTATGTATATGTTCAAACATGCTTGTCTCTGCGTGTGTGCGCATCTGTGTTTTATGCTTCAAAGTGTTTGTGGGTCAGTGCCATGTTGCTAAGCCAGCAGAAGGTGGGAGCTGAGGAATTTGGAGAGAATTTAGCCGCAAAATCTATCTGCGTCACTTCTTCTCCCAACTTCTCCTCCATTAATCAATCAACTGTCAAAACTACAAACCTCAAACTACAAATTGCTACTCTCATGTTCCCCCTGATCTAATGTCCTGGGAGATGCTGGGAGAATGATGAGTGCTATAGTCCCTCTATAGTCCCTTCCAGTTATTGACGAGAATTAAGAAAACCTGATCTACTTCATTAGTTGGCAGCACAAATAATAAGATTTAGATTTGATCAGGTAACTCATTAATTTGGAATTAAACTTCTGCAGAGATAACCTGTGAACGTCAGTGTATAAACACCCATGCACATTCGAAAAGCATATCCCATTTGTTTAACAGAATGTATCAAGTATTCTGATAACCAGTTACCAATTGAAGTCATTTATCAAGCAAAAAGGGGGAAACATTTGCTCATTTTAGCTTTTTGAGTGCAATGATTTGTTGTTTTTCTGCGTTTATTATAAATTGAAACTGAATATCTTTGCACTGTTGGTTTGACACAAACAATTTGGGCACTGGGAGATGATGATGAGTATTTCTCACTCTTGTCTAACATTTTCTGGACTAAACAATGAGGTGATTAATTGAACAAAATAACCAACAGATGAATAAATTGTGGAAATAATTGTGGTAATTGTAGCTGCGGCTGCAACTACCGATTATTTTCATATAACATGCTGATTATGTTCTCATTTGATTAGTTGTTTAGTTAATGAAACATGAAAAATATCCTAGAGCACAAGGTGATGGTCTCGTTTTGTCTGATCAACAGTCCAAAAACTAAAATATTCATTTCATCTTATAAGTTGAGAATCCTCACAGTACCTGCAACCATTAAAACTTTTGCCCATTTTGCTTAAAAAAAAAAAAAAAGACAAATGATTAACAATTATCAAAATAGTTGTCGGTTAATTTTCTTTCAATCAGCTAAATGATTAATGAACTAACCGCTGCAGCTCTAGCTGTAGCTCTACAAATAATAACAACAAATAGAGAGATTTCCAGAGTTAAAAAGGAGACATGGCAATGCATGAAACTGCTAACTAGAATATACCTATTGGAATTCACCTGTATGAGTCTGTGCCACATCTGTCTGCACATGCATATGAATTTTAAAAACAACCCTCTGACTGAAACAAGAGCAGCAAAATCAGTGGAGATCTCATGGTCTGCTAAAGACCCCAACTCTAAAAACAAACCAAGGAATTTCTGCTACACTCTGCTTTATCAGATAAGAAAAACATAACTGCAGAGAAAACTTTCTCTACCCCTGTACTTCACCCGCGCCTCATTTGTAAGTGGAGGTTCTCCTCCATGTTACAGATAGACTCAACATGCCCTTATTTAGAAAGCCAGGGGATGATGATGGTGTGATGGAGGGATGAAGGGATGGTGGGACAGGGGTATGAGGGCGGTATAGATAGCGAAGGTTTATTGGTTCGGCCTTGACCTCAGGGCTATAGCAGGTCGTGAGACTGTCCCAAGAGATGTTGGTGCTGCAAAACCAAGAGATGGAGCCCTAAGATAAGGCCTTCGAGACCCCGCCCTTTCCCGCTATCTCCATTTATAACCACCACGAGGGGGGTAAAAAGGGCCACATGCTCTACAAGAAGGCTGGATTAAAAAAAATACATATTTGTTATTAATTCTGATCTGATTTTCTCAGCAAACGTACATCTGCAATATATACAACATGTGTAGGCTGTGGTTAGTTGTTGGAAGTGGTTCAATGTTATCTCAGGCTAAAAGATGTGAGGAAGTGGAAGTGGAGTGAACAGTGTGCGGATTCTACTTTAGCTAACACAGGCTAACAACTGTCTGCAGATATCAGGCTGACATCAGCACAAACAGTGCAGATGAATTAGTGAGCAGACTTTCAGTTTTCTGCCCTGTCTGTGCTCAGAGTGATCATTAAAGTGGATGTCTGTACTCTGTTAAAGCTCTGGTACTCTAGCTGTATGGGATGGCATTTCATTTTTAAAATGTGCTGAGTGATGATGCCCTTGTAAGCGGTGCAGGTTTTGCTCGACTGTTTTGCACATGTAGGCCTAAAAAAAATATATGCGTCATGTTTTAGATGTTTTGCATTGCCAAGAAAAATAAATCCTCAGTCCACAGCTTTATAACTGGGAAACGTGTTTACAGTTTAGCCTATAATGTGCTCTTTACATGATTTTTATATTCAAGGAAACAACAGTGTTGATCCATTGATGAATGTAGAAGATATTTAAGTTCTGAGAAGCACTTTACGCATCATTGGTATTTATCTGATGTAACTGAATTGAACTTAAATCAAATTGAATCAGGAGATCAGTGTTGATATCTAGCCCTACTCCACCCCCGCCCCTTCCTTCTTCTGCATTCTACACCAGCCGCATTCCTCTAATGCCCACGGGATGGGTTTATTCCTTTTTCCATATGGTTTCGTATGTTTTGCACATGTATGCTAGAGCGCTCCGTACACACAGAGACACCTTGACACACGCACAAACACAGACGCACTCGAAGCCACAATCACACTCTGATCTCAGATTTGATAGATGCACGGGGCCCTCTGTATAACATGTGTGCCATATGAAGCTACAGCCCCAGAGCGAGATGACTCAATAACTTTTTGAGTACATACTGACAATTCTGTAGTCGCTGTCCATTTAGAACAGCTATCCCACATCGGCTTTTTACTGCAGTGATGAGGTTCGGTCCCTCTGTGGACGCCTGTGATGTGTTCCCCCAACATCTGACTTGCATTTGTTTATATTCATTTATCAAAGTATTTGATGTAGCCAGATTTATTTGCATGAGCATTTTTGTTTGTCCCGAAGGAGGTTCTGAACTGAAAACTTGGAGTTCATCAACAAATACTTAAGCCAAGCAACATTTATATGAGATGTCCACAGAGGCTGGTAGAAAATACAATGTTGGCTTGTCAGTAATATCAATCTAAAAGGCTATTAAAGCTTTTTTGCTCTGAGGATTATATTGAAATAAAAAATATAATTTGTTGAATACTGTAATATTGGTTTATAGGTTACCACAATCCAATCATCAAGAAATATTGTCTGTACATTTGAAAATTAACTTAATATATAAGTAATGCGAGGGTGTTTATTGACCTCAAGAAACAATCTTCACCAATACTCAACTCACAAACGACAAAATAAAATATGTACACCTTACTGATGTTTCAATGAAAAAGACTGAGGAAATTTTTATATAAGTTCTGGGATCATTAAACCTTGTACTCGCACCAGAGGAAGATGTCAGTTGTTAACATCACTTTTTTCTTTTTCTCCTTTGTTTTGTGTGCTTGGGTGTGTTGTAGAGTGTACTCAGTGAAGGATTATAGTAATAATCAGAATAATCTGCCAATTTGGATAAAGACCATTCAAGCCATTCACTCATCGCAAATTTTTTTATTCAACCCAAAATACTGTTATCTAGAATGAATGAATTTGTATCCACATATCAACTAGATGTATTAACTCCATGTTAGCAAAAAAGAAAGATGTCGATTCATTTTTCTTATTTACTTTGCTTACTTTAGCAGCAATGATTTTTTTTTTTTGGACACATGAGGGCAACACACCAAGCTGTAAACCCAACTCTGATATGCTATCATAATCAAAGATATAGCGAATGTATTAGCAAGCAGCTGCCAATTTACACATCCAGCAGACATACAGTAGCATTAGCTTGCATTTACTGCCATGTCTATATGAAGTCCATTATTAAGTCTTTTTATAGTTATTTCGGTCTTCTTCAACTCCTGGCTATTCAGCTGCTAAAAGCTCCACTTTTTTCACAGCTAGTGACAAAGTTATCATACTGTTTGATGCTTGACCAAAGTAGGTTTATCAGAGATTTTCTGCTTAATATAGGAACCTAATGTGGCTCCAAACAAGGTTGATGAGACTCATGAGATTGAACCAAAACAGTGGAGTTGCAGCCGCAAAAAAACTAAACAACAAGATGTTAACAGGCAAACAGCAGAGTCTGGACATAATTCTCTGCGAGATTGTCTCTATGAGCGGTACATTTCACATTAAACTTAATCATTTGATCCACTTTTCATATAAAAATATTGAATAATGCAGCTTTAAGTTTGAACAAGACACTGGCAGTATTCAGAAAAATTGTTTCAGAGCAAACAGCACGAGGATAACAGGCTCACATGTTGATGACGCAGGTGCCTGTGGCAGGTAGTGGCCAGAGAAGTGGATCTGCTGTAGGCCATACAGGGCTGGAGGGGGAGGATGATGACGGGTGATGATAACTCAATTCTTCCATGGAAAAGCCTGAGTCACGGGGTGAACATCCTCTGTTACATGTGTCTGTAGTGAGTGGGCCGCACGTTCATGGTTATTAGATTACGGCTGTACCTGCTCGCCTTGCATACCCCAGATGAAAGTGGTTAGGACAGCCCAATTAGGAAATTATGCTTGATGTTTCTAATCAGGCACTCGGCTAGAACAAAGAGAAAGAGACTCACCCTGGCCCATGGGGCTAGAACGAACGCATGTGGCCACGGATATGTGTGTGTGTTTATATGAAATCTTCCCAGTCTCTTACCGAAATAAAAGAACATTGGTTCAATCACTCTATTTGTGCAGATATACAACATTACTCCCCAGTGCCTGCCTAGCTTTCCCAACAATAATTACAATTCTGAAGATAAATATGGTCTTTATTAACTAATGACAGAGTCCACTTTAAGTATGACTAAGTATCATGGCCATGGTTGTTGGTTGTTTTTAGGTGAAGCGTTCTCATGGTTGTTGTTTAGCTGCCCTCTCCACAGGTTTACATTACTAAACTGCCCTAATGACATAGAAAATATCATGTTCAACCACAACCATTTTGCATAAATTGCACTGCTCTGAGCTGCAACTCCTTTTATGGACCAAGTTCAACCATAGTGTGCCACGGTTTTCTTTTGACCCGAGTTCAAGCAAGAGAAAGGGGGTGATTTGAAAAAAGCCACAAAACCCAACTGTTGTTTTAACCATTTAAGAGATTCTGACCACAAGCCAGTGCGCTGTAACAGAATCCACTTTTATGTGCTTGTAAAGCCACTTTTTCACACCAGCGCGCCGCCTGTTTGTGAAAACACTGGCAACAGAAATGCTTTTGATGTATTTTTATCAACAAAGGCAGCGTTTAATTACAAGTGCTGCTCACAGTACTGTATGTCTGGAGAAATAATCATTTCATTTCACGAATGATGGCTTCTTATTACTGTGATGTGATCTGTTTAGACTGTTTAACAGATGCAAATCAAAAGTAATGAGCCTTCACCCTAAAAGTTATTATGCTTTAGCTTAAAGCAGAATCATGAGCATTACAGCCGTATTTCCACAGTGAATAGAAACAATAATAAATAGGATAAAACACGGACCCTGTGATTCAAATGGTAATGCTTTTGACTGCACATACTGTCCATCTAAATAGCCCTGCTCTCAGGCAGTTGGCCTGTAACATTATCACAATGTAAATGTCTTTTTGGGGCTCATGTTATCATAACCACATTGGGAAACCTTGAATAAATTGACTACAGTGTGCAATGTTGGAACAAACTGAGCAGAGCGGCAAGGTTGTCCATGGGTCACATTATGAACATGTGGGGTCATTGTTAATATTCTCTGTGGGGGAGATCACATCACTCTAGAGGGGGGAGAAGGTTTGGCAAAGAGCCATGAGACATCAGTTTGCCATTGTTTCACCTCTCTGTACAATTCTCCAAACAAAAAGCTCAAAGCCAAGTCAACTGTACTAGCTGCCTTTAACACAACTCTGCTGTCACATTGGGTGAAATATCAGACCAATACAGTCTTCACCTCCTTTTCTTCTTTCCCTCCTCTTGGCTACTTTTTTCATGCTTTATCATCAGTGCGTGCTTGTTTCATCCTTGTCAGCTGCCTCCCAGGAGGGCAAAGTGCTCCTCTAATGAAATTGTTCAACTTGACTTTGAAAGCACATTAAAAGAAAGGGGGCAGACAACTGTTAATGCGGTTTCTGCCAAGATGAACAAAATCGGCCAAAGTAAGTAAGAAAGGCTGCCCCCCTTGGAAGCTGAGCTCAGACACATTCACTTCAGCAAACACACAGTCCATCTCGTCTCTGCCGGCATGTAGCATTTATCTTTCTACTCTCCTTGTATTCACATAGTTTTATTCCAAGATTTTTTTAAGTGGATCGAGGTCTGTGGGTCCACCACTTTGGTTGACACTGCAATACCTCAACAACTGCTGGATGGATCACCATGAAATTTTAGACAAATATTCATGGTTTCCAGATGATAAATCTGACTGGATTTGCCCTGACCCCTAACTTAACTAGAATTGTGATTTTGAGTCAAACATCTTGACTGCTACTGGATGCAGTATCATAAAAAAATCTTTCTTCAGACATTCATGTAGTCCCTTAAGATGAATCCTTATGAACTGGGTGATCCACTGAATCTAGCACCATCATCAGGTCAAAAGTTTTATTTGTCCAGTACTTTAATCTATGACATGCAAAAATAATGACATCCTCATCAGCCTCAGGTGTACTTTGAGACGTTAGCATTTAGTAGTACAGCCTCAGAGAGCCACTAGCACAGCTGTGTCACAATTCAGGGCCCAGATCCTTCGGAGGCTGCATTTGAAGACCGATTGCGTCATAGCAGCGCAACTAGGCTGTCTTATTTCAAAGGCTTCTTCAAATGCGGCCGAGAAATGCGGCCTTATTTTCCTGGGCAATAAAGGCTCCAAAATGTGGATCCTTCGTGGGCCAAACTATCCCAAGATTCATTGCACGCCAGTAATGAAAATAATATGGCAGTAAACAACACTCAACACTGACAGAGAGCCAGAGGAATACACTTTTAAAAAGGGAGTATTGGGTTTCTGCTCAGTTCAACATCTAATGGTACAACTGTTAAAACCAAGGGCCTTAGAACCTGAAGTTTTTGTGAAAAAAAAAAAAAAAAAAGCTACGTGTTGTGAAGGCTGCAAAGCAACAGTAGCCGTGCTTTGCAACGCAACACTAAGGGCGGGCACAGCTGGTGACGCAAAATGAAAATCCATCACAGGCCAGGCCAGTTTCATTTCGGTTCGACCTTCGCTGTCTATGATGGCAACAAAGGGCCACAGCTTCATAGACTGCATCATCTGAAGGATGCGGACCCTGAATTGTGACACAGCTTTAGACTCTCCAGACTGCAACACATTTACATTTTTGCGTTGCAAAATAACCCAGAACCTGTGTCTCTCTTTATTAAAACGCCTCTCTCTTGCTTGCAAAGTTTTCTTCACAAAGAATAGAGGAGGCCCAGTGAATGAAGTCTGAGTCATGAAGCTTAAAGGCCAGTCGACCTCTCCCAGATGCCTTGTATAAACCCTGCGAGCAATGGGGTGAGTGTGATGATGTTATGGGATTATTTTTTATAGAACTGCAGCATGAGGACACTTTGCCTGTGTTGCCATGAATTATTCAACCCCCATCTGCGTTGTTGGAGAATGCAGTGTTTTTTTTGGGAACTCGGAGAAAAGAGGGAGCTGCTCTTTTTCAAGGAGGAGATTAAACGCTCATTGCCTTTTTTATATGACGCGTCACCTCAGATGTACGTTCGGTTGCCAGTGCCTCGTCCTCGGTGAGCTGTTTAAATTCACGACAGAGCTGCCTGCTCCCACACTAGACACCCTCCCCTCCTCCACCACCACCACCACGCACACACTTGTGTACCAGTGCGCAATGTGCCACACACACTCCTCTTTGCATGAAAAGCCACTTTGCCAGGTTTGCCTCCCTGCCAGGTCTTTCTCTGAGCACTTAGACGCCTGAATGTGTTGACTTGGTAGGTTGAAGACCACCAGGAAAGTGGATGACGAAAACCCACAAAAGAAGAGCAGAAGTTGCCAGATTTGCTGTTTTGTCAGCTCAGCGCCAAAGCGGTGACAGCACACCCACACACAGGTATTTCAATGCCTCAGTTGAGACTGAAGTCATTTGTTTCTCAGTTTTCCAGAACAAAGTCTGAAAATCTTAAAAGACATCAATGTCATGCTTCAACACAACATCATTTTGTGATGTGAGACCAGCTGTGGACAGGTGAAATTGCTTGAAAAATAGGAATAGTCAAAAAGTAAGCTCAAGGGAAAGCCCTCGTTTTCTTGCATCATTAAATTGAAATATGTCTTGGGAAACATAACTGCTGAAATCGCTACCACAGAGCAACACGTCTGCCATGTCTGGCATGGGCCTCAAAGTGCTCAAAGTGTGCATCACCATTTTCCAGCACATCAATAGTCAAAGTGGCCTGATTGGGTGAAAATTAAAATGACAGTCACAGCCGATAGTTGGTCTGCATTAAGCAGAACAGATGAGGGCTTCTGTTATGACTCCATAGTCCCGTCTCGTCCGTCAGTCAACTCCCCACAAGAAATGCTCAGAAAATATAAGGTTACCTCCTACTAAATCTCCACGAGATGGAACAAATTTGCTCCCATATGTATTCACTCACTGGCATTAAGTGCTCTTATGTCTCACAGCATTAGGAGACATATTTGGTAGGAACACAGATTTCTTTCCAGTAAGTCCAAATAATTCCATATATTAGATTTGTGGCAGTGGGACTTGATATAATAATCAGCCTGGTAAAGGTCCAATAATTTGATCTGAGAGGAGGACTGCAGGAGTTAAGCAACTAAGAAAACTTTAAATAAATAATCTTTTTCATGTTTATTTTTAATAAGTGAAATTGAATCTGTAGCATCCAAACACTTTATTCTGTGTCTAAGACACCACAAAGTGAAGGATCTTTAGGGTTCAATAACAACTAAACAACAATTAAAGTGAAACTATCAAACAAACAGAAGGTCATTTCAGCCCATTTCCCTTGAAATAACCGACCCTAGACCATGTAATAGAGAAAAATAAAGATTGTCTACTGACACCGCAGTTGTGATTTTCAAACAGAAAAGCCCTTTTTTTTTTTTTTTTACAATAAATAAGACTAACTAAAATATGAATAAACCCCATTTACACAAATTTGAAAAACCTTATTTTCTTCCTATACAAAACTATTTATTATGGCTGCAGCTAACAATTATTATTCCTTTATTGATTAATCTGTCTCATCATTTTCTCATTGTCACAAATTCCAAACCAAAAGCACAAGATGACATCTTCAAATGTTCAAAGAAGAGTCCAAAACATGAAGATTTTCAGTTTACAATCATAGAAGACTATGAAAACCAGAACCAGAACAACATTCTGTGGTTTTACCAGAACCACAGAATATCTGTGACCAGATATTCACATTTGACACAATGGAACCAGAAAATTGTAGCAGTCCTTCTTAAAAGTGACTCAAAATAATGAATCCTTTATCGAAACAGTCGCTGTTGTTAATCAACTAATTGTTCAATGTCTAGAATTTAATAAAAACGTCTGAACTGATACAAAATCAAAGTTCCTAAAAAAGACAAAAATGTAAATCACAAGTCTCTTGCTCTTAAAGCTCTGGGCTTGTACATTGTTTCTTCTTCTACTAAAAAATTCAGTTTGAGAAGTGAAGTACCAACTTGTGTCAGTGCAATAAGACACATTTATCAAGTGATCACATGATTGATCACATGTATGTTCAAGCTGCACTTTATAAAAAACAAAATCCTTACAGTTTATTCAGTGGTATGTTAGACTGCAATAATATAATCATATTTTTTAAAGATCAATTTACTGTTGTGAAATCCTTCAACTCTCCGGGAAACATTAACACAGAAACAACATCCTAAAATATCTATAATGTATAATAGAAAATTGAGAGAAATCCTTTGAAAAAGAGGATTTAGTACCACACTGACTGTGCACACAATGAATTTGCATAGAAAATAAGAACCCACAAAATAAATACACACTAAATGGCCTGAGAGTAGAAACCTCTTCACTCAGATAAAACTAAAAGAAATTAAATGTACAACTTACATTTCTCTATCAGTCCTGGACAAACCGGCTGAGTGTCAGATAATGGAGACCTTCCCAGTGTTCAACAGATGTCCAAGTTTCCAGCTTACAAACGATCAAGGATGCACACACAGCACTGGGGTAGAAAACACATGTCCACAATGTCAGAGCAACTTATACCTGGGGGTAGTTCTTACTAGTCCTTGCATTGCATGCCTTTTTTTAAACCACACGCCACCTTTGACAAACAAATTTAATCTTTGGCAGCTATTATGATACATATTCCACTAAGAAATGTCAGCTACAGCAGTGATAATGCTCAACAAGGCTATTATCAAAGTTAGCCCCACATGCAGATAGAAATTACCTATCTGTGTCCAAAAACATCAAGTGACAGCAGGGGATTAAAGTTCACTTAAACCACAAAAGGTCCTTCATACAATTAACATTAGCATAAAAAACTACAGCTGTCATGCTGTTCGCCTGCTGCAATGAGCACTGGTGCTCTAATTCTGTTGTACTTGTAATATTAACATGTATGAACATCCTGTTCTTTCCTCAAAATATATCAGACCCTAAGCACCTGCCAGATGTGCTACATTAATGCAAAACCCATTGGAAATGACTGCGGTGTAAACAGTTAGAACTTCACTGCTGACAAACTGTCAATACAGGAAATAATCAGTATTATTAATCAGACACACAGGATCATGAAAACAGCCCATTTATCAGCAGTCATATGCACAAACTTATTCTAAACACATGTCCAACACAGAACCTTAACAATATGCATTAAACAGGCTTAAACACCCAGTAAGAAAGTGAGCTGTCTTACCTTAAAACTGGAGTTTATTCCTGCAGTTTCAGTATAAAGTCATCTACAGCTTCATAAAATCCAGAGCTCTGACCAGATCACCGGAGCTAACAGCTAATTCAGTTTCCTTCTTATGAACATTTTCCAGACATTACTTTTGTGATTCGTGCAGTTTCAGGCACATGTTGATCTCCTCATGAGCTCTCAGCCATCTTGGGTCGTTGCCCCCTACCTGCATGGGGTCTGCTGGAAACCAACTGTAGCATCTAAACAGTAGCAACAGAGTCTTCACCCGAGTCTTCTTCGGAGGACTTGCATAGTTTTCCCGGTCACTGCGGGGTCTTTCTGACATACAATCCAGCGGAGGGTCCAAACTGACACTGCTCTACGGTTCATTTAAACAAGCTAACTCTAGGAGACACGCTAACGCTAGCCGACATTATCAAAACACTTAATTAGCATCCTAGCTCTGAAATTAGCATTCTAATTTCCGTTAGCCAAGCAGGTAACAATTATAGATAAACGGAAATGGCTACTGCACAAACGCAAACTCTAACTTAGACGAAATTAAGTGGTCAAAAGTGTCTGTTAGCCTCTTAAAATGTCTCCCCGCTCTCTGTGTTTCGTTTCCTCACCTGCTACCAATCACAACAGGTGTGTCTGACTGACCTTCTTCTTCTTCTTGGTTCAATAGCAGTTGAAATCTATTACGTTTATCTGACCGACCAGGAAGAGTTACCAATAATATAAACCAAAATAAAGGTGCAATCTGTATTTTTTATTTATTTATTTATTTATTTTTTATTATTGTTAAACCTAACGGTCTATGGAAGCAAATTATTGCCATAATAACTTGAATTATATCAGCAACCGGATACCAAATTTTGAAACTTAATGTTGTACTTTAAAAACCAAAAAATATTTTACACTTTAGTATATGGCTTTGAAAACCATATTTCTGATTTTATGTCTCCTGAATTTATTTCACTTCATGAAATTTTCAACCATCAGTTTCAAGTTGTGCAACTTCAAAAACTTTATTTCTAGTTTGTATTTAATTTGGGTATGTTTTAGATAGAAAAGTGACATATTCTAAAAGCTATATTCAATTTGCTGTATTTTAATAAGCTCTATAAATACACAAATACACTTCAAAATTCAGATGCTAAAATTCAAGATATGAAAGTCAGACACTAAAGAAAAGCACTTGAGCCTTAACAGAATCGAATTTTCCATCTGAATTTAAGTATGACAAAATAAATACATAATGGAAATAAAGCTTTTCAAATTGCACAATTTCAAATTAACAAAGTGAAAGTCAAACCACATGGATTCAGAAAGTCAAAGTCAAATATTTCAGTTCAATAAATTCAGTGGTATCAAATATCCAGTAGTGATTAAATATCAAAATGGTGCATTTATTTGCTGATATATTTCAAATCCTTATGGCAATGATTACTTCCATACTGCCCCCCATACTTACACTTTATAATACAGCCCTCGATAATACTTAGTGGTTCATACTGGTACTGAAATATAAGTACAGCAGAAGAAAACAAGACTATGGGGAATTTTAGAGGAAAGGAGAAATAAATTCTGTGTATTTTTATAAATACTTGGCTACTTTTGGGGTACAAAACTAAAGTTATAAAAACATCTTTCTCACTGTTTAGTACAAATAGTAAAATGAAGTAGAAGACATAAATACAACATAATAAAATCCCTGAAGTGTCAGTGTAGCTGTCCGTAAATGAATCGCCATCTTTCACAATGTATTTTCTTCTACACACCACATGTTAATCACCACATGTTAATGAATGACAGTACGCCATGTAGTACATTGTAAGAATAAGGTTTGTGGGCTGTAATATAATGAAATTAATTTTTTTTTCTCTTCTAGTCCCTTATTTAACTTTTTATATTTTACTTTATTTGGAATTAAAGTATTCTAAGTTTTAAACTCTCACTTTTTACAACACACATAATTAGTTTGTTAACACTCACACAAATCTACTCTCACTGCAAACATTCTTTTGTACTTAATCCTATTGCATTCCAAACTTATACTATTAAATCAAATGTTTCAATACTGTGTAGTGAATCTCGAGCAAATACTGCTGACTTTCTTGCAGCCATAACTTAGTGAATGTCAGCACCTCAGTCTCTTAACTGACCTCTGTCTTTAAATGTCAGCAAGTGTCATCAGGGATGTCAGCAGGCCTGTATGTAGCTACTGTAGTCGTCTCAATGCTCTAAACACCCTGCAAAATCATTATCACTTTTCTTTAATATGTTCACCACACACACTGGTGGTTACAGAGTGTCTGCCCACATATTGTTCTTATCTGATAATGATTTTCACAGATACTATCACAGAGAAAATACTAAAAGAAATCACATTGGATAATAGACAATATGATCCACAACTTTACTTTGAACAATTAGTTGTTTTTTCTTACATTTACATTTTATCATTTTAGAAAAAGTAATAAAAATGCCTGTTGAAGGTCATTGTACTAAAATGTTTAATGAATTCAAATAAAATGTGTGCAGGAGCTAATTTTTGTTACTTCACTCACTGCTCATTTCTCGGCTCAACTGTCTGTATACAAGTGTGCAATTGCTCCCTTTGCAAATTTACACAAAGGTCTAATAAACTTTGTTGTAAAGGCAAATATTCTGTAATAGTATGATGTCAACACCAAGCTTAAACTGAACCACACACATTCAGTTCCTTCTCTCTGTACTTCAGCACTGTTCATTCTCAGGTCTCAGCTGCAGCAAAGCAACATAGAGAAAAATCTGATTGAACTAATTATTGAGTCATGCATGCATGTGAAAAACACCCAAAAAGACAGTCACCATAAACACAGACAGGCATTGATTATATAACATAAAATCTTATATTACTAAGTTTTATATTGCCAATGCATTAAAGCATTTTTCATTTGTTGAAAATGTTCTGTATTGTTGAAATTCTCTCTTTCTTCTCCTTCTCATCCTGTTTCCACAACTTTACCGAAATGTGCAAAAGCTTGGCTGATTTACTGAGTGTCAGACAAGTCGCGATCTCTGGACTTTACAGACAGCCAGTGGCAGTAAAACACACTCCCCATATGTAACCCACCTCCTTCACTAATGAAGCCCATAAACCAGACTGCTTGACAAGCGGCAAACACAGCTGAGAGAGCAGGCCGTTTTAATCGGGCCTCTGGAGGGAGACCCTCACCTACGGGGAGAGGACCCCGGGACACTGACATACATCAGGCACGACAGGGAGGCCCGAGGCCCCATGCACGGTTTGAACGGGGATCTCGACGGCACAGGTGCATGATGGAGTCACAAGGAAAGAGGTCAAAGTCAGACTTCACTGCAATTGCCTGTGCAAGATTGAAAATGGTTTTGGCTCTTTTATATTTTTTTTCCTTCTGAGTCAGATTGTGGAAGTGAGAAGAGTTATGTCATCTCCAGTTGTACTGACTGGCGTGGAAGGTTGTGTTTTTGGTCTTTTTTGTCTGTTTATCTTTTAGCTAGTAGGGTCGCCTTTTTTCTGACAGAAATTTGGGGTTATTAAGATAACAAATTTAGAGGATTGCACAGCCTTGGTTGCCATATTTGCTTTAGTTTCAGATGAGATCTAGAGGCCAGCTGTGATCTATTAATGCCCTCAATAAATTTGCGTCTTCAGTTGGTATTTTATAACTGGATTTGATCATTTTCTGCTTTACGACTCTCGTGTTTGATTGCTATGATACTAAACTAAACTTTACTACCAAAACATGGCAAGAATGAACCATTTCAGCGCAGACCAGAACCAGCCGTTATGCATGTTTGTTTAAAAAAAAAAACTCATTTCATTTAATATGCTCTGACCTCTGTTACGCTGATACCACCTCTGGCTGCTCAGTGCCTGATGCCAAATCATTTTATAAACTGGATTCAAGATGCAGGACATTTTCAAAATCAAGGCTAATCCTGCTATTGTGAAAGATTAATCAATCTCACATGGTGCAAGAAATCATTTAGGCAAAAAAAAAAAAAAAAAAAAAAAAAAAAAAAAGAGCTGAGAGTTCCATTGGAAAATAAAGCAACAGATGCTGAACCACTCCGAGACGGAGCCTGCCAACCGTGGGTTTAGCAGAATGATTCCCCGGCCGTTTTTTTTTTCCCCTGATCTTGCAAGGAATATAAAATCTCTCCTTGGCTTCAGATTAAGCATAAATGGAAGGGGGGGGGGGGTCAACCTTGCTGATGCCTTTTCATCATAATTTATACTCCATCTGCCGGCTCAATCAGCACCTAAGAGACGCCCAGCTCTATTTGTCCACAGAACTGTTATTCCTAATGGATATTGCAGCACCTTTTGATGCCCCAAAAACACAACAACCTGCTTTTGCTAACTGGGAGTCAGATGGTGCCATATTCCTCAAGATACAGATCACTTGTGTGATAGTGGTTCCAAAAGGAAGACATTAACTTGCAAAACTGTTTTCTTTCTCCCTTTGGTGATCTAAAGTTTCGACACGACAGCCCATTTGGACGCTGTCCTGTTGTTATTCACAAGAGGACGCATGTTTTAAATGGCGCAAAACATCAGTGGAATCCTTCTGCTTTCCCCCCTCCTCACTTGTTGAACTTGTAACATGAAGTCAAATGTTTGCTGAACATGTCTGATAGTTTTGGCTGAACAATCATACGTATTACTTCAACTAGATCTGCGGTTTTGTACCATTCAGTGCGGTGATACGTAATGCAAAATCGTGTAATTACAGTTACATTTGTTAAATTGTGCTAATTCAGTCCTTTGGGTTTTTTGTGATGCAGCAGAAAAATGCCTCTGGGCAATGAAATCTCTCAGAAAATATTTGGATTGCAGCTGGTTCGAAAGCAAAACATCCTCCCAACACAGCAGAATAAGACACATTTCAAACACAGACCAAGCTCAAGAATAATTCAGGGGTTGCATTTCACATTAAAATCAGATACCTATTATTTGACATATATTTGACTGACTGATTGATCTTCAGTCTTAAAATTAGAATTAAATAATAGTAAAACTGAGCTGCTCTTACACGGCCACAAAATAATACATGAAAATATACATTCTTTATATGAACAAGCTACACAGTCCAGACAATAAATAAACTCTGGTGATGAAAACCCAAATGTATACAGACATATAAATAAATATAGCTAGTCGTATGCATGTGCACACCCACGTACTGTGTATGTGCACATGGATGCATACCAAAATGTATATGTACAGTATATGCACACAATTATACAGATATACATAATGTTATCAATATCAGCACTAACATGTTAGACTTAAACAAAGGTTCAAAATGACTAAGTATATTTACTCAAGTACTATACTTTCAGAGGCAAATATTGCAGTTTTTACCGGTTGATTAAGAGTTTACATAGAAAACGTGATGAACTTATAAAGTATGTTACAATGTTCAATATTAAACTACACACACAAAAAAGATACTATTAACTCCAACTCACCCAGCTAGGCTACAAATTGCTGCAAATTAAATGTCAATGTATCAATATCAGTTGCTGATATGTACTTAAGTAAGACTTTGACTGTAAGTTAAGTAAGACTAGACTTTAATTGTCATGCCATTCTGCCACCAGTGGTGCTGAAGGGTTCTTTGTGCACACAGCTGATCGCTGCTGATTACAGCTTGAACAGAAAAACTAATTAGCCTACTTGTCTTTCTGAATTTCCAGAACTGTACAAATACAAATTGGCCTCATATCGATGGCCTGTTCACTGGACGAAGTATTGGTAATCAGATCCAGTGACCGGGTTTTGTTACAAAAACAGTGTTTGAGTCTGTGAAACATAGCAGTCTACAGCTAATATTAGCATTGTAGCTAAGGTGGCACGGCTTAGTACGAAACACAGTGAAAAGCCCTTGATTTTCCACTGTAATCTGAATTGAAATAGCTTTAAACTGGCATTGATACAGCAGTCATTTTGTGATTGAGCCAACATTGACAAGCATCTTGTATCTATTCCTCAAATGCTGCTGGATAATTATTTGTAGGTAACTTTTAATGAACTGTTGTGATTGTTTGAATTGAGTTTTTCTGCAATATCTTTACTAGTAATGCTTGTTTTTTTCCTGGATCAAAGGTCAATGTAACTAAACTAACAGTTTGTCTACACTTTTATAAATACGTTGGTCTTGTAACTGTACAATTCATTTTTACAATACCTTTACTATAACTTTAGTTTGATATTATTTATTGATTCTGATTTGTAATCACAATCACTGAACTTGTTTGTCTCACAAAGGCTGCCAGTAAAAACTTTGGAAATATATTGCAATTTTGAACTCATTTAGTAAAATATGTTTGTTGACTTTTATACTCACGTATGAAATCATTTGGCAGCAGGGCTGAAATGAAAACTTATTATTTGACAGTTTCTCTGGCAGGACATCAACATTATGGGTAATGGCAATTAGCTGTGGTTGTTTACCAAAGCTATGCAGCTGTAAATACCCAGAATCCCTTTTTTTTGTTGCTATTTGCATTTTTGAGAGAGCTGTGATTTTCTGTAAACGTCCTGAGTAAGTCTTTACAGACTCAGTGGGACATTTGCCTTTTTGTCTGCTGAGTGTTTGGTCTGTTTCCTAACAAACCAAATTTTACAGCCCGAGCCCAATTGGCCCCTCCAGACACATGCCATGCCAGTGACTTTATAAAAACTGTGTGTGTGTGTGTGTGTGTGTGTGTGTGTGTGTGTGTGTGTGTACATGTGTACAAGTGAATATGTGTGGTGTTTGGAAAGCCTTCAAATGCACTAATTGTTTGTCGAGTTATTTACTTTTACTCGCAGCCCTCCTGTTTTCGACGAATCGCAGCTGTGGAGGCATCAAGTGAAGAAGTAATAATTTATCTTTTGGACAGCTGTTTGACAAAGAAAGAGTACACAAAGTCCTCAGCAATTTCGCCTGTCCATGCCAGGTGATCAAATACTGATCAGATCTCAGAAGAGGAGATGATGAATGTGTGATGGGTCACGGGCCACACACATGAAGAGAGCGGGAAAACAAATAAAACAATTCACATTTAGCCTTTTCTATTTGATCTCATCAAACTCACTTTTTTTTTTTTCATTGTTTTTTCCTTCAGTGGTTCAGTTGTATTAAATGAACAGTTCCAAAATCTTTGGGAACACGGTTATTTGCTTTCTTGCCGAGAGTTAGTTGTGAAAATCGATACCACTCTAACATCTGTCAGGTAATTGTGAAACCACAGCCCGCAGCCAGTTAGCTTATCTTAGTTCAGGCAACCAGGAAATCAATGCTCCCAAACAAGAAATAATCCAGCACATAATCCCATATAAAACAAAAACTGTAAAAAAAACAAAAAAACAAGCTAATAGGTCGTCTATGCAGCAGGTTATTGTGACCCATAGTTACATTCTGTTGCTAGGTGACATCCAGTGGCCATAGTAATGATGACAGGAGCAAAGGGAAAAGTGCAGGGACAGTCTATGTCAGGAGGAGGTTGTGGTGGATGGAAGTGTCAACAAAACTCAGGAATATTAAACAGGAAAGCAGTGTTTGATTCCCATCAGTTTATACTGTAACCATGACAACGGAGATCATCTAACGTTGAGGAAGTACTTAATTTAACCAAAATCACGATCTTTTCCTGAACCTAAACCTAACCAAGCCATTACCGTTATTATAATAACCATGGTGACGAAGGTAGGTACGCCACTGTACCTATGACAATCAAAGTCCAGCACACCTGCCGCAGTAGGGATGCTATTTCTAGGGACATATGCTGGTAGGCTAAGTATTTCCAGTTTTTATGCTAAGCTAAGCTAACCAGCTGCTGGCTGTAGCTTCATAGTTACCATACAGATGTGATAATGTGTGGCAGGCTACTCCTTTGATTAGCTTCATGATAATAATTTATGCATCTTCTAGGAAACCAGCATCCTGTTTTACGAGTGTATCTCTGTTTCAGCAGTGTGCTCTTGATGTCCTACTATCAACAGAGTGTAGATTAAACCAAGAATGCATTTCTCTTTCATCCCTCACCCCTTCACTCATACACATATGTTGCTCCTCTCTTTAGTTGCTGTCAGATGTGACATCTGATACCAAATAGCCCGGCTCACAAGATCTCCTCGCTCACTAATGACTAAACATGGCGTCGTACGCTAAGCCCCCTCCATGACTGTGGAACATCTCGCTGAGTGACGTGATGGAGCTCGGCTTAAAGAGGATGTGAGACGAGACGCAGGGGGAGAGCCATTTAGGGGCTGACTGGCTGGCGACTTGGGCAGGAACAGGAGGCACCTGCACAGAGTCATGAGGCAGCACAGCCTGGGGCCCTGATGGAAACTTATGGGTGCTGTCACTGATCCAGGGCCGTGTCCTTACTGTCACGCTGTATGATGGAGCCCAGAGAGATGCTTTATGATTGTGCTGTCTGTCCCACAAACACACACAGACACACACACACACACACACACACACACTATCTCACAGAGCAGGCAGTGTTTTCTTTTGGTCTTGGCCTCAGTGAAGTGAGTGGTTCTGAAGGATGAACAGGAGAGAAGATGAGAACATCTTTTTAACTGCAACAAGCAACTTCATTAATAGTTAATAAATAATATACTAATGCTTTCCAAATCAGTTATAAATGATTAACAGGAACAAGTTAGCACAACCCATAGAACACTACCCACATTTATGGAATATATATATATATATATATATATATGTGTGTGTGTGTGTGTGTGTGTGTGTGTGTGCATATATATGTGTATATATATATATATATATATATATAGACATTTACATTTGTACTGTATATACGTATATATATTAATTACAAATGAACAACTTTATTAACTTTTATGCATATGTTATGTACATTATCCTTTATTAATAACGGATTACCATTTATAAGTACAGACTGTTTGTATGTTAATTACCATTTATTTAAGATTTATTAACATTTATAATACAACTGCATGCTTGTTTTAATTTGCCCATAATAACAACTTATTACTCATAATTTATTAATATTTAGTGACTTATTAACAATTAAAACTGCAGACTTGATGGTTTAGTAGAATGTGACAAGCTCTTCACAATTTATTACCTCTGCAAAGGAAATTGTTTTCACCCGTGTCTGTTTGTGTGTTAGTTTGTTTGTTTGTCAGCATGATTATGCAAAAAGTCCTGAACCGATTTGCAGCCCATTAAATTTTGGGGCAGATCCGGATCATTTACTCTGAAATTGAATTTTGTCTCTCTGAAGTCTGGTGTATGTTGTTTGACATTGGCCTTGGCGGAGGTCTGCACTCTATTGAGTGCCCTTCTAGTTAATGATTTTATTCATAATTCAATCGCAAGAGAGACTTCTCACAACCTAGGAAGCCAAAAGATGTTCTTATTGATGGCTTATGACTGATGTATAAAACATTAGAAAATTATATATTAGCCCATAATAAACTCATTATGAACCCTTGCTTCATAATCAGTGATTCTAGATAGAAAGATAGATAGATAGAAACAGTTTGAGATAAACACACTCATTATGAGTTTAAATCTTAGCTTTTTACAAAGCAAAGCTTCACTTACATGAGTGAAATCACCATATTATTAGGTGTCATAAAGTTCAAAGACATAGCAGTTGTTTGATGAAGAAAACACACTTAATGAAGCCTGTCCATTAATCAAGCATCTGCTTCTGCCCAGTTGTGCGGTCAGAAGGAATCCCTGGCATGTGCAGTGTGGTTTTAAGGAGTGCTGGAAGCAGCCACCTCTTCAGTCTTGCTCAACAACACAATGCCGTCAACTCCCTGAATGATCCAACTTGACTTTTTGGGATAGCTATGTGAAACCCATGGAGACACTGAGAGTCAGTGGCATTCTCCTTTAATTAATCAGGCGAGGTGAGATCAAACACACTGCACTGCTCCCACGACTGGGTGGGGTATGATACTGGAGCTGGGGAATTTTACTGGTTGTTGGGATTTTTTTTTCTTCTATTTTGGAGAAGGTACAGAATGTTTGTTTCCTTTGGTTATGATTTCGTTTTTTCATTTTTACTTTTAATAAAGTGATAAATGATGATAACCAAACCCACACATATCTGGGTCCTGCCCTCTCTTTGTAAATGGAGGGCTTTATTAGTCCAGATGCATGCTTTTAAAAAGCTTGGGAATCTACAGCGCAGTCTGTCAATTTCAACACCTGCGTTCCACTCCCTCATAAAAACCACTTTGCTTCGCTCCCAAGGGTGACTTAAGGACATGTTAGCCGCTATCGCATCCCCTTAGACTCCAACTGCAGGTTTCATCCAGCAGCCTGCTGACACCCCCCCCCCCCCCCCCCCCCCCCCCCAAAAAAAAAAAAAAAAATCATGTTTGTTTCAAAAGATGACCTCATGATTACCAGTCAAGATGAATGGCGAAAAGGCCCGAAGCAGTTGACCAGAACTTCAGATTATGTCACGGTCTATCAAGGAGATTTTTGGACTTAATGAGATACACATTTGAATGTCTAAATTATTGTAAAGCACTTGAACATTGATCTTTAACTGTTCAAAGCTGTCAATTCACATTCAGAGTACAATAAAAAGAAGTTCAAACATCCATCAGAGTTGATTTCAGATAATCTTGAACACCTGCCTTGGATTCATATCAGCTGTACTATAATTCTCCTAAATGGCATCATTATTATTCTCAGCTGAAATAATTATGACTGAGAAATTGACATTTACTGACAATGTAAAATTTGCTGTGCGTGAACAATTCTCTCTGTTATTGTGAGCAGATGAAAACTGCATTTTTATTGACCCTTCACTGTATTCCACGTCCTACATTAACACCTGTGTGACCCTCTGTAAGACCGAGGATGTATGTGCCTCCATTTCTCCTATATCAGCAGACTTATGTGCCCGAGATGTGCACTAAAACTTTAAATGAAAAACCTGTTGACATGTCCACTGGGACGAGAGGAGAGCTTGTGGGACTGCACTTCTCTCTTCGGCTCAGCTGGCCCAATAGCTAACAGGCTGCCATGAGGTGTTTAATGGCTGTGTGAAGTTCCCACAGGGGGACGGCTGCTGGGAACATGGATGAATCCGGCCCCTCACTCCCTCCTGCTCTACAAACACAGCTCCAGCCCAGTGATGGATGAAACAGGCTGGAGCCTACCTCGGGCTTATTTATGGGAGCAGAAAGCGCTCTCCCCGTCTGTCCGCACACGGCGCAGTGAATGCCATTACATGGTGGGGGGAAAGGAGGAAAAAAGACAGCTGACATTGAAATGAACTACACGCTTGTAACAGTTCTTCTGGAGATGGGAAGTGATTGCAGTTTTGTAATATGGACATTCCAGAGGTGGAAACGAGGCAGACCACCAGAACTATCCTGAGCCAGTCTGCTGTTCCAATCATGGTAATCATCGTCCATGAGTTGCAGATCCAGAGAGCCCTGCAGGGTTGTTGACTCTGCAGTGGCACTGAATGGGTATTTGTAACAATTGGGAGCTTAACATTACACCAATATGTAATTGCTGAACATCTAATTCTAAACACATGGGCATTCACAGCATGTGCTGCTGTAACAGCCTCACTCTTCAGGCCTGGTCACAGTGAAATCATCTGTCATTCTAGAAACTTGGTGACGTAGTGACTACTCACAAGGCTAGTTGGTGACCTAATGTAACTAGTGAATTAACTAGATCGTCACAATAGCTACCTGCCTACCAGTGGTGATCCTAGACTCTGGGGGGCCCAGGCTAAGAATCCCATCAATGAACCCCCCACAAGCAGACAACTGGCAATTGCTACAATGTACAGATGTCCCCTAAATGCTTCATGCAGACTATTGGTAGATGCTACAATTTACAGATGTCCAATAAATGCCTCACTTGCAGACAACTAGCAGATGCTACAATTTACAGATGTCCCCTAAATGCCTCACGTGCAGATTATCGGTAGATGCTACAATTAACAGATGTCACCTAAAATGCCTCACATGCAGATTATCAGTAGATGCTACAATTAACAGATGTTCCCTGACTGCCTCACATGCAGACAACTGGCAGATGCTACAATTTACAGATGTCCCCTCAATACCTCATGCAGACTATTGGTAGATGCTACAATTTACAGATGTTCCCAGAATGCCTCACACGCAGGCTATCGATAGACGCTAGCTACACCACACATCATCAAAAACCCCCTAAGTGGGGCTCACTTAGAGGGGGTTTGGGGCAGCAGCAGTGAAATGTATAGAGTCTTAATGGGAGGTTTAAGGGGGGTTATAGTTTTCATTGCAAAACGTGCCAATATAAGGGGCCACTGGGGGCCCCTTTACCCTTGGGGGCCCCAAAACATTTGCCTGATTTGCCTCTCCTGACAGTGTGCCTCTGCTGCGTACCTGAGTTATTGAAGAGCTCAGTCATTAGCGGGAAATATTTGTACCATCAACTCCTGTCTCATAGCTGTTGCTTCTTTAGTGGAGCAGTGTGTACTCCAACAGAGAGGGTTAGGAAAAGCAGATGATGCAACACAGCTAACTAGATACAATGGTTAGTGTGATTGGACCTTTAATTGGTAAGGCTTTCTACAAGATTTTGGGTGCTGGAATTTGTTTCCATTCAGCCAAGAGAGTAGTAGTGAGGTCGGCCACTAATGTTGTGCGATAAGGTTTGGCTCACAGTCAGCGTTCCAGTTCATACCAAAGGTGTTGAATGGGGTTGAGGTCAGGGCTCTGTGCAGTTTCAACAGTTTCACCAAATAGTTTCTACAAAGCTGGAAGCATATTATTATCTGAAATAGCTCTTTTTTTTTTTTTGCTGTAGCTTTAAGATTTCTTCTAATTGGAATATAGAAAAACTGGGTGTCCACATACTTTTGGCATTATAGTGTGTGTGGGTGGTGTGCTGGTCCTGGGTGGGCCACTGGTGCCTCAAACTGTGACCTTAGCCATTTCAGATCTGGAGTCTGGTCCCAGAGTCTGATGAGGGTCTTGGCTCCAGCCAGGCTTTACAAGATGGTCTGCATTTTTGGGACTTTAAAGGACTACACAATAGCGTGCACAAGTAGGCTCTCCACTTCTGGAAATCCTTTTACATACAAAAACAAGTGTTGTGTTTAACATTGTAGGGTATTCGATTACAAAACACGTAAAGTTAATCGGAAAAGTATGATTGGAATTGTGAATCGTGCTGCAGTTGCTTATGTGTTTCAGTTCAAGGGCTTCAATAAGTGTTTCATCACCATCCAGACTGAGACTGAGAGTCTGAAGCAGACGCAGAACACATCATTCGTATCGCAGACATTGGAGGGAAAACACAGTGTCTGTGCTGGGTGATTAACTGTTGACACAACAGCAATCACGTTTAATTCACTGGATACATTTCTGAATTTGCTTTGTTCTTGCCAAGCTGCTGCAAACTATGATCGATCATGTCATAAAAACCTCATCCCCATTGATGTAGCTGTTTCTCAAGAAGGTGTTTGGCCTTGCTGTCTGGCAGCCATATTTCATTTGGCACGGAGGCATGTTATTCAGATTTGTAAGCAAAATAGTGCAGATACGTGCAAGTTTTCTTCCAAAGTCAATGATATGCTATGGGTGCTGTTTTTTCTTATATTGGGTCAATTGAGGCACCATGCACAGTAGCCTGAGATGGTTTCGTAATGCATTTAATTATCTACAGTATATTCGTCTAGGTCACTTGTCCGCAAAAGGACCCAGAGGCATCTGCTGTGTGAATCAACTCTCTCCCTCTTCCTAACTACACTCCTCTTCAGCGGAGGTAGAAAACTTACTGTTATCTTCGTGCTCCCTCCTGCTGAGTCGGACGTGCTGACTAAGGCAGCGAACTCAGCACACTGTGATAGAGACGTGAAACGGACCGAGGCCACTGAAACCCAGGCATCTGAATGCGGCTGAAGTGAAAAAGGCGATTGCATTGCAACACATCATTTGAGATGTTGTTAAAAGCAGTGAGTAGTATATCATCATAAACAAAGCAAAGAAAAGGAAGCGGGGAGTTTGCTTTTTGAGCACTGTCCCAGGCTTTTGCTGATGTCGGTGAGAATTTGGGGATGATGCAAACGCTTACGGTTTAAAATGGAAAAAGTTCTCCGCAGATAGACAGATGGTAGACTGTGAGTCATAAAAAGAGACACTTTCTCATAGAACTTTCTATGAACAATTAGCTTTAACTGTCATAACTAATAATTCTGCCTACGCCTGAGGATCAGACTACTCTGCTCTCACACCGCACATTTCCCTGAAAATAACTTTTCTATGAGAAAAGTCAATACTGCATTTGATAGTCATGCCCAGCTATCAATTATGCTCTTGTTTGTCAAGCAAAGTCAGGCTTTTTTTTGGAAGGAAAGATTAAGTTTCTAAGGAAAATATTACTTTATAATGGCAAAAGGACAGATCCTCCCAGAATCATCTGTTTCACTTAAAAGACTAAGGGATATTATTTTTCACCACAGAGAACCAACGTCCTTTCAGGGACCATTTACTCAAACCTGGGTCAAGACTGGGACACATACAGTTCCAGAGGCTCTTTGACATCTGATAAGGGCAGGGGAGCTGAATTGATCCTGATCTTAAACTCTCCTAAGCTGAGGAGATTGTGGAGATATCTGCCTTTAGCCTCTCCTGGGTCACGCACCCATGAATGGTCTCACAGATAGGAAGCAATTTGCACTGCACTTGGAGCTGATTGCACTGAGCTGGTCCAAGCTGGTCAGAATAAAGAAAAAGAAACTGTCGCCTGATTAATCAGCAAAAATAAAACAGCTTCCATGTGGGGAAAAACTGAATGTACTGACTGTTTATGTATTGGAGGAATATTATCAAGATCACAGTGAAAGATCCGGGGTTGTAATGCTATGCTAGCCGCCCTAAAATAACCTCCTCAGCTGAGGAACTATGACATAAACATACAAACAAGCAAAAAGGCACCATCCTGTCTGTGGAAGTAGCCATAAACCCTGAGGGAAAAAACTTCAGTTTGTTGTTCTGGGAAGGAGAATACGCCACTGTTTACTTCTAAATCCGACAGTGCCAGTGAACTGAGCGTGGTGTCTGTGGTTTTCCAAGATAGGCCACACTACATATCCTCTTCAAGTGAGGGTAGAGCCACTTAATAAAGGGAGCCAGCAGCGTTCTTGAGCCAGTGTGCCGAGCGGTGATATAATGCCACAGATATTAATTTAATTCAAACAGGACAAAGATGTTGTTGTCACCGGGAATCTCCTGTCCAAAGAGCTTTGTCATCATCGGAATCAGCTGTAAAAGTTATGAGCACAAGGGAAGGGAGGGTCTAGGGAGGGAGGGATCACTGGTTGGCACCACCTCATTAATACAATCGGCATCATTGTGGTTAACGACGATGGCGACGGATCGGTTTGATTCATTCCTTGTATTTATTTCTGTAAGGGTTCAAAATGCAAAGGGAGGTTTTGGTTAAAGACTGACTACTGCCTGTCATAAATCTGTTTCTCATGGGCTACATAAACTCCAACATGCCATGTCCACCACCCACACAAATACTTTGCTCCTGTTTAAAAATCATACGCAGCAGATTTAATTGTTTCTGTGTGCTCTTAAAGGAGGCGAGCTTTAACGATCCCCCTATTTCGGTTTATTTTTCAGAAATGCCTGCTGAATTAACTCGCTTTATTGAAAACATGCTTTAACTCAAGTGCTTTGGGTGACCACCAGCTTTTGTGCAAGTGTGTGTGTGTGTACACGTGATTCAGTGTATTTCTGTGGGCCTATAATATATGCTACAGGTTAAACCAGTGTGGATACATGTCCAATATGTGGCTAAAATTGAAAAGACAGCTCCTCCCATTACTCAATATATGTATCCAGTTTGCTCCAGCACCATCTGGAGATGACATGGCTGCTGATAGAAACTCCTGAATGCCACAGAATGAAACTGACATATTTTAGACATGATGAGAAGCAGCAATTACCGTACTTCGAAGCCATTTTATGCTCCACCCTGGGAGGGAGTGTTAGGCTGGGCTTGTAAAGACCTGGGTCACTGTTGTTGGAAAATGACCAGTTGACAGTGAAGCAGTGAAGTGAGTCAATGGGAATTTGTCGTAACTGCAGAAACCTCTTGAGCATGTCTTGTCTGTGGTTTTCTTCTGTCAGCCTTAATCTGACGAAATTGTTTTCTGCTTTCACAACCAGTTTGTTGCACCAGTGTTATTTACCACATTAAAAACTTTTACTCGGTCGAAGGTAAACTGTTAAATCTTGATATTAACATTGAAGGTTTGCTGCAAGTGCTGCCCCTCACACTGAGATTCAACACTTACACACCTGTTAGCCATGTTTAGCTAACCACCTTTTGCTACAAATAAAAGACAAGCTGGGTTTACGCCATCTTTCCAGTGTGAAGCAACAGAAGACTAAACTAAAAGCTGCCTCTTATAGCAAGCCAGGAGATATTTTCCTAAGAAGTTAGCAGAGTAAACCAAAGACAAAGCTGAGTGAAAACTGAATTTACATTCAACAGGTTGCAAGAAAGAGATTTCCAGTGGGATGTGAATATTGCTCCATGTCTACTGGATGTGTCAACCCTTTGCTAAGACATTAGCCATAACAATTTAAGCTTCAAGGACATCAATAATCTGTTGCCGAGAGATTGTTTTGGGTCTTTCTGTTTTTTAATGACTAAAAATTACCTTGATTGCAGCTTTAATATACAATTCTGTAGATCTTTTAAATGAGCCTCTCAAACATCATCTATATAATAGATAGCCAAAGTCATGACGTCCGGGCTAGCTTCCACTAGTTTCTGCAACTTAATGCAATTTCACATTCAGCATTTATTTCATTGGTCTTTCTGAAAAAATTAAGTGGACTCCTGGGGTTTTTCTTTAAGACAAATTGGCATCCACTACAGCTCTCACTACCAGAAACTGAAACCTTAAACATTTGCTTTGTGAGCACAAAAAAAAAAAAACTGCAGCGCCCATGAAAATTTATAAGTGCAGTAGCACGTGTACTTTATGTCATCATAACTTGTCGGTGGCCATAAAACTCACCAACGCTCTTTTCTAAAGTCATTTTTCTGACTTTCTAGATGTAATCTCTGCTGCAGCGTTCAGTCCTCCCTGTCCTGCTGTTATTACAGACATGAACTAACCGCGACCCCTCAACTTGCCTGGGACTCGCCTCTTTTGTTGAGCTGTGATATTAGGCCCGCAAAGATGTAGGGCTTATGGGAAATTGAGTTTGTTAAACGCCACAAAAAACTGAAGTATTGAATACACTACAGTATTACATTGATTCTCAAAGAATTACTGTATTTATGGTGCAAGAACATCGACACACTATGGAGTATGGAAACCTGACAGGTTCATTTTGGCTCTATATTAGCAGGAGAAAATATCTTTGCTGTATAGCCTTATTTATGCTTTTTCAGTGCAGTTTCAATGTTATTCATGTACAACATAACAGTCTACCACACATCACATGTACACAGACAGTTTAATTGCTTGTGTGTGTGGAGGAACTGACCTTGCTCTTGTCAGTTTCCCCTCGAGCCGTCAGTTCCGTCGACCTCAAGCTAATTGCTGAATGACAGGTTGTGTAAACTCTTGATGCTACACGTGTTAGACTGGCCTTTACGTGCCCCCTCAGTCACACTCATAAGACACACACCAGATAGTGTGCAGCAGTAATACCTGACACATGTAAGCTTCATCTCTCAGCATTAAGGGTCTGAAAAAGTTTGAAAGTTGACATTAAACTTTTGTAGCTCTACCATAAATAACATGTTGTTCAGCACTTCTTTTTTTTTTTTTTTTTTTCAATTCCAGAACGGAAAAATCTTATTTGTTAAAACACGGCACTGAGTTAATATTTTCATTGGTTGTTCTGCAAGACATAGAGCCCATAAGGTGATGATTAAGCATGGAAATGCATTCTGCCTCCAGAACCTTGAGGCTTGCTGTGGTTGTTTAGAATTGTTTGTTGAAAACCCTGTTTCCTATCCTCTGCACCTCCTCTTGTCCTGAGCACATATGGTTGGCTCGCTTCTCTACATGCCTGGCCTCGGCTGAGAGACTGAGGCTTACATGGCTCAGTAGAAACCCCTTGACCCGTGTGATGCTACTGTCCATCTTTGGAAAAATGTCACCCTCTTCTAAATCTCTTTTGCTGATACGGAGATGTTCTGTTTCGTCACGATCAGCGAAGAACAACGTGATTCACTCAATAAGATGCAGTCTGGACACTGAAGTCAACACAGGTTTCGCCTCCTTGTCCTGACCCCGGCTTCTCCCTTCCCTGCTGAGAGTTACACTCTCAGCTTGCAGGAAACACTATCCACCTTCCAAAGCCTGCGTTGTCGGAGGAACACAAAATTAGTTGAACTTGTGCTTTCCGCGTTCCTCATTCCTTTAGGCAGCCAGACATCTCTTCTGGTTTCCATTTGTTTTAAGCTATTAGCACTCATGACCTGATAAGGGAGTGGTTGGTGAAGCACAAACATCCGTCTCTGAATACATCCGTCATTGTCCATATGTGTTTGACTGGAGCAATAATATCCGCTCCTGGAAAGGTTTGACTAAAAAGGCCTCGAAGTGAAACCACTGCGGTGTGCACAAGTGACTTTATGTAATCCTCAACCAAGGTCCGAATATTATGTGCTCTAGTATTCAGAAAATATGTTCCATCTCAAGAAATGTCTTGGACAGGCTGCAGCACTGGCTGTTAAGCAATTGAAGTGCACAGGCAGCTGACCAGAAAAAAACAGCACTTTAAAGACTTTTATAGGGGTTAGTTTCTGGCATGTGAGAGTTAAGTGCTCCGCATGCTATGAATGTCACCTCCAGTCAGTTTCCACTGGTGCTTTTTTTGCTTGTTTGCTTTTGTAAGACGGATACTACTGGCAAAAACACACATCAGTCAAACATGTCTTTATTTGTAGATGATGTACAGTCTGTTTTATTTGACTGTCTCTTCTGCATTTGGCACGACATCAGTTACGTCTGTGTTGACAGCGCCTGAGCCATTCAAGTGGCTGCCTCCTAGACAACTTACTGGCAATGTGCTAAACAATAAGCTGGCAGTGAAGCTGAAATTAGATATTTTTACCATTCCATTATGGGAGTTCAAAGGAGGAAAAAAAAAAAAGAAGAAGAAGGGGGGGACCTAAACATGCACTTGGAAGCAGCGTTTTAACATTTACTCCTTGTGGAGTTAAAGTGAAGACGTGGCGAGATGGAGACGAGTTGATTATCACACTGCACTGAGAGCAGGATAGGGCTTTGCTGGGAAACAGTGATTATCTTAAGAAATTGTCAGTTGCAGAGATGAGCTTAACACAGAGTGTGCACAGACTGAAGGGCTGTCTGTTCAACTGCATAAGTCTCCTTTAGTGCAATCCTATCATTTCTTCTCCCACATTTGGACAAAGCCAGTTATCATTTATCATGGTCAGTGTGTCACTTCTATAAATATTCATTATTCAGGCCATGAGTCAACCAGGAATTGTTTGCAGCTAATTGGATCCGGTTTCAGACACTTGTAACAGAGTTGGGACCCTCAGGGACGTCTGCACCTGGTATTAAGAACTTCATTGATGACACTTACATCAGCGGCCTGACCACAGTGTCGCAGACTTGTTGCATTTGTTGGGAATCAATCACGCCTGACTCCTGGTGCGCCTCAGTATTCCCCAGGTCTGTTAGGGTCACTTGCGGGTCGCGACGTGTGCGCGCAGTAACACAGGGCAGATGCTTTGTCAGCATCAATATATTTAGGTCGTGTTCTTGAATTTCTCGGGAAACTTTGCTCCATGCTCGCTGCCTGAGTAAAAGCATGGCATGTCTGTTCTCCCTTGGAAAACAGGGCTTGAAAATGACATAATGACTGCACATTATGGATGATGTAGTGAAATTTAATATCTACAGTCCTGCAGTGGCACGACTAAAGACAAGCTCTCAGTCAGTTGCTACAGTGATTTCTCTGTTTTGTGTTTACGGTAAAGTTTATTTGACCCTTTAAAGGAGCCCTTGTCCCGGTAATTAAAAATTACACTTGCGTATAAAACTTTGCATAAACACCTCATTTAGGTTGGATCCATTCTCAGTGCCTGGATTGTGTAACTTGCTGCATGACTGCAAGTTCTTCGGTTTCAGTGAGCGCTGGTGGTACTGTTGGCAAGCGTGCTCCAGATATGACAAGCATCCACAAATAAAGCAAAGAGGGATGCGTTTGAATAAAGGCCTCGAGGGAAGAGAGGCAGAGAGGAGTGATGCTGAGTGATGGCTTTGGCTCACATCCACCCTCATAAACAAAGAAATGTTGGTGTTGTGGTGACGCAGAAATCTCAGGAGTGAAAATTCTTCTTTCTTTTGCAAAGCTGTGCAGACAAACGGTGGCAAACCTCAACTTCCTAATTCCTGGAATTTCTCCGCACAGACGAACGTTTCCGAGCACGCACACATAAAGGCGAATGGGTGAATGAATGATAACAAATAAGCCAGTTCTTTCAAATATATCTGCCTTTACTTTATTCATGTACTGTACAGTATTTCATTTTCCAAAGTCTCTATCATACTATATGACAATAATGGCTATTTACTACAAAAAGGTTGCATAAATAATTTAAATGTGGAAATAAAAAATAAATATGCAGTTCATTCTTTATTACAGTCCTTCTTTGTGTCTGTAGAAAACAGCCCTCCCTCCCTCTCTTTAACAGCCCGTCATGTGAGGGCACCACTGCAGAAGACCACACAGGTTCGCGTCGCAGCTCTCAGCTCTTACACGATAATAAACCCCCCTTCCAGTTGCTATTTCAAAACATAGAAGTCGGAAAAAGAAGCAAACATTGTCAGTACAGTTTAGACAACCCCAAAACAAAAAAAAAAAAGAAAAATCAGGAAGCAACATGAGCCGGGAAAAAAAAAAAAACAACGGAGTGCTGACAATATGCGGAAACATTGTGAGTATTCTTCGTGAAGTTCGGTCCCGTCTGAGGCGTCGCTCGAGGAAGGAGGTTGTGTCGTCTGTGCTGACAGACTGGGTATCGCCGCTTCCTCTTCCCGCCGGATTGCAGCAGTCAACACAATGATAAAAACTGAATTATTGTTATCATTAGGTTATTTTTATTCCTATCTTTCCTGTCTGAGCTATTTACAGGGTGGTGCAGAGAGGAACGGAGGTGTTCTTGAATCTTACAGGCTGACACAACAGAGGGATTTGGGCTGTCGATGGCTGATCGCTGCTCTATTTGGCCCGTTGCAAAAGAATTCCGGTGTGGGCGTGTTGGAGAGCGCTCTGCCCCTAGGTAACAACACAACCACGCACAATTTTCTGATGCCTCCTACACACATGTGCACTTTTTGTATGTGATTCCAGCAAACAGGAACTGGCTAGAGGAAATGGCTTTTTATGACTCAAATGCTAACACAGGAATGGGCTCATTTAGTAATTAAGAGGAGTCACAGGAATGCCCAGTGCCCCCTGTGGTGTTAGTGCTGAGGAAACTGCTTTCTCTCCCAGTCTCTCCTCACTCTCTGTATCTAGTCGTGGGAAAAGGCGCTACTGTAACTGACAGGCCTGGTTGGGGCTGCTGCTGCAGAGGTGGTGGTGGGGGGGAGGGGTGCTGTAGGTCTGTCCTGATGAGTGAGGCCTTTAGCGGGCTGTCAGAGAGCCGCGTGGACCGCCGTGCACGCCAGGCCCTCTGCAAAACTGTCAACATCCCACCATCAGAGCCCCCAGAGCTGCCACCATCTCCTCCACACACAGCCAAAAAGGAGATGGATTACAACCACTTTGGAGCGGAGATACACCTTTTCAGCTTTAAACAGAGCCGTGGTGCGGTGTAGCTCTGCATCCGCTGGATGTTTGTACAGATGGGCCTGAGGCCTCGGGGAGTACTTCTCATTATGCTTAAATGAAATGTGGCTGAGTGCAAGACGGAGACCGAGCTCAGGGAGGCTTTTGAGCTGTTGGGGTGATCAGATACATATTATCCGACGTGGTGCAACATCTCCTGACCAGTCGCAGTCGTGGCAAGTCCTGGCACTGACTCATGCAAATAAGCAAAAGTTCACAAATGTGCTGACAAGTGGCTGAAAAATAAAAGACGAATGACTTAACATCAGCCCAGCAATTAGCTTATGAATTCGCTCTCTTTGAAATTTCTCTTGCATCTTCTCCCTATCTGAAGGAAATATGTTGGTCGGTGTGTGTGTGTGTGTGTGTGTGTGTGTGTGTGAGTGAGTGTGTG
Source organism: Seriola dumerili (assembly GCF_002260705.1). Lineage (NCBI taxonomy): Eukaryota > Metazoa > Chordata > Actinopteri > Carangiformes > Carangidae > Seriola > Seriola dumerili. The sequence goes on from NW_019174323.1 coordinate 3,356,936, forward strand.
TGTGTGTGTGTGAGTGAGTGAATGTGCTTCAGTCTTTGTCCTCAGATGCTGGAGAGCCACATCAGTACGAGTTGCCTGTCACTGGTGTGTTGTTCTTTTTCCGCTCTTGAGGCGAACGACTGTGCTTCTTGTTGCGTTGCGTCTTCGGGACCTCCTTGGCCACCGACTGGTTGTGGTGGGGCCTGAAGCGCTTGCACTTGCAGGAGGTGACCACGCGGATTTTGTAAGTCCGTGTGTTGCCGTTAGGACACTGCAGCTGGACCCTGCGCGTCCGCGAGTGCGCCGGGATGCAGCGGTAGTCCGAGGCGCTGCTCCTCCACCACTTTCCCCGGACGATGGAGTTCGGCATGAGGTGCGCTGGCATGCACTGGCCCGAGCACACCAGCTCCCTGACGGGTTTGGCGCTGCGGCAAGATCCGTCGGTGATGTAACGGGTGGAACGCAGCTCCCTACAGCTCAGCTCTGAGGCACCTGGGTTGAAGAGCAGGATATCACAGTTACACTCATGGCTTCAGCCCAAAACAAACACTTTGAAGTGCCGCACACTGGAGTGGACAGGTTAACTGCTTCAGCGCTGCGGCTCAGTCTTGTGCTAATTTCTCTGATTCTGTTCATGAACTCGCCGCTTGTGTTATTTAGTGACAATAAGCCAAAGAAAAGAAGAAAAAAAAAAAAACATCAGGCAGCACATTTTCATTTCCGTTTGACACACTGTGCAACACAAGAGCGCAGCCGAAAAATGCACCTTTACAAATTCAACTTAATACAACAATTTGCGCGTTTAAGTTAAGCCTTAAGCCAATGAGATTCAGATCAGAGTTTCTGTATTTGATTCATGGTCTGATCATTAGCTGACGATGGGGCTTCACAAAAGAAATCCAGCTGGCAGCAATCAGCTGATAGCAAATCCAGACCAGAGGGCCATTAAACAGCTCAATCAAACCTAATGGAGGTTTGGGCTGGAAGGAAAAGCTGGCATACAAGCGTTGGCCCTCAGGAAATGTATGTGGTGATGGAAGAGTAAATAGCTGTCTGGTTATTTTAAGGCAGCGCTGCAACTGTACAATTTTGAACAAACTGGACATCTGCCAGACTGATTTGAGACAACACGCTCAGCCTGTAATCCTATATTTCAGCCACAGCTTTTTAACAGCCGTATGCATGAGTTATTGTTCTGTGTTTTTTTTTTTTTTTTTTTTCTTGTTTTGTTTTTTTTCACATGCAGTGAGTAAAAAAGGGGCAAAAAGGAACTGTCGGTTAAGAAATGATACACTCAGAGAGGGATCTGTTTTCCTCTGTGGCTTTCTTTGCAAAAAGGGCTGAACAAAGGATTTATGTGAGGTGACTTCTTCTTTCTTTTTTTCTCCCCATGAGAACCTGATCTAGTGTTATTCTGTGGCCCGCCGCTGAAGCGACCACAGTAGTATACAGTATCTACAGCACGCACTGGGGTAGCGGTTTTGCACCAGTTACCACAGGTTGTCTTGTTCAACGAGCGTCGGTGTCTTTCCCCTTCACATTTCCTGCTCTCCTCTTTACTGTCAGCCTGGAAAAAAAAAAGCATTACTAATGAGGGTGGCCTGAAGAAAAAGAGAAAGTAAGATCACACACTAGACTACTGTACAGTTGCGTGAGCTGGTCTTCTCCTGCGGCAGAGAGAGGCGAGCCTTGGGAGAGGACTGGAGGGAGGCCAGGCAGTGGTCAAAGCCTCCGCTCTGACCCCACAGGGACCATGAGAAGCCGTCCCAGGACGAGAGCTGAGAGGCGGACGGAGAAAATAATCCAGGAGATTTCTGTCTCCCTGTGAAACCCATCACATATTCCTGCTTATCCATATGAAAACAAGGAGGATGCATTTTTTCCAGCCCTTTTTTGGAGACTAGTAAAAAAAAAAAAAAGAAAAAAAAAAGAATGTAAAACATGATCTTGTTCAAGGTGTGGATTTGCTGCTTTGCGTGTGATTTCTCAGCCCATCTCCTGAGGTGTTAAGATCCTCAACAGTCACACTAACAGGTCCTGACTTGCTAATTCCCTCGCTCCATCAGCTGATGTTCCTCTAATGTAATCAATCATCATCTCCTCTGATCTCGCCTTTGAGTGGCCATGATTAAACGACAGCTAAACTGTGTGAGAATATTCGCACCACCCATCTTGAATCCATGAGAGCAAGCGTTAGATTATCCTACGTGCACGGCTCAATCAGAACACACAACCTTTACTGGCCACAGGTGGGAATCATTCTCAAAGGCAGTGTTGCATTTAAAAAGCAATTTCCAAACCCCCCCCCCCCACACACACACACACACACTCCCTCCCCAAAAGACACCCCCCTCCACCACCCGATGAACAAAATGTGGGGTTTTTCTATTTGGGAAACATGTTGTTGCAATCAAATAGTTATGGTGGAAGTAGAGCTTGACTAATAGTATAAAGAGAGAAGGAAATAAACTGGAGGACAACGTGAAAAAAGACCTGATGTCTCTGTTAATGCTCCACTTCAAAATTGTGTAGGGAAAGAAACCACAAGAATGTGTGTATAAGTTGCTCTCATCACCCTCAACTTTGGCAGTGAATTAAACAGAAAACACTCTTCCCACACGGCGGAGCTGCTCTTGATCAGGGAACCGGTGTGAAAATCAAGTGAGAGATAGAAATATATAGATCTATATAGATCTATATATAGATACATATATATCTATATGTATCTATATATCTATAAAATTAAAAGCTTTTGCTCCTTTAGAACAAAATCAGAGGTAGAAAATTGAAGAACAGGTAAACTTATCAAATGTATCTTAAATTTATGAAGTAGGTTCTTTAACATTTGTGGTAAAGAGGGAAGTCTGAGCGCAGCCACTGAACCGCAGTTCCAACAAACACTTCAATCTTTTACTTTGATAAAGAAAATGTATTTTTTACAAAAATAAAACATCATAATCTTAAATATAAATTTATACTGTCTAGACGAGATTAAATTATATACATTTACATACTCCCGCGCACTTGTTCACATAGACTACTGTACATGAGGTCGCTTGCGGCTGATACACGGCTTTACCTCTAAATGTATTTATTCCTCCTTATATTCACGGTCACGCATCAGGCCCCTGATAAAGACTCAATAAAATGACTAATTACAACAGAATTAATTATGAAACTGCTGCTTTCAATTTCATTTCTTCTCAAACACTTCAAAATACGTAAAAAATCAGCATTTTAAAACCTTGAATGAACTTCTCTGAATACTTACTGAAGGAGACTGAGTTCGCGCCTCTTCCACCGTTTTTCGCCCTGTTATTCATACTGTTGCTGTTGCTGTTATTGCTGCCGTTGTTCGCCTGTGGTATTGCCTCCTGGGGTGTCCGAGTGTTTTCTCTGTACTCCGGTAAAATCTCCGTAGCATCATTCTTTAGTACCTTCCATCCCTTGACGACGGTGCAGCATCCCTGGAGCAGCAGCAGCAGCGCCGAGCTGGAGACGAGGAGGGCCAGAGACACCTGCATGCTGGTCGGCCGGCGGCACAAATAAAACCACAGCGCACGAAGAGAGGGGGGAAAGAATATACACACACACGCACACGCTCACACACACATTAGAGATGCCCGCTGCTTGGACAGGTTGGTCACTTCCACCCTCAAAGCAAGAGGCGCACGCGGTATTTAAGCCTACGCAAGTTCGCGTCAAGGCTGACAATTAAAGCGCTTACACGGAGTGGGAGGGGTCGAACCTGGGCGAGAGATTCATTGAGAAACAAGGAGGGGAGAGGGTTGGATGCGTGCGCAAAGACGAGAGGAGAGGAGGTAAAAAGGACAGAAGAGGAAAATAAAAGAGGGGAAAGGTGAGGAGGAGAGGAGAGGAAGGAGGGAGAAGACTAGAGGAGAAGAAATGGGAGGAAAAGAGGAGAGGAAAATCAAGGAGAGGATAAGAGTAAGAGGGGGGTAAGGAGAGGAAAATAGAAGAGGCAGAAAGTGAGAGGAGATGAGAGGAAAAGGGAGAAGATAGAGGGAAGGGTCAGGAGGAGGAGGAGGAGGAAGACACAGCAGAGGAAAAGAGTAAGAGGAGAGGAATGAGAGAGGAGAACGATAGAGAAAAGACAACCGAGGAGAGGAAAAGAAAATAAAGGAGTGGAGAGGAAAATAGAGAAGAGGTGAGAAGATTGAGGGAAAAGGTGAGGAGGAGAATGAGAAGAGGAAAATAAAGGAGTGAGAAGAGAAGAGGGGGAATGAAAGACAAGAAAGAGGGAGGTGAGAAGAAAAGAAATTAGATTTTTTTATGACAGGAGAGGAAAAGAGAGAGAGTTGGGGGGGCGAGAGAGTGACAGAAGAAGAGAGGACAATAGAGGTGAGGGAAATGTAAGGCAGAGCAGATGAAATGGGGGAGAGAGGAGGTAAGAGGGGAGAAAATGAGAGGAGAGATGAAGAAAAAATAGGGGAGGGAAAGAGTGAGAGAAGAAGAGAAGAGGGAAAAAAAATTAGAGCAGAGAAATGGGAGAGGTGAAGAAGAGAGGGGAGAGAAACAGTGAGAGGAGATGAGGACAGAGGAAAAGGGAGGTAAGAGGGGAGGGAAGGAGAGAAAACATGAGGAGAGAAGACGAAAGAAGGAGAGAAGAGAGGAGCCCACTTGTGCCTGAGTGTGATGAGTGAGAGCGGATCTGCACATTTCTCCTCGCTGTTGTTGTTGTTGGAATTAAGTGTACAAATGCATCTTCTCCCCCTCTTAACGATTTCCGCAGCATTACGTGTCTCTAAAGCATTCAGCCGTTTTCTTTCTTTTTTTTTTTTTTTTTTTTTTTTTTTTTTTTTTGAGGTGGTTTATTTTGGACTGCGTCTCAAGGCGAAGCGGGGAAATGAAGTTGTTCCACTGCTGCAACATGCGCCTCACACTCCTCCTCAGAGACTCTCCCCTGCCTGTTTGATACGAGGCTGTGCACACGTTAATCATTAATGTCTCACATTAATTACCCATAATCACACAGCTCAATAGAGACATTCAAACCAGTGAGACGCTCAGCGGGGGCTTTTTCTTTTCTCGCACTTTCAAGAAATGCACTGACCCTTTATCAGCCGCTTCCTGCTGCAGTGAGATACAACACGGCACCATGTGTTGTGTACATGATTTGGATCTAGCTAATGCTTCACATGGGAATCCAATAATCTATATCCTTTTGTATCTGCTTTGAATAAAATGATATAGATTGAGGACTGAGTTTCTTGGCATCCCTCATTTCCCAGTGATTTGATGAGTGCTGACAGATGGAGGCTCTTTCATTCAAACACTGCCCTCTTGAGGGAGAAGTCTTTCTGGAGGGGAATGACAGGATTAGGGTTCATTAGCATCAGAGTGGTCTTTTATAAATGCCCAGCTCCTTTGGTGGGCACGGACACGCACAGGCAAGTCAGAGGAAAAGCTTGAAAGATAAAATAAAGCCAGAGATACAAAGGGGATTATCATGGTCAATATCTCCGCTTTGACACATGTTGTACCCGTTCATTTGAGGCAGAGAGACGCTTCTATAATCATACGTGTCGACCTCGTGTCCATCCACATTTATACAAGCCTTAAATCAGGGTTTGTAGCTGCGGCCAACTGGTCGGCCACTAAAATGGGATAACACTAAATTAAAAATAATGATATTGTGAGATGAGGCTTAAATAAAACTGGTTTATCAACATCGTTCTGCTCTTCTAGAGAACCAGTAACAGCGGAATCAAAGTCTCATCAAGTTAAACAACAGTCATCTAGAGGTTTAGAGGTTTTTTGTGAGTGTCAAGTAAGATTTTTGAAGTTGTTGCTCAATAATAATATATGTCCCTTAATATAAATTTTACAGTTTTCTTGAGTAAATGTGCTGACATGCACGCGTCAACCAAAAGTCAAATATGTGATGTTGTCAGGTGCAGGATCATGTCTAAAGACGTTTGACTGAAAGTAAATTAAATATATATATTTTTTTAAAATTCCGGTTTCTCTTTGGATATAACGTTGAAGCAATACTATTAAATATTTGTTTTGGCCACTTTGGGGAACATTGTTGTATTAGCACTCCATTAAGTTGTTATGGCTAGTGTGTTAGCAAAGCATAGCCTATTTACCAACCCTGGATGCTAGAGATGATGTGTATATCTTATTTATAATTAAGCTGCAACAGTGAATTTGTTTTGCAGGAAACATTTGACTGGATGAAGCTTTCTACTGACATACCAGGGTTGTTAATTTACGTATTTGGCAAGTTGCAAATATGTTGACACTGAATGCATCAGTAGTTAAGACAACATTTGTTTTCCACCAAAATATCCAATAAAATATCCGCTTATAGTGACTACAGCTGCACTGTGAAAGATGGCCATTGTCATGACCGTCTCACAATAGTTGTGTCCCAATTCGGGATCTGCATCCTTCGGAGGAGGCAGCATTTATTTCACCGCAGCGCGACTAGACTGTCCCATTTCAAAGGATCCTTCAAATTCGTCCTTTTCCCGGGCAACGAAGGATCCACCCACTGGTAATGCAAAGTGAAAATCCTCCAATTACTAGACCGTCTTATTTCGGTTTGGCCCATGTGGTCTACAACAGCTACGAAGGGCCACACCTTCGCAGGCCACGTCCTCCGAATGATTAGGCCCCTGAACTGGGCAGCAGCTACTGTGACTGCTGATACAACATGTGTCTACTAACCGACCAATACGAACGCAGCATGAAATGACGTATTTATCAACTACCAATCTTGCTTAGCTTCACTGTTCACCACTATGGCAGCGCAGATGGATGATTCATGCTGACAACGTTTTATTCTTGTGTCGTAGCTACGATTCAATATGTGTCACCGTCGTACAGTTTCCATTCATCACACGTGATGTTGTACCCAAGTGCATTAGATTCATGTCGCACAGCGTGGCCTGTAATAAACTTGAGACTGATGAAATCTCACAGTCTGTAGGCATCCGAATACAGGAAACATTCAGAAAACCATGGTCTGTCTCTAAACTTACCCTAAGTGCTTTCGTTGCCTGAACCACAGATGGGACTGTGGAGGTGAATCCTGGTCTCTGCTGTGACAGTCATGCGTTTGTACACCCACCGTCCACCCCGACAAATCCACTGCTGTTAATAACGGGGTTTCTATTTCCACATTCAACAAACACAGAGCAGCAACACTATCATCTATTTCAGTGAAAACAGCTGCTGCTGGAAGTGAGGGTGATGAGAGTGGAGTGGAAAACCAAAACAATAGGCTAGAAGAAGCTAAAATGCTTTGTAGTGGAGCTGCAAAATTGGGTGATAATTCTCTGTGGGTTTGACACTACGACCAATAACTGTCTACACTTAGTAATTTGAATATTTTGCAAATGGAAAGTTTAAATCTTGTAAAGCAACTTGTTTCTTTCAGTTAGCCGTCAGATCGCTGTTGCAGGTGGAGGCTCTTAAATAAAGCTTTGAGCTGTCGTGTGTGCTGCACTGAAGTTCAAGCTGAGAACTGGCTGCTCACTGATTCTTCTGCAGCCGTATTTTACGACATTGGCAACAACAATAAACTGGACAGAAGCTCGGTAAGACATTAACAGTAATAATGAGGGAGATTGATTCCAGGGTATTGGCTAATAATGGCCAACATATGGGAAAAATGAGGAATTTGATACCGGAGGGATCGATTTGTTATTCTAAAAACTCTGATCAGTGCAGCTTTAAGCTTTTTAAGCTTCAAGAATTAGCAGGTAACAAAGATATATCTGAGGTCACTGTGTGTGTCCAAGAAATTCTTGTCTGATTTATATTCTGTCTCAATTGTGGAAAGATTTGTTCACATTCATGAGCATCGATGGGGCTTTTGAGACAGTTATGAATTCTGATGTTGAGCATGATCCTCATTTCATAAGCCAAGAGATTTTAAAGAAACTAGAATAGACAGCTATGTCTTCCTATTGTGTGTAATCTTCCAGCTCTGAGCGTGTGCCAGAATTTTTTTTTTTTTTTTTTTTTTTTTTAAAGAGAGCGATGGATGGTCCCACTGTCTACGCAAAGCCAGCTCTGATTACAGCCCTCTCACCGACATCGCGACGGATGTCCGTCACAGTCTCAATTTAGACCTCTCTGGGTTTCTTTATAGAGCCCTTGGGCCCCAGCTCAGTGTTTTTTCTCATGATAACAGTACAATGAGGCCCAAATAACAATCAGATGCTCACCAGATTGCGAGAAAGCCTCCAGCGCTGCGAGAGGATGGCGGAGCGTAATTTTTATGGAAATGGAGCAAAACTGTTTTCAGTCCATAAAAGCATTCCAGCTCCTCGTGCCCGGTGTTTGGTAGCGTACAAGTTTAACTACTCCATCACACAGGTTAGAGACAAATTTCCCATTTTTCCCTTCAATACAATTACAAGCCAATGAAAGTAAATACAGTGATTGTGTTACTGTGTTGTGTGATGGAAAAGCTGCAATATTTAACTCCTAGTTTGAGGAGGGAAATTATTCATAATGTGTCTGCTGCAATTATGCAAAGTAAGTTCAAGTTTAGCTTTCTGGCTCCACACATCAGTTCCTAGAAAGATATTATTGTCAAAGCTTTATGAATGTGAGTTAACATGAGGTTTAATTTTTTTTTCTTCTGTGAACTTTGGCCCTGCCTTGTATTAAAAAGTCAAATTCACCTCGCTCACATTGTGACACGTGTCATAATGAGTGCATTGTGGTATGTTTTTAGCCTCTCAGTTGAAAAAGAAAATCTTTTTTTCTCATCGTTAAAGCCGATTGAGGCTTGGTAGTGAATTTAAATACTTTCATGGTCACAACTGAAACGTGTCCATAACACAAAATATGGAAAACTATCGTTATGAATTCAGGATTTCAGGACCCAAATGCAGACGAACAACATGAAGGCTGGAACCGCAAAGAGGGTGATTTAATAAACAAACATGACTTACTGAAGCAAACAAGAGCAGAAACACGAGGAAACACAAAGGGAACTGAACAGTCAAACTGAGTGGAATGTAGAGACTTAAAAACACACACCACAGAACGAGACACAGGTGCAGCTAATTGGAGCAGACAATCACAAAAGGCGGGAAACACACTGGAAAAGGAATTAAAACACACCCTAATAGGTGAGGTACTTCAAAATAAAACACGAAATCAACTAAACAGTATGGTCAGATTTTCATTTGCACATCCTTGTTTTGTTCTCGCTTACACAATTAAAATCAAAATGCTGCCAATTTTAGACTATTTATTTGTTCTTGTAAAGCTTGTCTTTCTGTTTATATCATTTGACATTTGAAAACTTCAAAAATTGCAAAAAATAGCCAGGTTTCAATCTGACTGCAGCACAAACATTAAACACATTTCCAGAAAATTGGCAAAAGAAAATGAAAATACAACAAGAAGTAATTAAAAACGCACATCTTTGAAGTTGCTTAAGCTTTCTCGATAAAACACGTCACAGAAGATTTTTTCATAAACTACATGTGATGCTCATAACTCTCATTACGAGATCTAGATATGATAGAGTCTGTACCACAAGGGCAATGCCCTCATACTATATATTTATGCTCTCTGGACCAGAAGATCCTGCAAAACATGCTGTTACACTTGTTGGTATGTGTTCTGCAAATGTGGATCAACGATAAATATCCAGATGTGTTAGTGTGGGTTTAAAAAAATTCCTGTTACTGTTACTCGATTTGAAAAGCTGTCATATCCTGTCCATCTATAAGAACAAGTTGTACCACGTCCTTCTCACAAATTGGGCTTCAAAAGTCGAAGAATGCGTCACAGATCGAGCTACAAAGCATGCCATGCTGGAAAATCAGTGGTCTTATGCATACATGCTGATTTTTATCCTAGTGTTAGTGCTTTGAAAATGCAGATATGATACAATCTGCATTTTGCGTAGCTGCACATGTGGACATATTTAGCTCCATTTTTAAATAAGACAAAGGGAGCCACTACTAATTCACATTTGAAGGCACAGCACAAGCTGCACCATTAAGTTTTCTCTTCTGACTTTGTGCTTGTCTTCCTAACAAAACTCCCTTAAGTTTTAGACGTATTTATACTAAAATGATCAGAAACAAATGCGCCCTGGTGCTTACATTTTCACTGCTCTCATAATTTTTTACATGTGCAAAGAATCTGAAAATCGGCAGTGACTACAAAGAGGGCTGTACTGTTGATCAATTGCTGTGTTTTGACCCTGGACATATTTGAAAGTGTTTCATTATTGACAGAGTGGTGGCTCTGCTCTGCATCACTTTGTATATCTGTGGAGCATACCAGAGCTACTTCTCTCCACACTTTCCAACAACTGATTTATCAACTGTTCACATACACAGGATTCTTTCCAAACCATATCTGTGCATAATGAAAATAATTTATCAAAGTTCAGCTGAACAATATTGCAATATTCCTTGTTTTTCGTGGACCAGATTAAACTTGAGAAATGTGGACACTGGAGGAAGAGAATGAGGGATGACACCAGAGATTATAAAATGGATTATAGCTCAGGATGTTGCCTATAATTTGTATTTTGCTTTTCTAACTGCAGGCACAATCTGTCTGCTGGCAGCCACCGTGGGCTTCTCCAGCAGAGCAGGAGGTCACTGGGAGGTGACTGACTGCTCCCGGCGAGCTCTAGCTGAGACATGATAAGCCTTAGAGTCCAAAGTGGGATTCCTCTTCCACTCTGATCTTTTATGTGGTTTCCACACGGGAAAACAGGAGATTTAGCCCTGGCTGTTATAAATCAAACTCCAGCCATTTCAATTGTTTGTCTTTGGGCTTTTCAGAGAATCATCAAAATAGAAAGTACGCCCATTGAAACAGCCTCGCAGCCAAAGTGTAGGGACTGTGGGAACTACTCTGGCCAGACCTCAGAGACCACACTAAGCTGTTTGCTAACCACCCCGAGCCTCTCAGCACACCGCTCACCACCAGCACGCTGCCTGCCAGCCAGCCGGCCGCAGGTGCTATTCTTAGCAGTGGGACAAATTAACCAGCAAATTATTCACTACACAAAATAGAGCACTATCTATCTTTGTGTTTGTGAGTGCACGATCGCCCAGTGTGTCGTCTGCTGGTTTTGTCTGAGCTTCTTTATATAGCATGTTGTCAGCGTCGTGTCTGTGCTTTAGCTCTTTTACAGCCTGGGATGTTGTTGCTAACAGTCCCTGACTTTTTCTGACCAAGCAGCAAATGCATCATAAATGAGATAAACCAACCAAACTCTGTCTGTGTTTTAACTTATGTAGATAAACCTGGAGGATTTCATTTCAAAGTTTAAAGGTCCCATACATATTAAAACCTTAAAACCAACCGTCAGGACTTCTGTAACTTTGTGATGTCACAACACAGCACTCACCGCTCTCAGCCAAGTCATACCTGGACCCATCATCCAACCTTGCAGGATTTGGTTTCTCTGAGTGTTTACCTGAGATCTGCTATGTTTTTATTGGATCACTCAGAAAACAGCCAATAGGAGCCTCCTCTCTTCTGATTGGCTCACCGACCTGTTACTAGAGCTCCACAGACAAGCCTGAGAGAGGAGATGTAAAACTACATTGAAATATTTTTTTGTACTTAAAACATATATCTCCTTATGAATATCAAAACTTCAAATAAAACAAAGTCTTAATTTTGGGACCTTTAAAAATATGCACCTATATTTGCATACTGAAGGTAGACATGGATGGTGTAAATCTTCTTATCTCATTCTAGGCAAGAAAGCAGTGCATTTCCCAAAAATGCTGAATTGTTCCTTAACTTTTAAACACTGTGATATGTGCTTTAGCTTAATTTTTCCTTAAACCCTGATAACTGTTTAACTGACTGTCATCCCAGGTGTAAATCAGGATGAAAACTAACAGGGCTCTGGTTTTAAAAACCACAGCAGGGTCCTGTTTTATATGTGCACACATGAAGAAAATTTCCTCTCTGCAGAATGAATCAAGTAAATCACATTAACAACATATGCACACACAAAAAAGGAACGCTAGTTGGAGGTTTTCTTAGTGTGTCTCTCGTGACGCCTTGAGCATCTGCTGACTCAGGATCTCACTCACAACTTCACGTCCTTCTGTACTTCACATACTGCACCTTCCCTACAGTCTAAACTATATATTATCAAACAGCGGTGCCATAAAATGTCTAAGTATAACCTGTGTAGCGGAGGGTAATTAACACTGTGGCTAAAGCCAGGAGTGTTGTCACTGAACCCTGTTTTTACAGTACAGTGACTTATGATAAAGAAGCTGTCACAAGTTAAATACAGAATTTGTAGACTGTCTCTTCTTAGCCAGAAACACAAATACACTCTACATACAATATATTTGGTTTTTACTGTATGATGTGAGTTATTTGTAAGGTGCTATATACTGTATATCCATTGTGTTTAAACAAAGAGCATCACTATGGTTTGGGCTCCTCTGTGCCTGTGCACATGTTTTATGTTGGGTTTAGTATCAATAAATAAAACATATCATCATATGCCAACAAAAAATAGCTTGTATCAAGTTTCATCATTATCGATTTAAAAGAGTGAGATAAGAAGATTGACACCGCTCTCATGTCTGTGCTTTGACTATGGAGCTGGAGATTATCTTAGCATGAAGCAGGAGGAAATAGCTGGCTCTCTCAAAGTTTAAAAATATCCCAACTAGCACCTCTAAAGCTCATTAATCAACTTTTAGTTTATTAGTAATACCTGCTAAAACCACTAACTGTTGTCTTCACATTACAGAATAAAGAAACAAGTTATCTAAGACATGTTTTGGGGCATGTTTTTTCAACTTTGGGACAGCTATGCTAGCTGTTTCCCTCTGCTTTCAGTCTTTCTGCTAGGCTAGCTAGGCTAACAGCTCCAGCTCTACACATAATACTCAGGCATGAGCGTGGTATCGATCTTCTCCTGTTACTCTCACAAACAGTGAAATATATTTCCCAAACTGTCAAACTAATGTTTACTAGAGTAAAAGTCTGATTTAACTGTCGTAGTTCAGTCAGCCACAGCCCCCGAATCATTATTCATGTATGCTGTAATGTATTGTATGCTTTTAATAATATACATTTATAACACTGGTGCAGGTGCCAAGTGGTGACTGACAAGTGTTTTTCAAGCTGAAAAAAAAAAATCTCACTAAAGCCCATTTTCTGAAAATATCAGGAGAAGCTCACTGTGATATATGTAGGTGGTGAATGAAAAATCCGGTGCTGCTTCATTGCGAGAGCTGCACTTTTTTTTTTTTTGACTGTCAAATCTCCCAGAATACTTTGCAAGGTACGCTAATTAAGCATGAAAGTACAAACAGGCTCAGCTGCCTGCGCTGGCGAAGACTCAGTCCAGCTCTCTGTGCACAGAGATGGTTCCTTTCAGGTCTTGGAGAGTTGCTCGCAACTTTATTTTCTTTTTACAAGATTAATAAAACAAGATAACAAGCATGTGAGAATAATCCAAGTGCTCTTGCCCTTAATCCAATAAAAGGCTAATTAAAAACGGAGGTATTAAGAAGAGGTCGTGCCTCATCTCGTCATGTAAAGGTGCTGCAGCTTGATCTCAGCTCCAAGCCCACCCACTGTGCAGCTGTGCGAGTCCAGCCTTTGTTTTCTACTCCTCTTCACAAAGTGTGACCACACATGGGTTATTTGTGAGTGAAATGGTTGCATGCACTGAGGATATGATTACAGTCATGGTACAGCTGAGGGGATATTGCAACAAACCATTCACTGATTTCTTCATAAAAAAAAAAAAAAAAGAAAAAGGGTGGAACCCTTCTGCACACAAGAGCGCTGTCACAGTCTGTTAATGCTGAATGTGATGTAAGAATACATAAGGTGTATAAGGCAGTTGTGCGCATATATTCAAGAAAATAAATAAATAAAGTACCTTTATGATTTCTCATGAAGTGGTTGCAACTTCACTTCCTGTAAAAAATTTAAAAAGCTGCACACACGCTGAAAAAACATTCGGAATTACCCAGATGAGCTTATTGAAAACCTGAACCATGCCTCATAGAAAAGTGACTGTGTTATGAATATGAGACAGTTAACTCTGAGCAGGTGATGCTAATTGAGTGGTACAGCCCATCTGGAGCTGATTAAATCAATGTATCACTCAAATACAATTCCTGTAACACAGAGGATGCAGACACAGTAACTAGCTCAGCCTTTTCTGTATCTGCTTTCTCACAAGAAGCAGATACTTTTTTTTACGGTATTGAGGCTTGACATTTGTGTAGTCAAATGTTGCACTTCTGGTGACACAGCGGGCTGATGATGTGCAGCCCTTTGCAATTAAGTGTGGCTGCAAAATGTGTTTTGAAGCTGAAGTGGAGGGCCTGTCTTTCAACAGTCACCCGAATACTTTCCACAGCTATTAAATGTCACTTCACAACCACAACCAACACTTCTCAATGATGATGTTTTTGTTTATAGATGAGTTTAGGACGTTGTTTGTCCCGCAGCAATCAAGTGGTTCCTATAAAGTGGCTTTCATCGTTATTACCAAATAGAGAATATATACTGATTCCTATCACTGTTTAAAACAATACCAAAAGTACTTGTTAAGTGTCTTTTGTTTTGCCTGACATGGCAGCTTTATCTTCATATCTATGTGTGGGTTTAATATATAAACACTGGACCCCGCAGGATCTGCATACAGCACAGCAAGTGCAGTAAAACAGCGCCTAAGAGACGGAGATGAAACAAGCAGCTCCACCACGGGCACAGGCACTTGGAAGAGGATCTGAGGATCGCTCAGCTCCAGAGCCCATTCTCTCTTTCTCCCTTCCTCCCTTGTTCTCAGTATTTCCTAATAATTAGTGCTGCGCCACAGATGTGCATTTCTCCCTTTTCACCCTCCTGCAATTCCATCCTCTCCACCCTCTCGATGCGAATGTGGGATATTTAGAGAGAGCATCATATGCTTTCTATTTGATAAAGCCATTAAAAGCGAGGACAAAGATGAAAGCTGAATATGAGGGAGTGGGGGGAAAAGAAACAGTGGAGAATTATAGGCAAGGACTGTAATCATATTTTAAGTAGTTTGATGGACAACTATGTTGGGGGGGGGGGGGGGGGGGGGGGGGGGGGGGTGCAAGTGACTTTATAAGTTTGAAAATCAGCTCAGTGGAGTTCATGAAGCCGAGGGGAAACGGGATAAATGAGTCAAATGGCAATAAAAATGTTCAAAGGCGACTGATAAGTTAAATTAGTGAGATTATGGGAGAAGAATTCAGGTTCATCAAGGCAAAAATATCTGCAGCTGATTGGAAATCGTGTTTCTCACCAGTGAATCATTTCCCCTATAAACAAGTATCAAACATGAGCTTCCAGCCATATTTTTCAAACCTGGTGAGTGACTCTGAGATCATGTGAGATCAGAGGATGAACAAGACAGTGATTCAGTGCACACTTTCATCTGAGAAGAAGCTGAAGCGTCACATTTGGATGCACCGCTATTTGAAAAATGTAGCAACATTTACAACGTATGCTTCCTGAGTCACTAATTAAAGTGTCACCGGAACATGTGACTGTGCTGTTGCGAGCACAGGAACCTGTCTGCGTCGATTCCGGCTCCAGCTATAAACATTTCCGCGCTGCAAAAATTTTCCGCTGCACATAGCTGAAATAAATGGCACTTCATCACACAGGGCCCTGCGCCGTTATTGATGAGATTTCAGAAACAAGCATCCTGGATTCCTTCAAATAAGCAGCAGAGAGGGACCTATAACCTGCTGCAACACATAATCCCTCCATTTTACCCCAGCTACTTCCTGACCCCTCGGTTCTCCCTGGTGGATGCTGTACCTGGCATATTTCTCCGTCAGACACCCTGGACGTGGAGTTATGGTCGTAGGCTAAGAGGGCTGGGGTTTTAAGTAGGGGTCCTTTTATTTCAATAACACAAAGATGTACATGTCCACCTTCCCTGAGCTTCAGCTGTAATGAAATGGCCGCTTTTCGTACTACGTCGATTGAAACTCTCAACTAGTTTGATTTCGGCCAGAGCAAGGGAGGAGGTCCCTGGTTTACTGTGGGGCCCCTGAGGGACCACACAGCTGGTCCACAGTAATTGCTGTGCAAGGGACCGTGGAGAGAAAAGACCAGTGCAGGAGTTAGAGAGAGTAACTCCAATTGGTTTGAGCCTTCTCAGGAACCCTGCCGGACGTCATGCTGTGTGACTGGTCCGTCCCAGGTGTGCAGGTCCAGTCTTGTGAAACATAAAATAGCATTTGCATCAACACTTGGAGGCTTGGAAGGTTTTCTCTCGCTCTCTCTCTGTCATCTCATTCCCACTCTTGATGTCATTTCCCCTCTGACTCTCTCTCTCTCTCTCTCTCTCTCTCTTTCTCTCTCTCTCTCTCTGTTGCTCTATTTTTGTCATCCATCCCCACTGCTGTTTCAGATGGAGACTTTGAGCAGGGGTTTGCCGCCACCCAGTGGTGAAGTTGTCATTGTTAAAAAACAGCACTGACAGCATGTGAGCAATGTGCAGAGTTGTGAAGCTATGTTTACTTGAGTCCAAATCTTAAGTCTTAATGCTCTGTATTTATGTTAGACTTATTATTAGGGTTAGGGTTACTCCAACATATTCATGTGTGGGCCGGCATGGTGATGTAGTGGTTAGGAATGTCGCCTCATAGAGAAGGTTCTGGGTTCGAACCCCGGGCCTGGGACATTTCTGTGTGGAGTTTTCATGTTCTCCCTGTGTCTGCATGGGTTCTCTCCAGGTTCTCCGGCTTCCTCCCACAGTCCAAAGACATGCACGTTAGGGTTAATTGGTGACTCTAAAGTGCCCATAGGTGTGAATGTGAGCGTGACTGGTTGTTTGTCACTATATCAGCCCTGTGATAAACTGGCGACCTGGGGTGTACCCTGCCCTCACCCAATGTCAGCTCCCCTGGTTTTGTTTTAGGAATGAATTGATCTAGATAATATATATTGATCTAACTGGATATTACATTTCTTGGAATAATGATCATGGCAGTTGGTTTCACCCTTTTGTTTGGTTTGTTTTATATTTTATAGTTCGCTTAATTATGTGACATAAGCTACAAAAAGTCTATATCTTCTAATATTTGTGATCTAAATTTGAACTTTTGTTGTTATTGACATAAAACAGACTTCTTGATGAAATTATAATTCAAAAGCTTGTTGCAGTTCAAAGTGATGATGCCACAATCTGCTTCACTGACATCTGCTTGATATACTTGATTGATACAAATCGGTAAATGTAGATAAATTGCTTTAAAACATATTACCATTTCTTTACCATACATCATACACTTTTTAACATGCAAGTTGAATTTCAGGGACAGTTTGCACCATATGATATAAAAACAGTTGGGGGAAAGATTATTGTCATAGAGGTACAATACACTAACCTGTTCTCATGCTCTGTACACTGACCAGCAGATGGAAAATATTAACATATAAACATACACACACACACACACATATATATATATACAGTGTGTAATAACTTCAGCTCCTCTTGCAGACTAAACAATAATAAGCCACTCATAATAAGATGTTAATACCTCAGCCATTTATTTCTTAAACATAAGAAAGAAGGGACTTCTCCAAGGTAAGAAAAATAACATTGCAATTTAAAATCAAGTGCACTTCAACAATGTCTCATCCTGTAAGGGAGCCGTCCCTTCCTGCCGTGTGAAGTGAGATACACTAACTCAAAAACATATCTAAAGAATCGATCTTTACTGTAAGGCTTTGGGTGGGGTGCTGTGTCTTTACTGTCGTGATGTGTTCACTGAGATGTCGGTGGCGGTGGCAAATATAGAAATATATAACGGATATACCCACGAACAGCCAATCCTACATCACAAACAATGTCCTCCGCGACATCTGCACATGAACAGAAATGCAATTATGTGACGAGATAAGACGTCGACTTCGTAATGGACTCCGGGAGGAGTCGGGCAGTGGGCTCATTTGTGCTAAAAAACTCCTGTTTTAAGCTGTTTAACAGAATGGGAGCGAGAGGATGATGACAGCTCTGCAGTCAGCACCTTACCTGGGCCAAACAGTATTTGTAAGTAATTTGCAGTGTTTGTTTGAATGCTCTCAGGAGTACCAGACGGACGGAGTTTATTACATCATAGACAATTCAGATAAGCTCAGCCAGATGGGTTTCCATGATGTAAGATATCAACTGTCAGTTACCGAGAGTTTAAACGTCTCAGGTTTTTTTTGCCTACTTCAGCGCAGATGGCCACGTTTCGCCACGCGGGACTGCAAATTTGAGCGAAAATCACAGGAAGTTATTTGTAAGTCAATTTAATGTACTTTTCTGTGATAAAAAAACACAACTACCTGGCTCTATCTGAGTGATTTAACAACCCTCCTCTCCAGTCTGATCACTCGTACCGTTTCAAACAAGCCTGTGAATGAGTTACAATTATAGTCTGGCCCAGGTCTGACTACCATTATAGGTGGCTCGTCCTAAAACAACATGGATGATGACATAGTTAGCTGGAGAAGTAGGTCACAATCACACTTTTCGTGGACATTTCAGAGTTTCCAACTGTACAAAAAATATCCTTCTTTATTAGCAGAGCAAAAATAATTAAACCTAAAATCCTTGTATGTCCTTGTAATAGGACAAATCTAAATAAAAATTAACCAAACATTACTTTGAGGAGAAAATTAATTAGGAAAAAAAAAGTTTCATCTGCAATTTCAACTCTCTTAATCCAATATCAAACAATGTCCTATCTGTATAGTGTAATATAGGCCAGTTAAATGAAAATGCAGCAATCCACAATTGCCTTAGTGCGTGTAACATACTCAGTATATATAACAATATACATCAATGGCATTTCACATTTGACATTCTCGATAATACATAAAGGTACTGTACCTGGAGTATAACCCACAAATTGATGCTGGTACCTTGTTAAACAAAACTAAGCAAAATTGCCTTATATTGACATTACATTTCACATTACAGAAGAAAAGTTCAGTGGCAGAAAACATGGGGTTGGATTGTAACTACTAGTAATGTCATGAGTTGGAATTAATTAGCAATTAAAAAAGAAACTTGTGCAAACCACTATATATCGTTGAACAGCAGGTGGCAGTGTTTATCTGTTACTCAATGCATAAAAGAGTGTTAAGCCAGCAGTTCAGCCATGATGGAAGCTTTTCTCTTTGTTGCATCTCTTTCTCCAAAAAAAGTTTTATAATTTTGTCATCTGACAGAAAACTTCCACCATGGCTAATTGGGCTTCCACGGAGTGTTCATCAGACCCTATCTCAGGAGCCAGAACTGTCGATGACTTAATCAATAAGCAGGTTGGTGCAGGCAGTTGATGCTATAAAGTACATACCCTCATCCTGGACCGATTTCAAAGAGTTTCACCCCAGTAATTCCCAAATTCAAAGACACGTAAAACTAAAACAAGAAGTACCAAACTGTGTCAGAAGGAGGGCAGTATTGTAGAGCAGATGCAAATATTCAAATGAGTGAAACCCCAGTCCATTTATATGACGACAAAGCCAATCATAAACGTGGCTTTTAGGTCACTTGGCACAATATTGGTGTATAATGTAGTTGTCAGTGTGAGGGCACAGAGGTAAGTGGTTCTCTGTCTGTAGTGTACAGTAGATTCTTTGTTTAATAGGGCCAACTTCATCGTTGTGTGGTTTGGGGTTCATGATGAGGTGATGGGAAAATACATGCGCTAAGTTGTACTTAAAAATGGTTTCAAATTTGAACTACTGCACCCGATTCATCTTGCCAGACATTTCCCACGTGAGGAAGCAGTGTGCGGCAAGATGTGTGAAATCAGGTTTGTAACTTTGCAGATCTGAAACATTTTCAAGTGTATGAGATGACAAAATGAAGGAGGAGTGGGGTGGGGGGTGGGGGGGGGTGAGAGTGGACAGGAACAACCAGCACTGAGACGATCACTGGGAGCCAGAAACACAGGAACCTTGTTGTGACGTCCCCCTCGAGAAACATCACAACTGCTCTCATGTTCTCACTCCGGAAAGTTGTAACCTCAACTCCAACTCCCTGTGATAGTATCCCCGTCTCTGACTTTTCCTCTCGGCCAACAGTGAGTCAGATATTACAGCAACACTGGACATTTCAATGCACGTCTTGAGATTTTAATCTAAAGTTCGATTTTATATGATGTGATCGCTGTATAAACACACTATAAAAATGGCTCCTCTGGCTCTATTTATGTTAATTTCAGTCTGTGTTACTTTTCCCCAAAGACCATTCACATTGATTATACACACATTTTATGTTTTTTTGTTTTTTTTTTCAAATTATGTAGCAACGCAATTCTAGTACAACTTTGGACTAGGAATAAAATTCATTATCAGTTAATCTGACAACTGTGTCCTCGATTACTTTGGTCTATAAACATCAGAAAATAGTGAAAACGAGCATCATAAATTCCTACAAAATATGGGACTTAAAGGTCCCATATTGTATAAAGTCTCACCGACCTGTTGTTACTAGAGCTCCAGAGAGAAGCCTGAGAGAGGAGATGTGAAACTACATTTAAGATGGTTTTTGGTTCTTAAAACCACAAATATATCTTCTTATGGATCAACACTTCAAATAAAACACAGGAAAAGTGTAAAATATGGAAAATAATAATTGAAAATAGAAAGGACAAATAGTGGCTAAAATTTTGTGTCATGCCCTGTTCATAGACAGATAAGAAAAGAAATTAAATGAAAAAAAAAATCATAAAAATCATAAAAGAAGAGAAACGCACTTTTTTGCCCGTATGTGGCGGAGGTCGACAGGTGTTAACATGTCAACACTGACTGAACAGCTCCCCCTGCTGGAGCGTCTGCAGCCCGCTACATCACGAGTGAGTTAAAAGCCAGTCGAGTGTTCTGCAGCTAAGAACACTGCATTGAAATGGAAAAGTGCAGCTGGAGAATCACTTCATTCTCATCCAGAGAAAAAGCCAGAAAATTTCCAACTCCTGTCAAGAAAGAAAGGAAGGGCTATAAATGTTCCAAAGCACCATATGAGGAGATGAAAGCATGAGTGTATCCCTGGACGTGATGACATGTACGCAGTAAGGTCATATGCAGGACAATCCATATGCATCTTATGCTGCCACCTGCATCTTGCTAGTATATCATGAATAAATCAGCGTCACCATGGCAACTTAAAACTGCACAAAACACTAGTAAACACGATGATTTCATGCCTCGGTATCCCAGCTAAGCTTGCAAAAAAAAAAAAAAAAAAAACCCTGCAAGTTTTGCACAATTGTGATATGACATATCACAATTACACAGAACATTTTACATGCACATCATATTGGAATATTAATGTACATGTAATTAACTGTGAAACAGAAAAAATGGAGTAGCTACTTTGTGATGTCATATACAAATATAACATGATATATTAGGACTTAAGACATACCGACGATACCTACACGTTATAGACACATTGCTTATACATTCATATATGTCAACACTTAAATATGTATATACAGTATACATGTATATATTCATATGTATACAGATATATCAAAGGAGGAATAAATAGTGCCATTAATGAGGTGAGACAAACCTAGTTTCCGTTTTCCCCTCTAGTGAGATAACTATCCCCCTGGATTCATGCTAACATGCCCCAGGCTGTTTGTTCTGGAGAAATATGCAATCTAATGTGTGGGACATAGTGGCTGGACTACCGGCGCGCCTTTCTGAGTGCAGCGTGCAAACTGAGCAGAGCTCTGACTTTCCACCTCACACTTTCTCGTTCTCACAATACGTCTCTCCCAAGAGCAAATCCTGGTGCAGGATTTAAAAACACTCCATCACTGTCCTTCCTGGCACTAGGTCTAGTTTACAGTAATACGCCCAGTGTTAAATACAGTGTCTCTCAAAAAGTACTGTTGAACTACCGTTGCCTATATGTGACAACTACAGCCTGAATACTCATAGTTAGATGTGATTACATTCTATATATCTGATCGGGTATTGACATATATTGCAAAACTTTAGTACATACGAACAAAAAAAAAAAAAAAAAAAAAAAAAAAAAGGCTTTTACCCTGTGTGTGCATAAAGTCAGGAATATTAAGTTACTGTATGACACACACACACACACTTTAGGGGTGAGACACGTGACACGTTGTGTATGGACCTCTGACAAACTGTGTTGATGAAACAGTGGTATTGGATACTGGCCGAATGGCTGTGTCAGGGAATTGGCAGTGGACAACTCTCTGGCATGATGACTGGAACGTTCTGGTGGAAGTGGGTGGCATCCTTCTGCATTTGACAGTTTAAAACTGAAGGCCTCTGGTTTGAAGGTGGTAAACTGGCACAGACAGCTTTTAACACACCTAATGCTGCTGCCATGTTGTGTGTAGTTGTGCGGATGTGCTATGGATGTTCTGTAGAAAGAGTTAACTAGTATATTAGAGTAACGACTCTGTGCTATTTAATTGGAAAGCCTTGTGGTAGGGCGCACAGACTGAGAGTACGTTCGCAGTTAGCAAACATTCAGACCAAAAACAGCAAGTCATGAAAATGAAAGTTATCGCTTCCTCTTATATCACGACGATCGCGAGTTAATAGTAGAAATCCAAAATTTACACATAGGGGTGAAATCATATTGCGATATGAGTCACGATTTAGTTTGGAAAGGTCATGTTTGCATTTTCATTTTCACTGAGAAATATATATAAAAATGATTTTTGTTTGGTCTTGTACCAAACAAGCATGTTCCTTTACGTCTGGAGAATATGATTTGTAGGCTGGGGGCGTCTCTCTAGCACCACAATGCTTCATTCACGGTCTGTTGTGACACATTTTACCTTTATTAAAAAACTGCAGCTCCTGCGATTTGGTTACTTCAGTTAATTGTTCAGCGCTGCTTAAGCATATTTTGTGGGATGCTGTCACCTTCGGCGTCGTAGCTGCTTGGCCGAACTGCCTTCATTCAAATCAATGAGGGGGCTGTGTTTTTTCATGTCATGCAGGACCAAAGTTGGTCTGAATGTGAATGATTTACACCCAAACAGGAGGAAAAAGAGATTTAGCAGTGTTCTGCTCAGGAAATATGAGTTACTATAGATATATATTTTAAATACACAAAAATAAAAGAAGATTTTAACACGGTGTATACGCAGCCCACACAGAGAAAGCAGCATATAAGCAGAGCAGCAGCAGCAGCAGCAGCAGCAGCTTCAGTGCTCCCTCTGTGTTTGTGCAGGATGCGTTCAGGCACAGTACTGACTGTAGGTCAGAGTGTTGGTTTTTGCAGCGACCATAGTCTAATACATAATCACTGTAGTAATGTGCATTAAACAGAAGAAACTACTTGAAGTGGTTTATGTGTGTATAACGCGAGGGAAACTGCAGTGATTACGTGGCCTGTGTGGACAGCTGGACTGATTATTATAATGTCCCGTCAGACGCCTCCTGTGTAGACACTCTGAGTCTGTCCGCGCGACCAGGTACTTTCTAAATGCCTGTAGGAAATATTCTGGGCTCAAAATGAGTGAAACTTATATTAAGTAGCCTCTAACACACAAACTGAACCTGCAGATTGTGTTAAAAAACAAAGACTATATTCAGACAAGTGTAAACCTCTGTTTTGCGTCCTGGATGAATGAACAGGTTACTGCGTAAAGACATTTTGTCTCTCAGTCCAGTTCTACTCGTCTCCTACTGCCTTTATAACAAAAAACATAACTTCAAATACATGTTGTTCTTATTATTTCTAATGTAGAAGAATTCAGGAAAATTAGATTAGAATCTCTGTAACTAAGCTAATTTGAAGTTGTGGGAGAATCATTTTCTTATTTTTAACATGATATTCAATCCAGTGTTTATCCTCAGATTAAAGCAACAGTTAACTAAATGTACTGTATCTTGTGTGGAGGTTGATGGAGCTCAATGACAAACTAAAATACAGCATATGTAGCTCTTCTGAACAACATGGCGGCTACATGAAACTCCCACGCAGCTCATTATTTTTAATTAGCTCGACCTTTGCTGTTGTCGGCGCCGGCTTCACTGACTCCGCTGCTCTGTGTCATCTACCGCTGTCAAACTAGAGGCCATAGGTTGAAGGAAACTGAAATGCTACATAGAGCTACAGCTTGCATTTTTTGATGCAGTAGAGTGTGAATTTTTGTGTTTGTGCATTAGATATCTGCCCCTACGGGAAGAAGATTGTAAGGGTTGGGTGGGCAAATAAAAGTCTGAGGGGCATTTTTCAGTTTTCCTGGAATGTTTGGGATTTCCCTCCATCCATTGTCGACAGGTTGCATCGTGTGAGGCCACTGAATTTTCAATTTTAGGAGTCTATTTGGAACTCCTGCTTGCGGAGACATCGCTGACATTCCCGGCAGTGGAAAACTATGGAATGATTGTGCTATAATCTTGTATGTATACATAAATATATATATAGATATATATATCTATATATATATAGAACTATTTAAGGACATTTTAAAAATCAAGGCGAAAAAGTTTTCACCATCTTAACTTGTGGGAATTGAAGGAATGCTTTAAGTAGCTCAGCTCAAAACTGGCTTTTGAATTTAGAGCTTTCAGGTACTCGCAGTGAGACGTCTGCAGATCTGTGTGGTGTAGAGGTAAAAAAAAAAGGGGGATGAGGGATTTGTTTGTATTAAGTTTTTGAGATCACACTCTTTGAAGGAGCAGGGAGAGGACTGACAGATGTCCCCTCCCACAGCAGCAGAGAGAGACGTGGACTAGAGATTTGAAAAGAAAACAGCATGTACATGTGTGTGAGATATTGTGTGTGTGTGTGTGTGTGTGTGTGTGTGTGTGTGTGTGTGTGTGTGTGTGTGTGTATGCGTGTGTGTGTGTGTGTGTGTGTGTGCGCATGAGGAAAAATTTTCTACACAGATAAATGCATGTATGTTTGTGTTTCAGAATACCCCTGGTGTGTCAGATGGGTGCTGGTTTAGTCTGGGCGGGGCCAGTCTCCCAAGAGCAGCTGAAGCCTGTGAAAGGCATGATGGGAGGAGACAGAGGGCAGAGGGTCTCTTAATGTCATTTGGTCTTTAGTTTTCCCACCTCGCCGTTCAGCTTGCCCTCCTTTGCCAGCTTCTCGTTTAGTTGGCACAGTTGGCGAAGGAAGCCGTCGTTAGGGCCGATCTCTCTCTTATGCCTCACGGTGGCCACCGCCAGCCGGGCATCCATTTTGTGGCGCAGCATGAGGTAAGCAACGACCATGGTGGGGGAGCGGCTGTAGCCTTCTCTGCAGTGTACGTACACCTTCCCTGTAGGACACCGATACAGAAATAGAACATTAAGATGAGTGTGGTGCAAGGCTGGATTTACAGAATCAAAAAAAAACACATGCCACACAGATATGCTGACTCTTATTGAGTCAGATTAAAGGAGAAGTACCTACTATACATATTGTTGTCAACACACCCCACATAAACCCACAATGTGTTAGTCTATCTTTCTGATTTATATATCCTGTCTGTGACTCTCAAATCCAAACTAATTCATTCCTATTGAAGACTTAAATCTTGAAAAAACAGCTCAAGAAACTATACTTTTATTTTGAAAAAGAGTTAAATAATCCCCTAAAACAGTTGGGCATTGTAGTTTTTAGCAAACATTATTCAAACATGAGTTAATAATGAATTTGTTGGGGACTATTTTCAGTTGCGGATTAATAATTCGGTGCCCTAGTGAACATTTAAAGCAGCAGGAAGGTATATTTGTGCTTGACTCTAAATAAACAACAGTGTGTGTGTTTAACTTGTCACCCAGTGCAACATTGATCCCAACGACACAGCAGCGTGTCAATAGGATCAATTCAGTGTTGGTTTTGCTGACAATGAGAAAAATATAGAATATCAATCTTTCAATAAATAGGAGTACTTCATGTGTTGTCAATGCAAATGTTCATGCATTATCTTTCAGTAATCACAGTTCAGACTGATCATGTAACCTACATTACTACAGCATGTGCAGAACAACAGGTCACATGATCAACCTGGGGATCATTTTAGTTCAACCAAAATACAAAGCAATCATGAATAGTGCCAAAGCACCATTTTAGACTCTCTTTCTACAGCTTCCATATTGTGATGACAGTTCCCATAATGCTTTGGGGGAAGTCAAATTGAGCCCTCATTTTTCAATTGATTAAATTTATTATATATTATATTATATAGTATATTATAAGTATACTGAATTAGCTATTTGCACTTCCTGTTTGGAATGTACCCAGGAATCTACAGACAGCTACAACTGGATTACTTTGGTAATGAAGAAAACGTAAAAATGTGATGATTCTCAGGCAAGCTCTGGAGTTCTGGATTTCTAAGTAGATTTATGGGCGTTTACTTCCGATGGACTTCAGCGATAATAACCTCAGAATTTGTAAATCATGCTGAATCTAAAAATATGTCACATCTGTGTGTTCAGATTTGTTCGATAACTGAACAATTAAAACACTGAATCATGATTACAAACTGGAACATGTGTGTCTTATTAATTTTTTTTATCATTTTTATTATTATTATGTCAAACAGCTCATTTAAGACTCATTCCCCTAGTTCTAATTTCATTGCACTCCTTTTTATAAATGAACAAATATAAATGTTAAATGTCGAGGATAATGCGAAAAAAAAAACATACAGGGTTTCTACTTTACGGTGGCTTTTTCTTTAAGACTTTGGCTAAAGGAAAAAAAGAGGAAGGAGGAAGAAAAATGAGGAAAGAAAGAAGAAACAAATTAAGAAAAAACTAGAAGAGAGGAGTGGTTGGGGAACATATGCAGGGACCAAACTTGCCTAGCGAAGCATCTTCTGCGCCAGGAGATGCAAATACAAGACCTGACCTCTGCTGCAGACTCGGCAAAGTCAATCATCGTCACTGCACCTGCATCCTACGGGGACGTCTTAGCCCTGCATGCAGCAAAGAACCTGTGCTCTGTGTGCACAAAGAACACATGTATGTTCTATATTTGTATCCTCAGCCCTGTTTGTCGCTGCTTGTGCGCTCCCTTCTAAGATGTATCTCTGCGTAACTTTAAACTTTCGTTACGGACAAGCCGAAACCCCATGAGGGGTTTATCTTGGCAACCTTCACAGAGCAGCTGATGTGCCGGGCTCAGGTCAGATCTGCAGATTCTGCACTTTATTTGAAACCCAACACCACTCTGTGTCCCTCTCTTAGTATTATCCCCCTACATCTCTCTCCTCTCTCGTCTGTTGTACAATCTCCTTCTATTCTCTCTTCCTCTGTACTACACCCAGAGCAGCCCTCTGCCAATGAGATGACCTCTTCAATACCTAATCACCCCGCCTGCCACAGATCAATGTTGATTCTACTGTATCCTCTTGTTAGACACAGAATCTATGGCTCACGACTTCACTCATCTTCTCACTCCATCGCTCACTATTTGTCAGATTTTGCTTTCTTTCTTCTCTTCCTCTCTTCTCTGGGTTTTTATTTTTTCATTGCTCATGCATTAACTCATTCTTCCTCATGCCTTATGCACCACTTTAGCGTCACACCCATGTGTCTGGTCTGTACCTCGACTTCTCCTTCTATCAAATAATTTAAGATTCAATGTGCTGATAATTTTGCTACATATCATATGTGATGGAATAGATGGAAGTATGCAGACTGAGCTTTTAAACACGACCACTTACATACTGCAACCTCACGTCTTCGCTATTGCAGACCCACAGGAACAATGCACCGCTGCAGTTCCTCATTAAAATCCTGGACCTATGACCTTTTCAGAGCTTACGGCTGGGGGTGGGGGGTCAGAAAATGTCAAAGATAATGTTACACATAGGACAATGTCAGACTACACCAATATCAGGCAGCAGGAAGAGGTGAGATGCTTTCTCCTGTTTCTGCTCCTCCTCCATCATCCTCATCCTCTCCTCCCCTACACTCCCCTTGTTACAGTCGCTCTTCACTCTCCCCCTTTGGTCAAACTGCCGGAGAATTAAGATGCTTTACTGTGTCAAAGCTGACAATAAATCCATGCCATAAAATGCAGGCTGCAGTGCACTAATTAGACACATTCCTCACATGCAATGACAAATGCACTAAATTTAGATGCAGCTTCGGGAGAGCTGGGAAATTTTTTTTTTTTTTTTATGGTGGTGGAGGGCTGAAGTCTCCTGGGATTGAGTGTTTCCATATTCTGAATAACATGCTTCAGAATACTTAGATATATCAAACAGCTAATTTAAGCCTAATTTCTCATTTCATTGCATTCCTTGTTTTATTCCGTTACCACGAAACAAAAGTGTCCTGTTTACCTGTTTAACATAACTAAGCTATTGTGGGGAAAAAAGGAGGTGGATCGAACTTTGGTGCTACAGGTTCATGAGACGCTTTGACAATGTTGACGTCCAGGGACGTGATCTGATAACAGAATATGGAGCAAGGCCCAGGAGTGTGTCAGATTTAGCCTGAGATGCTCAGGGCCGTCACAGTCATCTCCTGTCTTCACTTTAAAGATCCACAGCATTGAAGCGTATTGAGATTGACTCATTAAAAGGCACCTTAAATGTTGTATCCTTTGTTAAGCCACCAACAAGAGGAGCTTGATGACGTGTCTCAGTGAGAAAGACATTCTGTTCCCTTTTCATCTCCTCTACCATTTAGGGTTTTTTTTTTTAAGACATAAAATAACAATTCTCTGTGGGTTTTAGGTGCATTTAGATGCAGCTAAACACAGCAGGCCTGTCGAGCTTCAGGTAGCGGTAGTACGAGCTGTACCTGCGATCAAAGATTTTGGACAATGGTGTCTTTTTAGGCCTTTCTATAATCCACGATAAAAGGTAATAATTAGAGATGACCTGTTATTAATTATATGGCTTTTTGTGCATGCAAATGATTTATAAAGTCAAAGGGAGTCGCTCTGTCAGGGCAAAAACAACCGCTATTTGACCTTTTTACCTCATTGGGGGTCCACGCACTACTTCCTAGGCCCATTGACGTCAGCGCGTCCCTCAGTGAAACCCACCTGCAAGCGGGACACTCCCTGCAAGCTTGGCACACAGCATAGCACACACCTACTTGAAATGAAAGTCAAGGAAAAGGTTTTTTTTGTTTTGAAGCCATGCCAACACAGTGTTATCAATTGCCTGGAAAAATCTACTTTGAATGCTCTGTCAACAGCAGAACCACAAATGAACTCAGTGGCTGGAGTTCATTTTTACCTTCAAACATTTTACTGCGCGCCTCCGCACCTGCTTCAAAAACCACGCACGATTCCACGCTGAATTTCCACAGTGGTTATTTCTGAGGGACTCAGCTGCCCCCACTTTATGTCGCCCAGCAGCTCATAACCTGTGACTTTTCATTTAATTATTATTTGAGGATTAGTGATGTTTAACCGGGTCGCCGGAGACCCGAATGCCTTAGCAACCCGCAAAGATATAAATGCTTAAACGTTTGTCCATACTGATCGTTAGCTCGGTATCTCCCTACCTGTGAAGTGGTGATGCTCCGTTGTCTGTCTATTCCTCGATCATTTATATTCCTTTTGTCCAGTGTCCAGATTTTTTTTTTTTTAAAAACCAAGAGGTTTTTTTATGAAAGTATTCCAAGTCACAAATATTGTCATGAAATCCTTTGCAGCCCCAACCGTTTGTTTACAGCTGCGCAAGAAAGCAAGACGCAGAGGAACGTGTAGTTCCGGAAAAACTGACCAATCTGAGCACACTGGGCTGTGATTGGTCAGCTTCAGGGGGGGGGGGTGTTAAAGAGCTCTGAGCTCTAACGATAGACTGTGGCTCTAACAAAGCGTTTCAGACAGAGGGTGGATAGACTACAGTATAGCGTTTTTGGAACATTGAAGCATTTAATGTGATTCTCTGCTTGAATGCAAGCTGCGATTGTTGTCCAGCTAACTAGCACACTGCCTAAAAGTGCCAGTTAAGTTAAAAAACAAAAAGCTTCAATCACATCTTGCACGCCCACTGTGTGGCAGCTGATCCTGGATGCTCTCAGACTTAGACTGGGACACGCAGCTTTTTATGAAGCCATCAAGTGCATATTTAAAGCCCCTTTTACAGAGTTCCCATTTTAAAACGAGTCAGCTGGAAACATTAAAAAGTCAGCCGGAGACTTTTTAATGTTTTAAACCAACTCTCGGAGCTAATATTACCTTACACAGCTAACTAGCTACAGCTGATAAAATCTGCCAGTGACAGTTATTAAAGCAGAATCACAGGCTAGAAATGAGAAGCTGCTTTTGTCTACTTCTGTCCGAAACCAACAAAACCCATTGTTTAAAAAATTATAACAAATTTAAACTGGTAGTTATCATTGTAAACTGCATATGTACCAAGATCAGAAAGCTCGACAAGCACAGCGGCAGTATCTAAGTGTGATGTGAAGAATGAACTGGACTAGAAATACTACATTTATTTGGCATCATATTCACACAACCTGTTTTTCTAAACGTGTGAATATCATGCATAATTTTGATATTGGTCCAAACTGTGATTTGCAATACGGATATTCTTAACTGAGCAGTCATGAACCAATAAGCAGAAAAGGAAAAAATTAGAAAGGACTAGAAGATGTCTGGAACTGAGCTTCTCCTCAGATGCAGTTAAAAATCTCTTCACACCTTCAAATAAACTCACCTTTTCCATTATTGTGTGCTAGGGCCTTGTCGATAAAATCAGCCCCCTCCTCAAAGAAGGCACTGAGGTCGAACTGCTCGGTGTCATTGGCCTGGATGCCGTGGTACGTGATGCCCGTGCCGGTGTAGAACTCCACACTGGTGTTGACGTGCATGAAGGAGGTGCCCTCGGCCACGTTGAGGACGTGCGTCACTCCGAGTTTCTGCAGACGCATCGCATTCTGCGCCACAAACCTGGGTAAGACAAAAAATTAGGTTCATGATCAGAGATGAAAAATACATTAATTTAATCATTGTAGCAGGTGATTGATGTGTGTGTGACAAGTCTGCTGGTATAAACCTATAGAGAGCCCCTGTTGATGGCGTTTGTTCCCTCACAACACAAAATGATGAGTGCACAGCAGCAGAAAAAGACATCTGGGACAAATAACAGCACCAATAATAACACCTGACAGATCCTTTTTTTTGTCAGGAACACGGCGTGTCAGCACAATTTATTTTTAAGTGATATTTCAACAATATAGGTTGCAACTTTCTCGACATCCCAGCATGCATTTTTGTGAAGTCTGTGCTGGCAGCATCACAGCACCTCTTGATACAAAAGCCAAATACCGTAAGTCCTCTGGGAGGTGTAAATGCGTATTGTTGCTGTGACAAAAAAGTGAGGCGCGTCTTTGCAGAGATCCCGAAGATGTCATCTTAAATGCTCTGCACACTCACACAGGTGTTTCCGCTTAATCTGGTTGATTACATCCCAGCTCAGGTTGAAGTTGAGCAAAGCTGAGCTCGTTCATTTTATTATTCACACCTGTGCGTTTCCCCCACTGTGAAACGTCAAAGTGTCTTGAGTGAAAAAAGGCCTATAAAAGTGATAAAGGTGTTTGCTGTCCTGATATAACAGTCTCAAGCGTGAGTGGGGGGGGGGGCTGTAAATCTGTATACACCCACACAGTCCTGAGAGGAGGCCTAATGAGGCTAGATAAGTTGAAAGTGTACAGTAGGAGGACCAGGAGAGTGCAAAGCCTTTCAAACTGAGAGAACAGAGAAAAAGCTGCAACTGGAATAAATGAATAAATAACTTAAATGAATGACAAGTTTATATTTTGTTGCTTCACTAAACGATTTAATAATGTCAGCTCTAATAGTCTGCCCATGTATGTATCCACTCACGTAGCTTATGCCGGTTATATATTCATATATCTGTCTTAGTAATGTCAGAGTAACCAATATACACTATGTGGTCAAAGGTATGTGGACACACACATTGTGTACTTTTCCTCTAGGGTTGTTTTTGTTCTTGGTTTCACTTCAAGTTAAAGGAAAAGCTATTTTAGACAATAACAATTTTGTAGCAACAGTTTGGTAAAAAACCATTTCCTCTTTCACGTGACAGAAAATAGCTCAATAAAGAAATGGTAGTCCTGGTTTGGTGTGGAAAATAGCCCTGACCTCAACCCCCATTCAACACCTTCGGGATGAACTGGGACACAGACTGAGATGTGAGTCACCCCACATCACTGTTTGACCTCACTGATTCTCTTGTGGCTGAATGGGAGCAAATCCCTGCAGCCTCAAATCTGAAAGAAAGTGGCTATAACTAAGAGTCGACTCTGTATGTCCCATTTCTAAGCGATGTGTACAGAGAACAGCTTGGTGATCTGAACAGAGTAACAATAGTCTACCAATGTAGGACGTACGAGATGAGGAAGAAGAGGGAGGCGGGAAGAGAAAAGGGGGAACAGTGTAAGCAGGTGAAACAATGAAAGTTGAAGAGACAGATTTTGTAGAAACTGTAGAAGAAGAAAAAGCAATGCCATGGAAACACAGGGTTTTACATGAACTCATTTGGAGCAGAACTAGAGACAGAAAGAGACGTCTAAACATCTCTCTCCTCTCAGCCAGCTCCACTCCAGCGGCTTCACCTCCATCTCCATCCACTCTTCACTCTTCCAGGAAACAATAAATCTCTCGCTGCTTCCCTCCCGCACTAATAAACTTGTCTTCAAGAACCACAATGCTGCATATTAGGCCTTTAGCATCCAGAGCAAACACGCCCATACGGCTGACAAACCATAACAAAGGGATACAGGGTCTGCCTGGCTGAATGCCCACTGTGTCCACTGTCACTGATCCAACCTGGCCAAAGGCACTGCCCATTGATTCACAATCAAATGCCTCTTTTGTAGATTTCATATTAAAGTTTTATGAAACATTTATCGTCACTAATTAGCTCAATAGAATATGTGTTTATGCTTGTTCTCTGCAGCAAAAACACTGGAAGAGAGATTATTATTTCATAAAAACATGCACAAAACTGGAATTATATCACAGCTTTGGTTACCAGTATATGGTATAAGCGAATATATATTCTTCTAAATTCAACAAAAGTATCTCATCTATATTTTCTTTACTTCTCTTCAGACCCCAGAAGCATAAATCTTGTTGTAAAACGCTCTGCCCTGACAGCTCCGTCTGCTTTTATTGCAATATCTGCTTACAGTCAATATGAAGCTGCTGAGGCGAGGCTAGGTGACCCTGGACAGCTCCCTCGAGGTGGTGGCAGCGAAGCCCCCCTCCTGCAAGAACTAATAAAGAATGTCCTCGCCGCCACCATTTTGCTTTACAGCCATAGGAGAGGAGATGAAGCAGCCCATCTGCTGGTGTGTCAGCTGCAGGGCACAGACTGTGAGACTGTGACAAGGACTCAAGTCCACACAAGATATTCATTCATTCATGTTTGCCCTTTTTATTCAGAGCGTGTTTGTGTATATTTAGACTAAGTGTAAGTTTGTGTGCATCGGTGACCGAATGCATGCTTACATGTGCAGTATGAGCACTTACACAACAACGCAAATACAAAGTACGTAATGTTGAAGCATGTGCAAATGTGTGTGTGCGAAGTATCCGAGCAGCACTGTTCACATTTACATTTGCAGAGGAACACGGGGTTCAATCGAGTTCACAGCCAATGGCTCTCTTCCTACTTACCTGGCCTGTCCCTGCCTCCTCACCCTGGGATCTGCAGTCCCACAACATCCATTATTAAAGACCAGCTTCACAAAGAGCCAAAGTGTTCCTCAAAGCAAACAACCACACCTCAAGTCCGTCCCTGAGCTGCACGCCGTGGTTTCAGAGTGCTGACTACTACTGATCTGAAAACAGTGTAAGGGAGTGTGAGTTTGGAAAATACAGTCATAATCCATTTAGGGATGGGAACATTTCACTGACTTCAACACAAGTGCTGTGCTAGCCAAAGTCTGGTTAAATTCAAATTACCCACTGATAAACATTTTAAACCCGTGCTAGATTATTGCTGCGGTGCTAGTTCATCTGGATGGGCCCAGATCTGGAGACTGCATTTAAAGACAGCTGGCAATTGAAAGAAAAAACTGAATAAATGACGGGAGAGACGTAACAAATTCAGATGTGTCCAAGCGGGGTAAGGGGTGTTCCCTGAAAGAAAACGATGAGAATCATATCCACGACCTTCTCAGTCTCCCAAACTCATTTAACACCTAAACTGGTGCGATATGTCAAACAGCGCTCTCCACCACCATCATCACAAAATAAAAAACAAACAAAAAGAAAACAAATTTTGGAAGAATGATGTTCATCCCTCCAAGTAGAATTCAGGCAAACAAAATCTAGTCCAAGGGGCGATGAAGCTGTTGAGGCTCATGGTGGCTCAACACCTCGGAAATACTCTAGTAATAATATGAAAGTCTAAATATTTAAAACCTGTTTTTTTTACACTTGGTTGATATAGCGATGAAAACAAAATATGAAGTGCAATGGTAATAATAGAAGTGACAAAAAAATGGCGTATGTGGAGCGATGAGGAGACGGTTTAATGTGTGACAAACATAAATGCAGAATTTCCATTATATTTTGTCCTTTTGTACTTTTTGTACGTTATATCACCTCATTGCGAGTGGAGAATTAGCACAAATTGTGTATCCCACCTGACAGGACTGGATGAAAACACACATTAATTTGCATTTTCTTTGGCAGATATCCAGGAAATTTTGTTAAAATTTGCTCTACTTCTGAAAGGAAACATAACACTTTTTATTTTCCCGTGTTTTTCACCCATCTGCATATACTGTACGCAATTACTGACGCATGTTGGATGAAATGTAAGTATTGTGAGTGTACAGGAGCTTTTTCTTTTTTTTTTTTTTTTGCAGGTCAAACTCAAAAATACTTGTGAGAGAAAAATTAGCTTTTTTTCTCTTTTTTTATCAAACCTAAATTGGGGTTTGGGGGTTTAGGGTTTCCAAACTAACAAATATATACTCAGTGTCCTCTGGGTGGCAGGGGGGGGGGGGGGGCTTGAAAACCTGTTTTCTCAGTTTTTATTACTGGTTTAAAGGGGGCAGGGCAACATTGGAAAAAGATGATATAGTTAGTATGGAGGTCACGTAACCAATCACATTTTAGAAACATTTGCATCAAAATGTGACAGTTGTGGGGTTGCCAGGCCACAGTCAATCAAGTCCAGTCAAACGTCCGATCTTCACTTGTCTGCTTGAACCTGAGTTTCAGTCTTTCCTCACCAAATACCCATCGTGGGTCATGAAAATATTCAGGTTTTTGAACTAAATTATTAACTAACTTAATTTAACTGTGCCATGACCTGAAAATTATAGCACTTTACAGTTAAACTATATATGGGGCCTTAAAATGGTTAATGGGCAAAATTCCTGGGGGATCCTATGACTCATAATTGGAATCAGCTCCATTAACAATTTGCAATGAACATTTTCGAGGACATATCTTCTTCTAATCTGAGTCATGTAATAGCAGTCTGCACCATATAGATATTACTGTAGTACTGTGTTAATCGGTGCATTTGTTTTGATCGTAGTTTCCCAGCAAACTACACAATTTAAGTTGTAACAAGGTAAAACTAATAAGATACATCAGCAGAAAGGCTTAGTGGATCCCAGTGGTGGAAACAGTGGACAAAGCGCAGGCTTTAATCAACAATCAATACCGGCTCGCCCTGCCTGAGCCATTTGTAACATCAGACTACTTTGCACTGCCCTCTCAACTTGTTTGGAAAGTCTGTGATATACTTTAATATTGAAATAGTTCACTAATGGCCTCGGGTAAGAGAGAGGAAAGCAAAATGCTCCTTTCAATGATTACCAAAAACTCTGTTCTTCATAATCAGTGAACATGATTTCTTCATCAGACATCAAAACCTCTTCCTCAAAAGAAATCAGGAAGCACACTGGGGTCCGTGTGTGATCAGCCTCAGCTGTGCACCGGACAGGACCGCCAGCGCTTTGTTTGGAGACTTGGCCGGGCAGATTGGCATATTCACATTGATTTTGTTGTAGCTCTGAGGTACAGTAATGTGCTTGTATTTCGTCCCGCTCGCCCTCCTCCACCACTCTGTTGGCAGCGACTGGAGCCAAGTGATGGACTGCACAGAGACAGTTTCTCAGGGGGCATCCCTGGACCGGCTCTCTACTGTGAATCTATAAGTGAGATTAAGAGCTGCTCCGTGAAAGCTTATATTACATTACAACTCAGCAGAATATATTTGAAAATTACATTTTCCACAATGTTCCTCTACTGGCTGTTTCCACACATTTGACACTTGAAACCTGAAAATGATTTCTGGCATTTGTGCTAATTTGGGTGTTTGGGTTTTACACTGCTACAAACCTGAAAGACTGCAGAGGAAGTACGATCACTTTGCTGAGTGTGTTCTGTATTTTTGATCTTAGTTGTGAGTCTCCCATCTACTATATCAAGGAGTCTTTCCACACGTGTAGCACGATCAAGGAGTTACCATGGAAATAATGGTTAACAACAGTAATGCTACATACAGTAGGTCTGCGGATCATTCACACTTTTCTATACAGGTGCAAATATGATACCTGAGTTATCACAAATTACTGTTAGTTTAGGGAATATAAACCTTTTTTTTATTAATTTAATAACATATGGCAAACTGCTCATTGCATTAGCTGTACAGAAAGCACCCTGTCAAAATAAAAGACAGTCTAAAGTTATAATATATAATATTTTCTGATTTTGTTCAGGAAATTGTGATCTTTATTTGACCTACACCAATAAAAACTGTAAAATGTCCATTTTAAAAAGTCACAATTTAAAATAAAAACATACTTCAGGAATCTGCATCAAAATAGTTTATGTTAGGTGTAATGTCAGTGATTAGTTATTATTTGATTAGTCACCTAAGGAAAATTAATCTGCGACTGTTTTGATAACTGATCAACCGATTATCACCACTTTTAAGCAAAAATGGCAAAAGCTCTCTGGTTCCAGCTTTTTAAATGTGAGCACTTTCTTCTTTTTACATCATTGTAAATTTTAAACAAGACCTTTAATGAGAAAATGTTATAGATATTTTTCATTATTTTTGATATTTTATAAACCAAGCAATTCTTTTAATCATTTGAGAAAAGAAATTACAATCTGCTGATGTATATTTATCTCCCTAATATTGACATCAGTATTGGCTTATGAAATCCAGTATTAGGGTTAGGGATCATATAATTCATATAATTAGTGTCAGAATCTGACTGAGCTTTTAATGCTGACTTTTGATACTTGACACTTTTGGATATTCAACACTATGGACACGTTTCGGTTGTTACTAAAAAAGGACTGAGGTTCAAAACACAGAGCTGGTGCCAAGTTTCCATAATTGATTTGTTTATTTTAATTTTAGAAAAAGTTATTTGATACTGTGAACAACAAGCAATCTGCAGCCGACATGGCTCGAACATCATCTGCAGACTCTCCTCCGTACCGAGAGGGCTGTTGTGTATTTGTTTACCTCTTTGTCGTGCAGGCAGATTATACACCTCATACACAATCTGTTCATATGTGTGCAGGAAGCACCAGGAAGTGGCTTTACTGTAACACCGAGCTGTAAATTCCTAAAGAGTTGGCATGTTCATGACAAACCCAATAGCACCCAGTCAACCTACAACCGTGGATTTATGGTTCAGCCTCTGCTGTGTTTCATATGCATATACAGTATATCCACTGCATGCATGTGTTTGTTTGTGAGCTCAGCACCTTTCATGGCTTGATAAAGGCAATAGAGCTCGAATTAAATTACAAGGCAGGTATTTATTTGTCCAGTAATGTGATTATACACAAAGAAAACAATGTCTTCTTTATTTGAGCTACAGTGTTTTATGTTCTGCAGCACAACATTAAAGTCAGCTCTTAGATTATACCGGCCTTAAAACAGCTTTAGAAGGGAGATATCTAGTGTAGCCCCATATCATGCTGATATTGCAAATCACACATTGGTATTAGCAGGCTGTATGGTGGCCAATATATAACATCATATTACAGTACAGAAATACCACAGACATGTTAAAGGTAATTTAAAAACAGTGTTCCCCTCAAGAATACTTACAATATCATTTTTTAACTCTTTGTCATGTTCCCTTTTACATCTGAGACAATTAGTTGATTAATTGATTAGCAGACTGACAAAGTGACTAACATTACCTAGTTCCAGCCCCTTAATTGTGTAATCGTGAGCATTGGCTACTTTCAAGCAGTTTTCAAGAACATTATTTTAAGCTCTAAGAAACTGTATTTTTATTTTCTGATATTTCAAAGACCAATAATCAATTAATTAATCAAAAAAATAATCAACACAGTAATTGATGATAAATATAATTGTTAGCTGCAGCCCTGTTTCATTGAAAAACTTTATTTTTATTTGATCATATGGCATAATAGTTGCTACACCCTTTGACATTCATGATTATTGCTTTGTCTAGACAATAATAAGCAGATGAATTAATAATGAAAAGAGTTTGATCGTTACGTAATTCATTTGCAACCAAATTCATGTTTATGTTTAAAAAAAAAAGAAAAGAAAATCAGACAATATATGAGTGTATAAATGGATTTTAATCCAGATGTGCTGCAGGTCAAACAGTCCTGGGGAGGTCTCTCTGATGGGCAAGGAAAGAGTCTGCTAGAGGAGGATTTTCCACAATCTGGCAACCCAAAAGTTATTCTAATTAAAGGGTTATAACTGATCCATAAGGCACTAGTAACTGGTGCATTAACCATTATAAATCGATTAATTAGGTGCCTAATTGCTACACATTTAGGTCATAAAGGTGTAGACTGCTTATACAAAGACGAGACTGAAATGAGTTTAGCTTTCTGCTTCTGCTTTTTTCACGATGCCAAAATTCACTTTGCTCTTTGTTCTGCAGGAGACCGCCTGTTGTTCATTAATGAAAACAAAGTCCCTTTTCTTTTTCTTTCTTTTTTTCTATTTTTTTTTTTACATGTGATGATTGTTGTGGCTCTGCAGCTCAGCAGAGGGGAGTGGGGAGCGGCTTGATGAGGACGTGATTACAAGGCAGTGATAATAATGATGGAGGGATTCACGGAGTAAAAACAGGTCTTTGTATCATCCTTCACATCTGAATCCCACTTATATTAATAGTTATTATAATAATTATTATAATTATGTTACAGTGTTACACAATAGCCACCTGTCTGGCTACTGAAACACACTGACGCCGCTGGTATACTGGTATTTCGAGGACAACCGGTTATTTGTTGACAACAACAGGCTGTCGCTCGGCCCACGGTGACAGCGGAGACACCAAAATAACAAGCCCGCCCTGTGTGCGCCCGACATGCGACACTGTTGTCATTGTCGTGTCTGGTGGGTTCGGTGGATGGTGAATGGTGGATGGGGAGGGAGCGTCTTAAATAACCTGTCCTACCTGTCAGTGTCAAACACCGCCACAGACAGCACAAATCCATTCATCATTATCACATGTGAAGAGATGGTGACTGACTGACTCACGCGTTACCGATGTATATTCTGGGGAAGACCTCGTTGAAATGTTGTGTGGGGAGGCTGTAGAAGCCGCTGCCGTTGGACAGGAGCTCGTTGAGTTGTTGGACAGTAACCTCGCCGCCTGGAGCCGGGACATCAGCCGGTGGTTGCTGCTGGTGCTGCTGTTGTTGTTTAGCAGGACTCAGGTGTTTCTTCATGGCTCCTTCTTCTAAAAACAAAAAAAAAAAAAAAAAAAAAAAAACTAATGTTCGGTGACAGCCAGCGGCAGACTCGTGAGCCTCGTCCCGTTATTCAGCTGCATTTTACCTCCGCACGTGAGCCGTGCGCGCGCTGCCTTCTCGTCTGAAAGGTGTCTGATGAGGCGGGAGCTCTACAGTTTTTACCATCAGAGTGAAGCGTAAAGGAGTTTCACCAAGTAGTTCCGGTCAAAACTTTCACATTAAAATAGATAGATCGACATTTAGATAGATAGATAGATAGATAGATAGATAGATAGATAGATAGATAGATAGATAGATAGATAGATTCAAGACAAATGAAAATGAATTCAGTCAATTTGAGAAATAAAGAGGGACATAGCCTATAAAGAGAGATCCTCATTGCATTAGACAGGGCCGTGTTACTGGTGACAGTGCGACAGTGGAGGGGTGAAATTGTGAAGACTGACAGCAGAGAGAGACAATTAAATGGTTTATTAGATAATAGGAAAGTCTGCGCACACAGCTCAGTGATAACACATGCCCCTGCTCACATATTTTTGTGTAGGCTACTTTTGGTATGGATACTGGGGTCATGACCTCTGTTTTTATTTATTCATTCATTTATTTTCGGCAAACTTGGGGGAATTTGCATTTAGGATTCTGGGAGGGGAACTTGGGCTCCAGACTTCACTATGTCTAAAGCCCATTGGGATGAAAGTGGTGTGGCCTAGGCGCCTTTATCCCGATTTAAGGAAATCATAACCTACAGCATACAATTGTATTTTAGACAACACTGTGCTTCCAAGTTTGTGCCAACAGTTTAGGGAAGACTGTCCTGTTTCCTGTAACATGAAAGGTCCATTAAGAAATGGTTTTCCCAGTTTGGTGTGGAAGACCCTGATTTTCAGAGACAGAGCCCTGACCACACCACCCCATCCAGCACCTTTGGATGAACTGAAACACAGAGTGTGAGCCAGCCTTGTCACCCAACATCATCATAGCACCTCATTGATGTTCTTGTGGCTGAATGGGAGTAAATTCCTGCTAACCGGAGGGTTCTCTCGAGATATTCAGATACTTTTAGAGGTCAAGGCCAAAATCTTAGGGTTTGAAAGCTGTTGTGTTAGGTATTCGCCAGAAAAACCTTCTCAACAATCACAGTTTTAAGGGGAAAAACTATCATTACCGCATTTTGTAGTAGCTGTGCTTGGAAAAAGGTTGGTGAGATGTCAAATTGTAGTCATAATTTATCTTACCAAACTGTCTATTTACCATATACATTGAAATTTCTTTATTTCCAAATTATGTTTTCCAGTGCACTCAATCAATTCTTGTTTTTCACCCATTTGAAAATGTACTCACAGTGGCAGTGCTTTTATTTTATACACAAAATCGTACAACTTCCGGTCTTATTCTGTGTGTTTGAGGCTCACTTGATGCAGCTGCCGTTCCCCACCACTATCTCCAGCAGACACACCCCAAAGGCAGTCAGACACTCCGGAGACAGGAGCTGAACCGGAGGGGGACAGAAGTGACACACGCCAACAAGAGTGGACAGCGTGGTGCCTTCAAGTGCTGCTCGTAAGATCCTAAAATTAGTTCCACGACGCTTTTTGCTAGGGTTTCATTACAAAATTATAAAATAATAAGTACCAATATGTCCTTTCTTTATAAATCAGCACACTAGCCTATACTCCTCCTTTGCCCTACTTTGATTATGGTGGTTAAAAAAAATATAATAAATATGACATAATGAAAATCGGGGAGAGAAATGTGGGTACTGTTTCCTGGCAATATGCATAGTCTAGCTGTTAAGTCTGGACAAGTGAATTGCATAATTAGAAAAATTAATATATTTTTAATGTGACAAAAGTGTTCTGTAAAAGGCAGGACATCAAATCCTGTTAAAAGAAAAAGAAATAACAAAGAAAAAGAAATTAAACATGTTGACAGCAAGAGAAAATACGTGTGCAGAATAAAGAAGGGTGTTAGTGATGGGGTATCTGAGGTATGTGTTTGTGTCTATGTTAATAAAGGCTTGCTATAATAAGTATTGGTATGCATAGGAGTGCGAGGTGTACAGTTTGTAAGAATGACAATGTGAGAGCTCGGTAGACTAGAAAAAAAGCATCAATAGCAACAATAACAGCAACAATTATGATCGCTTTTGGCACTATTGCCACCTTACTACCATCTCATTCATCTCCTTATAATAACAATGATGGTCACATACAGTAAAAAACAGAAACAAATTTTATTTATTGTTTTGTCTTATATGAGTAAGTTCTTTCCGGTAACGGTACAGTTTGTTAATTTCTCACACATCTTGTTGGAAGCACTGACTCTATCCACCCCTAGATGTCAGCACCAGCCTTCAGTAGGCTGTTTATTCAGCCTCATGGCAGCAATGTTCCTGTACACTGAGGTGGAAACACTATTTTTAGCCCTTGTTCATGTATGTTTCTTGTCACATTACTGCAAATCTGAAAACAACTGAAATTCCAGCGATTTCAGATCAAGCTGATTTCTCACAGTCATACAGATACATTTTAGGACAAGTAGTTTTTTGACTCTTGATATATTTTCCATTGCAGTTATAATCCACATATTCAACACTGCATGAATTTTTCATAGTCTTCTTGTATTGAATGTGGTCTCACTGTAGTGAATATTACATGTTACTGTTGATCTAAAACGGCTTGATGGTGCTCAACCAACCTGCACGGTACTCTCTGTAACACGCAGCATATGAAAGTGTGATTTTACGAAGCACAGTGAGATTCTATTTAACCAAACTATAATTACAACAATGCACACAATGAAAAATTTGTAATTAATGAATAATTAGCATTCTGAGTTGTATGTAACTGGTCTTATAGCAGTTTAGGGGTGACAGCTGTTCTCCCCTGCCACCCCTTGGTGGCGACCTTGAATGGGAGGCTTAAAAAGAAGGTTAATGAGTCATAATAATTCAGGTACACTCAGCCAGTGGCCCACAAAAGCTTGATCTGATCGAGTCACGATTACTCAAGAATGAATGTTTGCTGACCAGGTTTTCATTTTACTTCAATTATGTGTCAACTTTTTCAAATGTTGTGTAAATCTTCATCTATAAAAACTGGATTTCTGATTCTTCTTTGCAATCTTATGTTTTAAAAGAAACAGATTCCTCTTCATTATTGGAACAAGATTGAGAATACTGTGAGCAGAAGTCTCTCAGGTGAAATCTGCACCCAGTGTCTGCACTTGTGTTGAATGATGAAAACCAGAAAGCATTTGAAGCTTTGATCCTTGCGTTGCTGCATTTGTAGTCTTAGAACACAACACTGTTGAGTGGTGCATCTGAACAATGGAGAAAAACTGCCCTCCGGTGTCTGTAATTTATTTAAAGTTAATGAAAAGACTACCAGGACATGAATTAACCCTGAAAGCCTTTAGTTTCCTTATATGCAAACAGATATTTATTGTCTTCTTAAGCAGCCTGGACTGGATCGGTTGAGTTGTTTGCTGTTGTTGACCTGTAAATCCCACTGACACCTTTGATCTAATACCCGACTGAACAAATAAATCTGGTTTGACTTGACTTGACTCGGATGCTCTTGACCCACTTCACGTAAAGCTCCATGCCAGTCATCATTTTTTTGTGTTTCCATGGCAATGTAAGGAGATGCAGCGCAATACCATGGCAACAACAGATCTTGTGGAACAACATTTTAGAGCTCCCTGTTGTGCACACACCTGTGTATATGTGCATGAAAGAGTGTGTGTGTGTGTGTGTGTGTGTGTGTGTGTGTGTGTGTGTGTGTGTGTGTGTGTGTGTGTCCATTGAAATACATGAGTGCATTTAACATTTTTGATGGGAAATGAATAGACAGTATACTTTAATTCAGTTCTGCACAAAACATGCTTTAATCTCAAGCACTAAGCTACTGATAAAAGTTAATA
The DNA here is from genome assembly GCF_002260705.1 of Seriola dumerili. Taxonomy (NCBI): domain Eukaryota; kingdom Metazoa; phylum Chordata; class Actinopteri; order Carangiformes; family Carangidae; genus Seriola; species Seriola dumerili. Next base: position 3,400,521 of record NW_019174323.1, read on the forward strand.
AATAAATTTTTTAAAGATATTTCAATAGATCAGTTGAACCCTCCGCTAAATCCTCCCCCTAAATGATTGTCCAATTTTATCTTAGCAACGATAACAGGCACTGCAGGCCTGTAAGAGCAATACAAACATTAGTATGTGCAGGCAACTAGCTTACTACCCACAGTAGTAACCCAGCGTTACTTACAAAGGATCACATCAACAGCTAGCTAATATACATTAGTTTGTGGTCTGACATTATGTTTAAAAAAAGAGCCTGTTTACAACTAACGCATTCACTGTGTAGTATTTGCCCACTGTGCAGAAGTTTAGGCTAACGTTAGCAGCTATGTTCTGCTCTTTATTGGATTTGGGGAAGTTTACACTCGGCATCTTTAGCAGACGTTAGCCAAGATAGAGTCATGTTTGCCGAATTGCTTAGTCCACATCTTAAAAAGTATTTTCTGTTGAAATCACAATATCATGCAATTTTGAACCCACAAACAGATCATTTTGAATGAATGTAAAACAGTTTAATATAAAATATAAAATCAAAGCAGCTTGATTACATGTCAGTGTCCTGAATTGGAAAACATTTGCACCACCCTCAGATGCTTTCAAATTTGCCTTTTTATTTTATTTTCAGCAGCTGTGAGGTTTTGCATTACGACTTACCTAATCAGTTCTTTTTATTGCCCATTGCAAATAAAGAAAGAAAAGAACGAAAGGACAGCCGCAGGCATTGCAGCAATAATGTAATATAAAAATGCAGAATAGATAAATTATGGAGAGATTCTGCGACAGGGGCCACCATGCGTCCCATCTGGCTTAGAGAAAGTCAAGACTTGAAATTGATTTGGTTGCATTTTTTATTGGCAGTTTTCCTCTTACTCATTCTGCATCATGATGCTACATGACCAGTTAATTGGATGACCACCACCTGAGTCCTTGCGCAAATCAGCTATCAGTGACAGGCAGTGGAGTTACACAGCACGCACCAAATTTGATTTGAGTGTGACCGTGTTCTGGCTAATATCTGATATTAGCTTTGTTATCTCAATATGAAAAAATGGAGTCAGTGAGTGCTGATTAAAGCAACAACAGCTGAGTCCCAACTGTAAATCTGTAGATTTTATAAAAGCCGGCATGCATAAGTGGTGTATTTATTTCAAACATTTGCTGATGTTTTATCATTTGAATCTCAGGCTCATGCATTATTTTCTTCCCTTTTTGTGGAAAAGATTTAGAGGGAGTTAAATTTTCTTTTTCTTCTCAACATGTCTCGCCAGAAAAAAAAAAAAAAAAAACAAAATCCAGAAAGAGAAGCCAGGATGTAATCATTGTTCATTTTTTTTCCCCCCAGAGGCTCAAAGCAGCTCTGGCTTGAAAAATTATTTCATGTTGCATCTTCATTAGCTACATATACTAGCAGAGCAGATTGAATACACAGTCAACATATGAATACATTTTTTTAATATTCATTTTTATGTGGGGTATTCCTTTTGCTCATGAACACCCAGAGGGCAGATATATTTGCATTTTTATGTCATTCTCTAGTCAAAGACTGCAATCTTCTTTAAAACCTGTGGGTGTAACACGCATTCATGGGTTTTCCTTCTTAAGTCTTTATTCTCTTAAAATACTATAACCAAGACGGTATTTCCGCTTTAAAAGGACACTCATCACAGTCCAATAAACACCAGTAGGCGTCTGGATCTGTCACCGGCCGGCAGCTTTTTCAGTGCTGTTTTAAAGTAAAACACAGCAGCTCCACTTCTGGTGAATTTCAGTAGTTGAGTTCCAGTAGTATTTATGGATCATAAAAATATTCATCTTTTTCTAGATTCAGTATCTACATTAAGAAAGCATATCCATTAAAATCTAAAATAAAGTTCCTTTTTCTTAATTCCTGAAAAGCTTCCTCAGTGAAAGATTTCTACCCGGCATCACCCTTTTGCTGAATTATCCAGATGGTCTCTGCATGTGCTGTACTCTATCATTTAGAGCTGCCTCTCTACATGCTCACGCTATTGTAATGCATATCTGCACGTGGTGCCTTTTAGCCCTGAGCTCCTTTCATTCCAGAATCAGTGCGTCTCAATCAATCTGAGCTCCTTTTATTCACAGTGACCACAGCCCGGTCCAGCTTTAGCCAGAAGCTTTTGTAGGAAGTAAGGAAAAGGTTATTTGTCTTATGTCAGAGGATATTTAACAATGGAAGTTTCTACAGGAGGGAGGAAACAACAATTGTGATGTGTGATGGATATTACCATCTGCCTGGCTGGCCGCCTTGATTAAACTTTAGGAGAGGAACGAAATCTGAATGCTGATGCCTCGGGTTAGAGCAAAGGTCACAAAAGAATTTGATATTAAGGGACGACAATAATAAAACCACCATTACAGTGAAGAACATACAGTATCATTTGGATTGGCTTTGTGGCTGCCTTCCAGTGTTTGCATACATGTATTTATTTCTGCTTTTAATCTGGGTGTACACGTGCCTGTCTGACCACCCCATGTCTCTTCTGGGTGGTCACTCTGTGCCCACATTAATCTCACAGATGAGAGGAGAGGTCCTGACCTCTGGTATTTTTCTTTCAGGGGAGGTCATATTCTGTCTGGGCAGTCTGCTCGTTTCTGATGTGACTTGTAAATTCAGAGCTTTACCTCGGACAATGACTAACCTTTGGTCAGACTGTGTATTTCCTAAGTGGCTAATTAAAATGAAGGTCTGCAGCTTACTGAAAAAAATAAGTAAAGTTCGTTTGAAATTTAGAAAGAAGTAGAACTTACAAAACCAAACAAGCGGCGCTACAGGAAAGGTCAGGGGGTCACCAAAGTCATTAGGCTTCATCCCCTGGGGACCATGATGCAAAATTTCATGGCAATCCCTCCAATAGTTGCTGAGGTATTCCAGTCTGAACCAAAGAGGTGGACCAACCAACACTGATTACTTATAGAGCCAAGCCTTGAAACATCAAGAACTTCCATTACACAAAGCAACCACTTATCTCTCCACCACATTGCAGTGTGCAGCTGTTTATTGGGTAACTGTCTCTTACCAGGACCAACAGGACCCTGGTGAAATCATTCAGCTGGACATTAACTACCTGTCCTTGTTCATCCATTCTCTATTCTCATTCATTTTGCTATTTTTATACTTCTCTAAGATGACTGAGCAACCGTATTACCCATCTCGCCTTATTCCCCTCCAATCACATAAATTATTAACATTATAAATCAAGGCATATATATGCATTATTTAGTAAGGTCCTTCATATTACACAGACACCCTATAAAACTGACTGGAGAGTTCTTGTAGTTTATGACCACAACTGGATTCTTCACCCTCCAACTTACAGTTTCATAACCCACTTTTCACTTTCCCATAATTCACTAAAATAAGGTTGTACTACGATTAAACACTGCCCCTTACAAGCTTACAGTGATCAGTGCTCAGTGCTTAACCCATTAACATCTGGGAAACCCGATAACATTCTCCTCCCACATCAAATACTTGTGGTCGTTTTCCACCACAAACAAACGAGAAAGAATTTCTCCCATTTTCCGAAATGCGATTTACAGCCAGCATGTTTGTGTTTCGCTCACAATGGCCTCTTTGTCAAACCCTGATTAGGCTTAATGTTATTTCAACCACAAATTGATAATGTGATAACCACAGTCACTCTGTGTTGTCTTAGGTAATCTGTGTTTGAACGGATTGAAGTAATGACCCCCAGGAAAACAGCCTGAGGGTGTAAAGACAAGGCGAGCTGTTTGTCTGAGCTGACAGGGCCGCGGTCACTAATCACTTGGACGAGGTTTGGAGGAAACCAAGCGTAGGGCTGTGAATCCGCAACTCGGGACACCAATGTGACGATATAAAGTTCTTATATAATGCGTCTGAATGTGATTTTGTTATGTTTCTAACTTGTTGAACAATTTTCTGTTGTATTAGACTGGCAAAGCCCAAAGGCTCAATCCAGCAGTTCTTGTATAATCTTGCTAGGTCATGTTATATCATAACATAATCTGGTTACATAGGAGCATGTAAATCCACAGCTACATGACCTGTTTTTCGAATGTTACCCAGGATAAACATCACCTGGGTGCTCACATGCTTGATGTATATCTACTCTTTTTCATCTGGATAATACGAATAGATCTGTGAGTGTGTCACCTCGAAATTTTCCAAATTTCATTAGTTCGAAATTTTGGAAAATATCAACTTTATTGCCAAGAGTCGGAAGAAGGAATGGATACACTCTCGTTAGAGAGCCAGAGCCACCAGATGATTATCTTAGCTTAACTTACATTTCCATTGTTTAATCCATCAAAAATATGAATCATAAAACCCCAACTTTTCCCCAGGTACTTAGGTATTTGTACAAATTAAATGTTTGTGAGTGAGCTTTTAGAGGTACTGTGTGGACAGATCCAGGCTAGCCGTCTCCCCCTGCTTCCAGTTCTTATGCTAAGCTAAACTAATCCTCTCCTGGCTCTATAGCAAACAGCTATGATAGTGGTATCAATCTGATCATCTAAGTCCTGTCAAGAAAGTAATTGAATGCATTTCTGAAAATAGACTTGTTTTGTTTTTAGTTTGTCCACACTTTGGTAAATGAGCAAATTCTTGACCAGTAAGATTTTGGGTGACTCTCCCTCTCCATGATGCTGTGATCACACTTCACACTCAGTCTTGTCTTTTGAGATGGTCATAGTGGTAGATTAGGAGATAATGGGAGTTATAAATACTTGCCATGACTTGGCTAAGAGATATGGCAGACCATACATTGGACCCCAACCAATCAGAGGTTGCTCTAACACAAGTTTCGTGATGTACATAGGTGGTCCAAGCCAGATCATTGGCACTGAACATAAATCATGAGGAGTGAAATTGTTCCAATATGGATGTAATTCCTTGGGATACTGGGCTGGATTGATCAATTGAAACATCAATCCTTTTTCATTTTGCCATGTTCAGTGTGTTTGCAGATGTTTACTGAAGAGAGTCTATAGGTGAGCATCACAGATCATGTTGTAGAAGTTGTTAAAGTCGATCAGAAAATGCAAAAAAAAAAAAAAATGTGAAGTGCATTATAACCTACTACATTGGATTGGTCAGAGCTAAGGTGGGGTTAATCACCTGATCCGAGGTACACAAGCATTTGATCCCGTTTCCCAATAAATCTGCCTCTTGGCCGCCAAACTCACCAACAAGCTACAAATTGACTAAGTGGAGTTCCACAGACTCTTTAACTAGCCCGTGTGATTGAGCTTATGGCTGTGATTAGCAGTCTTTTGGACCGTGTTCAGTTCTATCTTTAGACACCCGCCATTAGTGAGCTGGATGGAGTTGGCGAGACGTATTGACTGAAGGGAAGTAGATCAACGTGTCACTGCAGCTGATGATGTCATTTCTGTTTAATTTATCACTTAAAGCTCACATTTAGCAGGACTGGTGTGCCAAATGTGATCAACTAACTCTGTGTCTTTACTTATAGAAACTATAAGGCTGGCTGAGGAAATACAGCTCACAGAAAACCAAGTGTCTCAAGGCTCTGGGCCATAACCCTGTAATTGAAGAGTCAGGCCACTGGACCAGTCGACTGGTGCCCTGCATCCAGTGTGGAGCTCTAAATCCTGGGAAAACTCAGATTAGAAACATGGATGACTGAGGATCTTGTGACAAGATTAGTGTGAAGTTGAAATTTATTGCTATCTCTGCAGGGTTGATAAGAAACCAGGCAGTCTGCCATGTTGTTCTGTTCTGCAGCATCATAAATCAAAGGAGGGATAGATGGTTTGCAGGGACAGTGTAAAGGATAAATGCACCAAAACATATGTTACTCACTTTTATACAAGGAACTGCAGTTCATCCAGGATGCATTTTCAAGATGACATGAATCTTATTGACACAATATCACCACACATTTACAGACAGGTGACAAATAAAAGAAAAAACATACATAATGAACAAGCAGAGAACCAAATAAATTCATATTAGTGAAGTGAAGTGTATTTATATAGCACAGATAAAATAAAGACAAAGTAAATAGAGAGACAGCATTAGAAAAACATAATAAAACAGATAAAAGATAGAGATACTTTCATACTCTAAAATGTTTCAACTCAACTGAACTCCTATGTAAGATTTTGGGGCAAAATATTCAACCCTGTCTCCTAAAAATGAAGTTTATTAATGATTATGTTGTATATGTATTAACGTAATGAGGAAATGTTGTTAAAAACAAGTCACAAAATGATGATACTGAATGCATCAGCAGCATTATCAAACTTTTTGTAGTTATGTCTAAGCACTCACAGCCTTTGGTTAAGGTTAGGGAAAGATCTGGTTTAAGGAGCCATTTGAAAGTTTTGCTATTGCTACTTAACCAACATTAGCATTAACAGCTGTTTACTTAGCAGTCTAGAAGAAACGTTTTGAGTTCAACATCAAACTTCATTCCTTTACTCACAAGGAACTGTCTCCAGTGGTGGAAAGTAACCCTCTTATTTTGTTTCTATTTCTATCACTTCTTTTCATGTACTGAAGATAGCATGCTAACCAACGGTATCACTTTCCAATACCGAGTCACCGTAGCGTCCCGTCTGTCCTGAAGAAGTAGCGCTGCTTTGAGGAAATATTATAACCTGTTATCTTGTAAACGTAATGATGATTGAAGCTCTTGACAAGACTGATGTGAAAATAGTTATTAGTGCTAATGTCAACTTTGTAGCAATAGCAAAACTTACAAATAGCTTCTTTAACTGAAACTTTCCCTAACCTTAACCAAAATGTTTTTGTTGCCTAAACCTAACCACAGACAGGATGCGAACCACAGTCTGGCTATTTGAACATAATTGGGCCAGTCCTTAAATTTTTCATCACAATGTACATGGGAAAACAGTTCAGTACTACCCCTCCATCCATCCATCCTTCCATCCATTAGCTTTACCGCTGGATGCTTGGAGGGTCACAGAGTGGCTGGAGCCAATCCCAGCTGACATTGGGCAAGGGGCTGTACACCCTGGACAAGTCGCCTGTCTATATAAATCTAACTTCTTGATTGATGTGTTAGACAGCGCTCTGGACCATCATCCAAACACCAAATGAGGGAATACGTATTGGGAGAATGGTGTGCATCCCTCCAGTAATTTTTAAATGTCATCTGTCTGTGGTATAAAATGTTAAGTGGACGTTGCATTATAAAACTTTAAAATACATGTACTAGTAGCATACTGCTTGTAAGCTGTTTGAAGGCTTTTCAGCAACTGCAGTTTATAATTCAACACTGTTTAAAGTGCAAAGCAAATATCTGACTGTATGCTGTATCTTTACAAACTGACATGACCATGTGTAATTTCCATACGAATAACACCACAGTTTTTGCGTACTGCAGAATATCAAATATATTTCTTTGACTTATATCATAAATATGAATTTGGTACATTAGCATTGGACCAAGCCAGTTGTGTACATTAATGCATTTTCAACAGTGTACATTATAACATAAACGCTCAATTAGCTGTGTAGTGGTTTTACTTTTGCTGTTGATAAAGGGCTTCTCATGCACACCAATGAGAGGCCAATGCTGCTACTGTGTGTGTGTGTGTGTGTGTGTGTGTGTGTTGTGTGTGTGTGTGTGTGTGTGTGTGTGTGTAACCTTGACAGAGTAAGCCAAGCTTCATTGAGTGCCTGCAAGCACTGTGCTATCTTTAGCTTTTGTTGAAGCTTTTACCACTGGCCTCCTCCTCCTCCTGCTCCTGCTCCTCCTCCTCCTCTTCCAACTCGTCCTCCTCCTCCATTCCCCTCAACCCACTCACTGTTGGCTGCACATGCAAACATGCACACTTATGCATGCTTGCACACAACCATCAAACCCATACACACTCACCAACTTACATACGCGCACAGCATAACTGTTACTGGGCAGATTAGAGGAAGCAAGCAACCTACTTCTGGGATAACAACACAAGCTCCATGTTTGTTTCTTTGGTGCAGAGTGAAAGCCTGACTCTTGTTCCCTGAGCGGCCCGGATTCCTGCCTGAAGGCAAGTTATAAGCCATGAGCCTCACAGGATACACACTCGTCTTCCTATTGGCCAAAAAATGTATTAGATTCAGTCAGTAGCACACTGTTAGACCATAAACTACTAATAAATGAGTTTGCCCCAAACTAAACTGTGCTTACACCAATTATCATTCATCAGAGTGTAATGTCCCAATGCCTCTGCTTCTTACATTATGCACATTGTTTGCCATTATGCTATTGTTGCTAATGGTGTGAAATGCATTCTGATTGTTGGTGCCCTTTCAGAGTTTAATTAGCCATTCAAATGCTGGCACAGAGCTTGTTAATTCTGTAATGCTGTTGCCCAATGTTTGACTGTTTTCCAACAAAGCTAAGCAGGTCTGATTTCACACAAGACTAATTTTGGCAAAGGCAAAAAGTACCTCCTTGTAAGAGATTAGTTACGACAATACAATCTAGTGTTTCTAATCAAACAATACTAAAATAGCTCGGTTAATCAACTTGGTTAATCTGTGTTACTCATGTTAAATGCTGCCATACGCTTTAAGTGAGGGCAGTCAAACATCAGCTTCTAATCCAATCAGAGAGCTTTGGACTGAAGGGCCAGTTCCCATGATGCTTTACTGTTTGTAAACATGCAAAAGTTCTTTCTCATGGTATATCTCCATAAGTTGAAAGCTATTTTGTAAAAACAAATGAATGAATGAATTAAAATAATTTCTAAATTGTTTTTAGAAATTACAATTATTAAATACTTTTTTAATAGTAAACAAATTTCATGAACTATTTTTGAATTTTTAAAGAATTTTAAAATAATTTACAATAAAACTGTAGGTTAGAAAGACTAGATTTCAAGAAGTTTTCAAATAAATGTATTGAACATTTAACTTTCTTGAAGCTGATGTTAATTTTTTGCTCGGAAAAAAACAATTGGTTTCCCTTCATGGATTATTTTGGGAGATTTCCAACATGTTTAGCTTTCATGCTTCCACCTCTCATACCTGTCTAACAAATATAATGCCAAATCCAGCAGGTGGTTAGCTTAGCTTAGCATAAAGACTGGAAACAGTGGAAAACAGCCAGCTTGCGCAGTTCACCTGCTGTTTTTAGGATAATAAGACTGAGTTTGCACTGAGTGACCCACTGTGGGTTGGTGATGTTTAATTAAAGGTGGAAATAAACTCACATGCAAGCGCAACCTTGAGATTCTAGATGTTTTTCTGCTTGTGAATAAATGGAAGGTAATCATTTTAATACTATGTCATTATATCATACAGTACATCTACTTGTCATCACCTGAACAAATACAGTACATCTCTCCTGCTGGCATCTGAAAATTACCTGGGAAGTATTCTTGCATGCTTAATATGCATTCACTCGTGTCAGTGTGAGATTGTCTAATAATAGTCATTTTATAGCACAGAACGTGAGTTACTGGTGTCAGCGTGCACCTGTAATTGTATCCTTCACTCTCTTATGCTCTGTTTCTGTACTGCAGTGTCTCAGGCTGTCCAATATGACAGTGTGTAACACGAGACCCACTTCTTCTGCCCTCCTGCTTCACCTTCTGAGCTGCCATCCCATGACACATGCTGAGCTGTGAGCTTTATGCTGCAGCCGACAGGGATGAGAAAGTATTGCTTTTGCTCTGTGCTGTTTATGTAATTCAAGGAAAAGGAAATCAGATTTAAATAAGTAGTAAAAAAAAACAAACAAAAAAAACGATTAGACCTGGGTGTATTTATTCTCCTTGTTTTTAACAAATATTCAGTGTATTCTCCAGCTACCCTCCTGCTGTTTTCCACCCAGCTGCTGCGTTCTGTATCCCAGTATGTGTGCTTTAACACTGATAAAACACAGCTGGTGAATAATGAATGGAATGGCAAACTGTGGCCTTAATAGACCTATATCCAAGTAAAAGCAAGTGCCACGCTGTAGTCTGAAATCCCCTGCATTTCCCTGAAATTGCAGTGTGCCCTTGACAGAATGACAGGGTATTTAGTCGCATTCAACTGATGCCTGAGGCACTTTTTTTTTTTTTCACTGTCGCACACTCCGAGTTTCCATTCAGGTTTAATAAGTTCCTAATGAAAGAGGACCAGCGGAAGCTGTTTAAGTCAATCTCCTCTGCACAGTTACAGATCATTGGATGCTCCATTTATGTTGATTTAAATGTGTGCCATGGGACATCTTCCAAAAAGCATTCACACAATGGCTTTCCATTTACTTCCTCCCTTCTCGTCTCCTATTATAGTAATGGAAGCGGGGGTGTCTCAGGCAATAGACAAAGGAAAGCACAATAGTTCCCCCCCCCCCCCTCCTCCTCCCACCATTTCTTTCTCTCCTTGAGGAATAGTTTCAAGTCTGCACCCTGGTGTCATTAGAAAATAAATAAATAAATGAACTGTATACTCAGTCGAGTAAGACGAAAACTACTGGTGCCAACTCTCTGTATTTCATTACATTGCACCATGTGAAAAACATGATAATTGGTGAAACCAGATAACAAAGGACACTGCACAACCTCTTAGCTTTTTTTCTGTTCTTTCATCAACGGTGCATATCTGAAATGGATGAGGAAAGGTAGGAAATGTGGAAGCTGTTTGATGCTGTGGAGCTCTCAGGATCTTGGAGACAACATATTCGGTCCTTTGCTTACTTACTGTGTTGCTTACTTACAGAAACAGTTGGTTGGTTGGCATCCATGTGGTCTAGTGGTCTAAGAAGCGTAGCATGTAATTATAACGTCCCCAGTTTGATTCCAGCTGGAGACCTTCTTCCATCGTCTTCTGCTGCCAAATAAAGGCAAAATGCCAGATAAGAGAAGAAAATAGACTATGATGTGAAAATGCTATGAAATTTTGGGGTACTGATACTGTTCACTAATATAGCCCACAGTGAATCCTGCTTTCTACTGGCCCTTTGAGGAAAAGCAGTCAGAAACAAAGTGATTAGCACACAAATACAGGTTTTTTGGGAGCTGTGGCTGAAACATTTTAGTCAAAAAGACATTTTAACCACTGCCTCCGCATGGTCAGATTCAGGGAGCTGAGGTAGCAATTTATTCTGGTGTATACAACCAACAAGAGAACAGTTCCCATGCTTAGCTAGCTCTTAGCTTTGACACTGTGTTAGGAAGTCTGCTGCAGCACATGACCATCAGCCCTGAAGGTGGTATAATTCAAATCACACCCTACTTTGTGTAAAATGGTGATACTGTGTTAACAAGTCTGCCGCTAGTGAGAAATAAAACCCCCGGCAAATTAGCACATTAGCAAGGACCTTCCTAATACTGTCAAAGAAATGCTAACAAGTCTGGTGCCATCAACAGAAAAAAGCAGCACATTGAAGGACATGTAGCTACAGAGGGCAATATTCAACTTTATTTTATTTATTTGTTTGTTTGTTTATTTGATAGGCGCAATGCATGTTAATGAATAACAACAACAAATAAACAACATAAACATGCCGGATTGTAGCAAAAACACAAAATTACACCCATAGTCCCAAAGCAGGCAGCATAGAATAAAAAATATTACAAGTTACAATACAGTCCCACAAATATGAAATATACAATTAAAAGGACAAACACATTTTTGCTGCATACTGAATTAACAATGATCACAGCTTTATATATGGAGGCTAATCTTTAATCACATTTCCTCTGACAAAGGGAGGTAGCCTTCAAAAAATGGAGTGGGTTGTATTTTCATATTTCTGTGCACAGCCACCGACAAAGAGCAATTAATGTAAAATGTTCTCATCTTGTAAACCTGTAACATTTCTCCTGCTTGACTTTTTCACACATACAGTTTTTTAATCATGTTGCAGGGCATGGGTCTGCACATGCAGGATGTTAGCATCCATTAGCTCTCATGTCTAGACGGGACTTATGGCTATTTGCGACCTGCTGGTTTCATTCCACTGGTGATCCCTGGCAACACTCCCAGTTTTAGGGCCTGTCTAACAGGATTAAAGCGACGCTGGAGGACTTTGTGTATGTCACCTGGACACAGTGGGTTGGGAGACGTGATTAAACACACACCCTGGATGTTTGATGTATGGTAAGTTACATAAGGCTGAATGCAGTCTCTCTCAACACAGGAGAAACAGTGAAGACACACTTGAATGAACTAGAATGAAAATAAAGTATTTAAGCTTAATTCACACAATGTTGGTGGATAATGAAGAAAAAATATTTTTTTCTGTAATGAGAGAAAGAATCATATCAGCTTTTAGATCATTTGCAGTCTCATTTAGAATAAGTGGTATCAAGAATTAGTTTAGTTTAGGCTGTCAGGAAACAAAAAAAATGTCAAATTAAGTAAAACAATTAAAGCATTTCAGAGGCATAGTTTTAGGCATCTTTGTTAATTGTCTACTTTAGGAGTACCAGGAATATAAACCAGGGCACCAGCCTCTCAAATGTGCTGACAAAGTGCAGACCAGGACAGTTCAGGCCAAAACATGAGTAAATGGAAACTGTGTTGAATTATTTTACGACCAGCTGCTCTTGGTGCATTAAAAACTCAGTTAATTCCAGGTTGGTACAGATTTCAGTGACACCATCTCCTGTTGTCACATCACTACTGATGGTTGGGTTGTCTTGTATAGTCAGAACCACTGGCGAACTGGGATTTTATTGCCAACCCTCCATAAAAACCTCCATAGCCCAGTACTTATCCAACTACTCTGGTTTGGAGTGGTGGCCCAGCAGTCTGGGCCAACTTCAGACCCTTGAACAGTGAAATCTTTGATAGAATAACATGAAAAAGCAACAAAAGAAATGCTGTGATGGCTTGTGAGAGACTGGAGCATGGCTGGGATGAACACAAAAGGCCACTATGGGCCTCATTTGGAAGACCAAGCCCCAAATACCAGATCTGATCCGCATGGGTTCCCTCTCACAACCTTGGTCAAGATTCCCGGGCTCCTCTCTCCACAATACACTTTTCAGTCCATTGTACACACACAATGAGAGTTACGAGCATTCATAACTGAGATACTCTTGAACTGAGTGACCAGTTTGAATTTAATCAAGGACAAGATTTATAGTAATAAAGTTTAGCCTGTAATGTCAATGGACTGCCACTTAAAAACTGCAGAATAGAGAGATTTGTAGAGACTTTAAGTCAATTCAGTTGGTATTTTTCTGATTTAAAACTTACTCTATGTGACTAAATGAAATGTATTGTATTGAAAACTCCCCCTCATCTGTTAATATTCATACAGTTTCATCCAGGCATCTGACATTAAGCATATTAGCCTGCATACATTATCTAATTAGCACCAAAGGCAAAGTGCAGCATCTTTTCTCACAACAGATCTGCATGTCTTGTATTTATATCTAGGTTTGAGCAAATATTTGTGAAATGTTTTACTTAACGCTGGAGTAGGCAGTCATTTTCAATGGGTAAAACTTCCATAATCACCTTTCAGAATATTGTAATTCAAGTGGTCTGAGAGCCAACTAGGTGTCTGCACTTCCTCTTGATTCTGTTTTCAGACTTTAGAAAATCCAACACATGACAGGAGACTTTGGCCAATCACAAGTCTTTTCAGAGAGACACAGCATTCCTATTGGCTGTTCTACAAATGCATTGCATGTTCCTGTCAATATTGGTGAGGTGTTTGAGAGCTGGACTTTATTTTGGTCGATTGTGTAGTTAGATTTATCATGAAAGCAGGCAATGAGTGGCTGTGTTGAATGTTGCTAATGGTTTAGCCTTCTGCTAGCTGTAGTTTTTTTGTTTTTTTTTTATTTTTGCCTTCCTCAGCTTTAAAACACACTCTGTCCTCTTTCCATGTATGAAAGAGAATGAGTGACACCCAAAGCTGGATCACCAACAATACAAAGCGGGACACTACCATGGGGTCCTAGGCCCCCAAGGTAATGAAAAAAATGTCTTGTTTGTCTTGAAGACATTCAGTTCATTATCATAGATATCAGAAAATTAGCAAATATTCACATTTGAGAAGCTGGAACTTGGTCAATTTTTACATTTTTGCTTTTAAAAAAACGAAACAATTGATAAATTATCAAACTAAATGATTAATCAACTTTTTAATTATTTTAGTTCTAGATTACTGGATGGTTTCTAGGTGCATGAGGAAGTAATGAAGCTGCCCTCTGCACTGAGGCTCAGTAGGGACCCAACAGCAAATTTTTGCGCGGGGACCCCCACGAGGTTATGTCGGCCCTGGTGACACTAGAGAGTGTGAAGAGACAGATAAGCATGACCAACATGTTCGCTGCACTCAAACACAGGCAAAGAAAAGAAAAAACCTTCCCCACACAATCGGTCACATTTCTTTTCTTTTTTTTTTTGCCATGAGCTCCACAGCTCACGTGTTGTCTCACTCCCACGTGCTCCTCCTATCTGTACAAGGCTGAACAAAACCCTGACACTGGCCATTACAGCTGGTCCTGCATCCAGGGGAGGGCCACAGCACGAGGGTCCCACACTTGATGGAGCTCTGATCTTGACCTGCCAGGCAGGACGCTGTGTCAACAAAAGCCACGTGGGGTGAGACAGTAAGAGCTCGAAGCTGGAGTCTTTGTGTTTGCAGTGGATTGAGTCATCTATTCTACAGACACAGCTGTGGTTCACTGAATTTACAAGGCACAACTTGTCCTTAGTGTGAGTTAGGGGAAACATTGGCTGTGTCTGAAATCACTCTCATTCAATATTCCCTGCAAAATAAATATCCAGCTGTTCACTCTATGGAATACCATTAAGTACATTTACTCTAGTGCAGGTTTTTGTGCAGTATTTTTGCTCAGTGCTCTGTTAAAAAGAGCACTGAGGAAAATAATCAATATGGAAATGTTCTTTTGTTCAAAATTAAGGTAACAGATATAAAAAAAAAGTTACATACACCTACAATAACTGATTTTTTTTTTTTTTGACGTAGCTGAAACAAGTTGTGAACACAACATTGACACATCATCAGCTTCTAAATGGATATGACAAACTTGTTAGCAGAAACAGCAACAGTCATCAGCCCATATGTTTTCTTGTAATCTGTGTCTGCTGTTGCGCTGAGTCACAGTTGTGATCTTCAAGACCGTCATTTAACAGTGGCAATTATTTATGACTCCCTCTATCACATTAAATCATTCTGCTACATTAAATCAAGCACATGATTGCCAAGTCAGCACATTCCCCGATCCGCCCTCTGACAGGGTGACGCAAATAAACAGCACCTCATAACAGTCTGGGTTGCTGCTCAGAGATGGCCTGTCTGTTTTTAGACAGCAGTAATAGACGGGATTAACAAGAGCTGGTTAGTGGGAACCCCGCTAGCTGGCATGCACCAGATGGGTTTCTGGGTAATCCTACAGTGGGATCAGGGGTAGACCCCAGGTGGCGGTGTGGGTGCACAGAATCTACACTGGATTAATTGCTGCCAAATTAAAACAAAAGCAAGTACATCATGAAACCTTGCATAGATGTAAAGAAGGAATCCAACGGCCAGATTAGTGGATAGTAACCAGTTCTATGTAGTAATTAGAAACACCACAGCCGTGTGATTTGCCAGATGTTCAAAAATGACACCATTATGCATCACATCATAAGCTCTGTGCATCAAGAGAAAACAAGAGGAGCTTGTTCTTGAATTGTGATTGAATTTTAACCCTTTGAGACTCTATGTGTACGCATGAAATCATCAGTGAAGTCATATTTATGTGCCCCCTGCAGCTGAACAAGTTAAGGAAAAGTTTGAACATAAAGATTCAATCAGGAGTAAATATATGGCCCATAATTTCTTCATGGTTCCCTTGAGCAGTGACTCATACTTGACTCTGAATCTGCAGGGGAAAGAATATGAGTGAATACTCCCTGACCCCTGATGTGATATCCTTTATTCACAAAATAAAATGAAAATGATTGCTGTCTTTTAGCAAAGGGTAAAGGGATGAATGACAGAGATGATCACATCCATATGTTTTGGTGCAGGGTCACCTCATAGGTAAAGGCGATTTGATACAAACACAGGAGCCCCACCCACTTTGACACTGTCTTTTTCACAACTAAGAAATACAGCCTTGGTGTGTTTGTTCATTCTCCTCTCATAGCCCAGAGGGTGAAAGACAGCCCTATGTGGTAAAGTCAAGCTTCAGTTTCCCTCGCAATCCCTTCCCACCCATTCAATCCTGCAGGCTTGGCTCTAAATGAAGACCAAGTGGCAGCTTTACGACCTTTAGGAAATAAAAGCTAAGGCAACTAATCCTGCCCTCCCACCAAATATTGTCCCTTCTGAACCCTCAAAAGACCTTCACTCTAACAACCAAGTCTCCTCTGCAAAAACTGTCAACAAGGTCGATTTCCTAGAAAGGCCCTGCTGGTGTGAAATTTGAGATATTTTCATAGAGACTGACACCGACAAAGACAGAGCAAAGGTGAGTGGAAAAAACAAACAAAACAGAGGTTGTAAACAACTTTAAAACTGAAGATTAAGAGAGAAGGAGATAAAGAGGTGAACAAAAAGAAAAGAAAAGAAAAGACAGAGATAGACAGAGTGAGCTGTTGATCTCAGGATTCCAGTATTGATCTGAGCTTCTTTTTCTAATCTCCCTGCCCCCCCAGTAACCTCAGATGGATTGGACATGCAGCCGCAAAAAGCAATTTGACCCCCACCGCTGCCCTCACAGGTCACCCTTTAGTGACTGCTGACTTCGGGTTGCCATGGTGACAGAAAATTATGTCTAGGGCCCGGTTGGATGTGTTAAGAGGCTTGGATTTGTGCCCAGTGCCCCGTTGCTTTCCATCATAGGGGCCTATAAGGAGACAGCAGAGCATTATTGCACTGTTATTTATTTGGGGTTTTTGTAACTTTTGTGTATTATGTTTTTGAGGAGAAGAGGAAGGAACATTATGGTTGTTTTATCTTCGTGTTTTTAGCCATGCTCTTAGCCATGGACAATCACGGTCCACAGAGGATGAGTCCTCCTGACTCTAATGATCCCCTGAGTTTTTCTATAGAGACACCAGCAGGTCAAACTAAAGGGGTGACCCTTTAGCCAAATGGTAAAAGTGCATACAGTATAACCACAACCTCCTTAGTTGCCACCACAACGTTGACAGTGTTTAGTGAACTCTCTCAACAACAAGCTTGCAATGATGTGTTCCCCTCATGGTGAATTGTAATAACTTAAGTTATCATTTGACTTCTCCTCTAGCACCATAATCAAGTCAGGTTTGTGCAGTACTTTTATACCTGCAAAACTATTGACATTCACATCCTCTGCTGTGCTTTGTGTGTTTAGTGCTGATTAGAAAATTGTAGAATGCTAATCTAAGATGTAAACACTATGGCTAAACATCAGCATGCTAGCACTGTCATTAAGAGTAAGTCAACATTCTGATGTTAGCGTTTGGTTCAAAACGCTTCTGTGCCTATACAGCCTTACTGTACCACTACTAACACTGAAATAATATCAAATAAGGTGTAGTGACTACACCTTATTTGATATTATTTCAGTGTTAGTTAGGCATTTACATTTGAAATATAGTCCTGTGTACAGTATAAGAATGAAAATGAGGTAATATATGATTTCTCTGTCATTCTGTCAACCTTTTTCTGCTAAACATAAACATGAGAGCATATGACATTGTGAGCATATTAGCATGCTAATGTTAGCATTTAGCCCAAGGCATTTTATCTAAATACAGCCGCCAGTGTAACAGTTTGTATATTATAGATTTGCCACTATCGCCACAATTTCATGTAACTGTATAGATTAATGTATCCATGTAGATTTATTGATTCCAAGGCGCCCTCTCTTATCAGATAAATGCCACGGTAATAAAAATTACATGCCCAACGTGGGTTGCTAAGCTCAGCACAGCACTCTGTACAAACATGATGGATTAATAGCAGTATGTCCTCTATATGAATATGTGTGCAGTTTGACCTATTGAAATGCTAAGTTGTCTGAGGGAGAGTAATGCACTTTTCAAGCGCTAAATTGGTTATATAACATATATAAACTAGCTAGCTAGCCATTGTGCTGAAATAACTTGTTCTTCTGTACTGTGCTCTGTCTGAGTCAACGGTCAGCTGACCACTACATATATTACTGTCCAGTACATTTATTCCTATCCTGAGAATAAATGGCAGCACAGAAATAGAAGCAAGCCTGCCATCCATCCTTCATTCATAATTCAACACAAAGCAGTCAAATGGTTGTTTAGACAATTAGTCTTGCTTGTAACTTTTTACAATTAATTAGTGCCCCTTTGCAGTTACTGTGTGTTTTTTGAGGACAGCAGAAGGAGACATTAGGGTTGTTTGTGTCCTTTGGCTGAATGATGTAAATTAGTGTTTTTGAAGCCCAGAGGTGAGCCTGTCTCTGATTTATGTCACACGAATCCAGGGATACACCTGTCTGTGTTCGATTCCTCCCTCTACGCTCTGACACATAATCCCCAAGGCTTCCCTCTCTCGTTTCTTCCTTGTCAGCCACCATAACAGCCTAGAAAACAGGAGGCAAGACAGAGAAAGAGTAACAGGGAGTCTGTATAATGTGTGACTGAAACGAGCAAAAAGAAAAGCAAAGAAAGAGTGCGAGAAATACACATGCAGCTCCCTCTGGTTTTTCTCCCCACTGGATGGATCACGGCTCCAGTTCGAGCAAGTCAATCCAGTAGTGTTGGCGCAACAGCACCTTTCCTTTGCTGCAGTACAGCGTCTTTTTTACAAGTTTTATTCTGGGCAAGAGAGAATCTCTGTTGCAGAATGTTTGGGTGTTTTTTCGTTGGCTGATTGATGCCTCCACATGCCCACAGTGCATCTCAGCTGCTGAAAACACCACATCATGATGCAAATTTATTCAGGGACCAGCTGCTGTGTCAAGATGATTCTGCAAAAGACATCCTTGAAAGTTTTTAATGAGCTCACCGTTGTGAATAATGGGGACGGAGAGGTCACAGAAGTCAAAGATGGTACGTGCGTGGTGTGTGCTTGCATGTGTGGCGTGGGTGTGTAGGTCTCTTTGCTGTATAATATATGCATTCATTTATGTCTGTCTTGACAGTCAGCATTTAAGAACACTCAGCAGGAGGCATCTGAGCAGGTAACAAGTCATTATCTCATCAGGTCGAGAAAGAGAAATAGATCATATGAGAGCACACACACACACACACACACACACATACACACAGAAATTGACAGTATCTAGGTCAACAATGTGTGACCTGTAGACTGGACCTTGTATTTGATGCATAATATTGTATTTGAGTGGCAACTTAAGAGATTTGTGGAAAAGCAAGAGGATTAAAACCCCGTTTTATGGAGAACAGTTACGGAACTGCCATGAATAGCTTAAACAGCTTCTACTGGTCATGAAATGATTCTGGAATAATTATGAAATGTAACATGACACATCAGAAATCTGTTGTTTTGCTAACAGCCGCTACCTGTGTTCCTCACACAGGGGTTTGTTTGTGACGGTGTGTTCAGTCTCCTCTTTCATAGATTCTCTTCTCCTGGGTGAAAAGTAAGGAAATGTATTTTGCATCCAACATTGTGATCAGCAGGAGACGGGGAGATCATGTTGTGTTTGTTTGCACTGAAATCACCAGGCATCCTTTTTCTGTTATTCTAGCTGCAAATGGTGTGACATTATTACTTTGAAAAATTGTGATTTCAGAACACTTCCTTTGATCAAATTGTCACGAAACACATACATATAACTACAAACTACTGTAATCAAGAAGCGGTGCTAGTGGCTTAACATAAACTGGTCTCAACGTAAACCAGCATCCTGTTTTTTTTTTTTAGGTCGGCGCAACATTGTATTAGAGGTACTGTTAGGCAGAGCATCAGCTGATAATGGCCTCAGGTGGTTCAGTCCAACATGATCATGCAACGTGACTAAACCGGCTAACCTCTGAACCACCTCACCACTAATTGATACAATTACACTGTCAGCAGCTGGCAGACTAGAAGGCCGGAATCCAACTAAATGGATTGTTTTTCGCTTGTCTTGGGGGAGGGGCTGTAGGGAGGAGAGGACCCCAACCCCTCCTCCTTTTACAGCCTCATTTTGCTGATTCAGCCTTGAATAAGGTGAAGGGTCACAACTCAGGACTTCAAAATTTGGATGAAAGTCATCTTAAAATCCAACGAATGTCTTAATTCAAGTTATACAAATATTCTAAAGCTGTAATAAGAGATTTTTGGCCACTTGAAACCAACAACATGAAAACAACACAAACATGTTATCACCTTTTAAATTAGTGAACATTTGCCTATTTACACACCTAACAGACACTGAGCAACATTATCATTCTCTAAGCCCAGTGTTCCCTCTCTTTTAGCTCTGTTTTTGATCTCCACCATCTCCTTAGGGAAATATCTGGCTCTTTAGCTGCCAATGCTCCACTACGTTCGCCAGCTTGTGGCCAACTTTGCCTTTTAGAGAGCAAAATCAACACTACAGCTGCGAAACTGAACCAAAACAGTAAAGTTGTGGGCCAAAAAAACAAAACATTGAGCTAAAAAAAATGCCAAAATGTCTCAGCAGCTGCAGAGCCAGGTGATAAATCTTTGCGGGATTGTGACAACAAGCGACCCCTGTCACATTCACCGTCCTAAGATTCTTTGTTAATATAAAAATATTGATTAGAGGAGCTTTAAGGACTCACTCTTAATAACTTATAATTTAGTTAGCAACAATATATTATCCATTTCTTGGACCTAAGCCTAAATCATAAGGATGTTCATTCACTCACAGATAACAATGGATGTTCTGTACAGTGCTTCAATTTATTAAGTCTTCAGTGTTACAAAAATGTACAATTTGTATAAACACTATTGTTATAGTAAATGAAACTTAACCTCTGTGGCCATGAAGGGAATGCACTTAGGATTACTGTTCCATGGCAATGAAATTTAATATCATCTGGTGGCTCCATCACCACTGAAAAAAAGTCTCTCTGTCCAGCACAAACACAAAACTGTGGAATAAATATTGTGGGAAGTATTCATACATCGTGGAACAAAAACAGCTATTTAGTTAGGTATAATCTTGTGCAAGCTTGTGAAAGAATATAAAGACATTTTAAATTGTATTCTACATTTTTCTTCACCGTATACCTGCCACATTAATGTTAATGTGTTCGTATATTAGTCCTACACTTAATGGGCAAATGTCTTGTTAGAAATCTTTAAAACACATGTAGAAAAGCACTTAGTGAAGACTAACTGATAAGGTTTCCTTTAAATCTGTATCTTAAGCTTTCAAAGGGCAGCGGAACAAAGAATATGTCAATACTGCTTCAATTACTATGAGCAAATCCATTTCTCCTGACCCTCAGGCCGTGTGTAATTGTTGTTTTGTTGGCACCAATCGCTTTCCCATTTAAAGGGGCCATTAAACTTGGAAGTGTCTCAACAGTGGATAAATCTCTTAAGGTAATGTCCACAGTGTGAGCCAAGAGTTCATCTCTTTCTGTTCCTGTTGTGCTTCACCATCTTCTTCCTCTTCAGGATCATCTCGTACAGTTTCTCCAGGCCCGGCTGAAGTCCCTGGCCGTTCACGGCGCTGCAGCTCTGCACGTGATGCAGCGTGTACATGCTCAGTTCGTGGACAGAGAGCAGCTTCTCCACCTCGGTGACAGACAAGGCCGACTCCAGGTCCTGTTTGTTGGCCAGGATTAGCACGGGGACCCCCTGGTTCTCTGAGGTGCGGGTGATTTTATGGAGCTCCACTTTGGCCTCCTCCATCCGCTCCAGCTCGGTGGAGTCCACCACAAACACCATCCCATCCGTCCGCCGGGTGTAAGACTTCCACAGAGGGCGCAACTTCTCCTGCCCGCCCACATCCCACACCTGGAAGTTTATGGCCCGAGACGTCCCGACTGCCACTTTGATCTTCTCCGTGTTGAAGCCCTTGGTGGGGATGGTTTTCACAAACTCCTTCAGCTTGAGCCTGTAGAGCAGGGAGGTTTTACCGGCCGAGTCCAGGCCGATAACCACCACGTGCAGTGACTGGAAGTTTGGCAGGAACGGCGTGTTAGGAGCAATATCAGTCAGCTGGTTCCCCATGATTCCCAGCCAGCGATTCACACCTACTTAAGTGAGGTGAGGCGAGGTGACAAATTCCTGTTTTAATCCTTTTTGTAGGAGATTGGCATGTGCTCCCTGTCCTCAAAGGCAGATGGGATCAGATGGTGTGGAGACCTTATCAAAACACACACACACACACTGTGAGTTAATATTTAATGAGAAGACAATGGGTGCTTAAGGAATGTGTGTTTGCAATCCAAGTGCTATTTCACAGAAGAGACAGTGACAACAGCTAGAGATGATTATCAGAGGAAGAACATTTAAAAGCGCTTGATGCAATTTCAGCCAATCAGCATGGTAGTTCCTGTCATGTTGCCTTTATTGTCCCACAATTTATTCCACCCAAACTTGGGTCACTTCAAATTTTCTTTGAATCGTATAAAACAATAAACATGTTGGGGTTTTCAATGCCAAATTACAGAGCGCACAACAGTTAATTAGGTGTCTGAGGTTATCTTAGTTTCTTATTTGCTGAGGCTAATCCTCTTAAGGCTGCTAAACCTGAAGGACTTTTCTTGCATGGGGCAGATTGATTTCAGTGCAGTGGATAGATAATATGTATTCACCGGTTCACTCTGCCAACTGTCTATGAGGACTGCTGCTGCAGAACTAATCCGGTTGTTGTTGACATCCTGATACCCATCAAACAGCTGCCTCTGGACAGAATACAGCCATTGCATGTTTACAGGAAGATGTTATTTACTTATGACCCTGAAAATCATCATACTGCATCATATAAGATGCAGCGTCATTGCTTATAGAGGCAAAATGTCCTGTCATGCTTGTGAATTGGGGATTTTATTACTTCATTGTATTTGAAATTATTCTATTGGGAATAATCCACCTTAGTTTTCCTACTCTCCTGCATGAAACCTGCGCATCTAGTTTGGATTATGTGTGTTTTTTTTTTATGAGGTTTCATTTGTGCAAATGAGTTAAATAACTTATTATTACTATATTATTCTACCAATAGAGCCTGTAAGATGAACTTTAAAGGATTACAGAATGAACGGTACTAATAAAATAATAAATATGCATGCAGTTTACATAGCATGTAAGAATGCAAACATTAAACTGAGACTCTGTCCTCCTCCTCCGTGCACATTAAAAACATTCATACCTTTCTAAACGCGCGGTGACAACATCATCCACAGGAAAGAAACACATCCATAGTCGAAACAAACGGTGTTTGTCCCGTCGGTCACATCCGCTCCTGCTCTCCTCCAGCAGCACTGAGCAGATCTGGAGAGACTCGACTGCACGGCACCTAAAGGCTGGGTGACGTCACGGCCACCTGGACAGGCTAAACCACGCCCCCTGCCGGTCGGCGGCGGCGGCACATAACCAATCCACACTTGAGTGAGAATAAACAGTATCTTAGTGTTTCACTAAGCTGCTGTTACTTCTGCAGGTTAATTGGTCTCATCTAATGATTTTAGGATAAAATGTCTGAAATATCTTTAGTGGGTAAATATGAATGTAAGAGCAAAAAGCACCAGCTTCAGATGTCAGCCGCTTTCCACTTTCTTGACTCACTGCAGGATATTTGCTGATGTTCAGTAGAATCCATTCTTCTCTCTGCCTGTGCAGGGTCTCCTGTGCCAGTGGCAGCCACACAACCCCAAAGCAGAATATTTCTACCCCCATGCTTAACAGTTGGCAGAGGCAGTACTGTGTACATTGTTACCTAACAAAGCAATGGCTCCACCATGTGTCCACTCTCAAGCCCTTCAAGACCAGGAGCACAATGTGGGGTCTTCTTGTAGAGCCTTTTGTTTTTCTACACTTTGGCATTATATTGACTCAGAGATGACATTTTAATCTGTACTGGGGTGATAAATATAATATCTATGAGGTCATTCTGAGTATGCTCAACTAGATTTGTCCAAATAAAATGTTGTTTTTTTTATCAGAGACGCAAACATTTAGTCTGCCCACACAATAAAACACTTTTTATTGGATTTTAATCCATGATCATCACAGTTTAGCAGCCAGTTGTAGAAGAGGTACTCTAATGCATGACTTGATTAAAATACCACAATGTAAAAATGCTCACTTGCATGTAGAAGTCCTACATTAAAGAATGTTACATAAGTACAGAAGTATTGTCAGCAAAACATACTTCAAATGTAAAAGCTCTTATGTTGCAGATAGTTGTTATTATTATTAGTTTTCTTATAATATTAGATTATTATTACTGATACATTAACATGGAAGCAGTATTTCAGTGTTGTAGTTGGCCGTTGGTTGTAAAGGAGATATTGTAATGACTATAGTTGAACCTATTGCAATGAATCTTATTTAATAAACCTACTATACATTTATATGTAAAATCTCAGTCTCCAAAGTAACAAGTAACTAAAGCTGTTTAATAAAGGCTGTGGAATAAAAACGTATATATAATTATATATAATATTTCCCTCTGAAATGTAGTGGAGTAGAAGTATGAAGTAGGATAAAAGTCCACCTAAATTATAGTAAATATTCCCCACTACATCTTTTGAGAAAATGATTGAGTCAGTTTTATTTAAAGCTTAATTTACTCATATCTAAATAATTCAGATGTGATATGTTTTTCAGTCAGTCTAGACTATCCTCGAAACAAAACTCATTTTATAGGAACTATTTGCACAGTAGAAAGTAGTTCCTATAAAAAACTGTTCACAGTGAAGTCTTTGGATTATCCAGATGATAACATTGCTGGAAATAGAGTTTTCAATGTTGTGATATCGCAAAATCTGAACAAATACAACCAAGATGAGATGCATGGCCAGAAACCACTGGGAGTATGTGAGAAGAAGTTAAGGTACAAGACGTAAAGAAATTGTGACATAGCTGGATACATAATGGTAGTGACTCTCATGAAGTCATTATGGATTATTATATAAACTGGAAACTGAATTGAGTATGCACAAACTGTTTTGACTGTTTCTATTCAGTGGAAAAAAGCTCCTCTGCCACTGAATCTTTGTTTGGAATTAGTTCAGTATCACCAAGTGAAAAAATAAAACTCTTACAAAACCTTAAATGCCACAGTTTAATAAAGTGCAAATGAAAAAAGACAAAATTATCAGAAATTAACATCCTGTTTACACAATGTGTGGCATCCTGCCCAAAAAAGTAAGCTGTTGTGAAATTAGTTACATTTTTACAAAATGTACATGGTTTAACATGAAAATACAGTTTTAACACTTTGCATTTCAGAAACCGCTTGTTTCACACAATTTTATGAGACTAATTTGCCTGCAACACAGATTTACAGGCAGATCTCAAAGAAAACACATTCATTCAACATAGAATAAGAGTATTTGAATAATCTATCTACAGTATATTTTTAAATTACAACTTTGTAGTGACTGATTAAAAACTTCAGGTATGCTAAAACAACATACAGAATAAGATTGGATGCATTTTCGCAGACGTTATCATTCACACATTCACATCCTATACAAAGTACAATGCAGCCAGAATATTCATTATGTCACACTTTGGTGTTTTTCATTTTGGTTTCATCGGCTTACAGGATGTGGGATCGTTGAATTGGTGCCACAATCAATATATTCAAACGTGTTCATAGACAGCTGCTCCGTGTGGGAGAGATAGGAGATATTCATTGTCATTCTGCAGGAAAAGAGAATTAAAAAAACAGTGAGAGTCGGTTGGAGCCGGTATCTGCTTTGTCATGATTTTATAAGGTTTTAAAGATGTACTGATCAATTTTTTTATATTAACAATGTGTCAAATATCTGTGTGAAATGTGAAAGGATTGGATCGTACTGATGCTGCAGTTCATCTCAACTCTGCGTTTTAGCATCTTTTAGTCCTTGTTTTAGTTTTCGCAAACCAGAAACTCCACTCCCAAAAAAAACTAGCTTCTAGCCACAACAAGCAGCAGATAAACCAACTGAACACCACTTCCCCAGCACCAAATAGCAGACAGATGAAGCTAACTGCTGGCTGGTGAACATAGTCAAGCATTTAGCAGTTAAACAACCTGATATTCCCCTCAGGAGTTGGTAGAGACCAAAAACAGAGCTAAAAGACAGGGAATATTGTGCTAACATCCACCAGGTGCACACAAACACATCTCCACACGGACTAATGTGTATGCTGGTGTGTTAATAACTGTCACCATAACAACTTCATAAATTTATAAAGTCAATACTTAGTTTTCAGCCTCCAAGTGCCCAAAAAAAAAATGAATGCAGCAGCTTTAAGATTAAGATTCAACTATTAACAAGAAATACTATGTCATACAGTGTTACAGTATATATAACTAAAATAGACTGTGACAAACACTGGGTGGTCTGCACTTTAAAAACAGGAAATAATATATTGTGGCTAGTTTGCAGTGTGTAGGTGTATAACATAATAATTTTTTTTAATTTTTACTGAAGCTTAATTTTCATTGTGGCCTCTGGTTTATTATGTGTGGCCAATACAAACTGACTGAAGGAAACCTCAGCAAATACTGACAGTTTAGTTTGCACAAAAGCCACATTAACAAATGTAAATGTAATAGTGTGTTCAGTAGTTGTACTGGACTGATCAGTCTAGTCAGCTTAAAGAAAGGTACTCTGCCATTTATTTGCATTTAGTTGCATCTTGAACTCAAATGAGAGTAGTTTTTTTGAGTGTAAACAAAACATTGACTCCTAAAAGCAAAGCGTGTCTTTATGTTATCACAACCTTTGTGTTATCTCGAAGGAACATTTCAGATTTAAAAGATTCAGCTTCGAAGAATAAGGCCACATTTTAAAGATAATCAATTTTTGCGGTTGTGGTTTTCACAACCCTGCCCTGCACAAAGTGATGCCTTTAAACAGAATTTGAGATGTGCTAAAGCGCCAGCCTCTTCCTCTAAATTTCAGATCGACACTTACTGCAGCTCCAGAAATAGTGTGTGAATCTTGATAGAGGTCGATTTGCAGTAAGTGCTGAAAGAGATAAAACAGTTGATGTGTGGATATGTGCCGAATTCATACATGTAAACAATAATGCTGGACGTAGTGTTATATCATTCTGGTTTCAAACTTACTTTAAGCCTTTATCCATGATGGGCAGGTCAACTCGAATGGTGTACTGCAGAAGTTAAATACAGAGATGTAAGAATATTACATATCAACAATATATTTTCACGTGAATCCACCTGGAAAACTCACAGATTTCTGTGATCTGGACTGGATGGCGGTCATGTTCGATATCTTGGTCTTGCCCACAACTATGTCGGTGACCAAACCCTGCACGTTAAACTCAACGATCTGAACCGGGACAAAGTTGTTGTTGGTGATGTTGATGAGATTCTAGAGGAGAGAACACACACTGCAGGTAAGATGAAAAACAACAACTAAACTGTATCTATCATTAAAAAAGCCTCAGTGAACTTTGTCCTCACATAACTTCAGCAGCTATCTACAGGCTGTCATGTGAAAGCAATTCAGACGGTTCCTTGTGTTTTGACACGCCCAAGAAAAACAGCTACTCAGTGAGTTCAAGTACCGAAAATAGAAAGCACACAGTATAACATACTGTATATGTGGAATGATATATACAGTCTGTCCTGTGTTGAATAATCTGTACATTGACTTCCTTTAAATTGCTGCTGCTAGTTTATAAATCACTAACAACCTCGGGCCAAAACAACCTCTCTGATATGCTTAATGAATATAAAAGATTTAGGGTTACTTACTGTATTACTGCACTAGAATTGCAATGAAACTGTATTTCTTGACTAATATTTTTGTCTAAATTCATTTTATTCCATTTCAATTAATATTATTTTATTTGTCACTGTGTTTTAAATGTTGCTAATGCTAAAGCTATTGCTTTTCTCTTTCTTAAAGGAATAGTTGCATATTTTGGGGAACAAAATGCTTATTTCACTGTCTTGACGAGTGTTGGACGTGATGAAAAAATACCATTCTCGTGTCTGTATGCTATGAAGGACAGCCAGAACACAGTTGGCTTAGCATAAAGATATAATTAATATGCGTGCAAAACAAATTATAATCAGTATGAATCAATTTGAGCTTGTAGGGCTGAATATTATGCTGTAGCTTCTTTGACATGTATGACAGCAGATCAATCCCTGCACATACTTACAATTGACAATTACAAAGTGATTTTGATTCAGCAAAGAGGCAGGCACAGATTTACATGTAACAAGGGCTGTAACTCTATTATTAGTATTCCTCTTGCCTACCGTGACCTCCATATCAACTGTGTCTGGGGTGAAGTAGACCATGACTGACAGCACAGACACGGGTGTGAGGGTGATGCTCCGGGGGAAGAGGAAGAAGAGGATCAGACAGCAGAGCAAGAGACACACGGCCATGGAGATGCACACATACAGCTTCCTGAAAGGCAACACAAATGTGCGAAATTAAATCACATTAAAGGTCCAATGTTTTACACTTTCCCTTTGAAGTGTTGATCCATAAGAAGATATATTTGTGGTTTTAAGAACCAAAAACCATCTCAATGTAGTTTTACATCTCCTCTCTCAGGCTTCTCTCTGGAGCTCTAGTAACAACAGGTCAGTGAGCCAATCAGAAGAGAGGAGGCTCTGAGCCTCTATCTGCAATATTTCCATCTAAAATATAAAATACAAGTACCTCAAATTTGTACTTGAGCACTAAAGTAAATGTACTTTAGGTACTTTCACTGCACACACACATACACATGTATTCCTTACGTGCGTCTGGGTTTCAGCCTCACATCATTGCATGGTATCACAGCTACCAGCTGGTCTTCATGTCCTGCCAACACATAAAGACAGAGGGAAATAGCAGTGTCTTCCCAACTATTGTTCTTACCACAAAACTGATGTGAAAGTGTCTGAAACAGACTCAGCTGCACATTTGTGTCTTTCAGTTTGACTTGGTTCCCTTATTGTTACATGTGAAATGAAACAGCTACATTGAGGATGAGGAAGGTTCACATTTTGCATGGCAAAAAACCAACCTCTGGGAATTCGTCCGGTCCCGCGACATGTGGGACAGGTGTCTCCTGTTGAGTTTCCATTCGTGGAGCCATATGAAGGAAAGTGCTTCAGTGTTTTACCCCTCTCCGTCCCCACTGTCAGATCAGGATCCTCTGAGATTGAGCTGTGATGTCCTTGTGTACCCATGACGTTTCATCGAAAGAAAAAGTCCAGTCTAAATGAGAAAAAGCAGAGACC
Source organism: Seriola dumerili (assembly GCF_002260705.1). Lineage (NCBI taxonomy): Eukaryota > Metazoa > Chordata > Actinopteri > Carangiformes > Carangidae > Seriola > Seriola dumerili. The sequence continues at coordinate 3,429,789 of NW_019174323.1, forward strand.
ACAAAGGCTGGAAAAAGCACCTAAAACTCAATTAAGCTTTACAGTACGTGTAAACCCACTGCAGAATTTCCACATGAATCCATTTCTGTCCTTCCTGAGACGCTTCAGTCACCTTTGATACCAGACTCTCTCACAAACCTTTAAATGACCAATAAAATCTTGTTCTTGACAGGATGTGAGCAGAGTCAGCAGGGTGGGAGTGATAGAAAAAACACATTACTATATAGTTCTATTGCAACTTATGTGTATGTCCAAGCAGCTTCTGGGAGCTCAGATGTGATAAACAGACATCAAGCATAGTGACTATTCTTTCACATATTCTGGATTTTACCTCAAAAGTACAACACTACCTCTAAATATCGCCTGTCCTGTCCAGTTTCCAGGTGGATGAAACACATATATGAAGGCTTTCCACCGGCCGTTTCATGTATTGATCCAATAATGACAAATTATTGTGGAATGTGATCATATTTCAGTGGAGGCTGAAGCCCTGAATCATCCTGCTTCCACAATGGCTGCTATGACACAACATTTTTAAAGAATGAGTTGTTATACGATCTGGAAACATTTTACAGTAATGTAGTAAGAGTAAACAGAGTGGATGCAGTTTATTTTTTTTATTTAGTCAACTGGATAGTCTATACAGTGACATAAAAAACAGGTTTATTTTTACTCTTGCATGTAAAAGTCACGTGTGGTTACAAAAACAGTCTAAATTTGAAAAGACAGATTTAGACCCCATCCACCTTTTTCCATGAGGAAGCTAAACTGGTTTGTTTACTGTGCTGCACAGTAGCTTCACAAACATGCCGCAGGCCTTCATAGAAGTACACTATTTATAGTGAACTTATTTTAATGTGAATTATATTATAATTTAACATCATTTAAACACAATTCATAACTGCCAGAACTGGCTCGGCTGCAGTTTAAACTTCCTCCAACATCAAGGAGCAAAGTACCTTTGTTATAAAAATTAAAATTGAGAATATTTCCTGTAAGGACCTACATGCAAACTGCAGCTATATTCATCTCAGCCTACATTTTAGAGACCTCACTGAACAAACCTTTAATAAATCAATGTGTGATCATTATTCTGCAACAGTGGAATATAATTAAGTACATTTATATTCAACTATTATGCTTTTAGGCTACATTGTGCTTCTACTTCAGGGGAAATATTCTACTTTTTACGCTTTATTTACTAGTTATTCTACAAATGAACATTTCCCATAGATAATAAATCATAATCTTACAGGTTAAACTACTAAGTGTATAAATGTTGGTTGTCAGATTTATGCTGCTGTCGAAAACAGTGAAATATGGCCTGTCACACTTGAGCGGGACATGTGGGCGAAAAGTCGTCACGCATTAGTTCAGCTGACGGCAGATCAGCTTCCTCCTGCGTACTTACCTCCAACACGACTTCAGTTTGGCTTAGAGTCCAAATATCATCCAGTGTAAAGAGAGTAGCTGCTGCTCCACCGCTGGTTTCTTTAGGGGTTCAGTTTGAAACGCTGCATTGATACTGATAAGAAGCTACAGATACCACTGTCTGTACACAATGAAAATCCGAAGGGAGGATCACTTCCTTCTTCTTGAAGCGGCAGGTCCGTGAAGGCAGCCTGCAGTGTCAGATCACATGAGCTGCTTCAGAGTGACTTTCCTTCCTTTGCACAGTAGCTGTTGCAACACACGTCTAGGCACATTAGTTAAGATAAACTATTGAATCCAAATGTAAAGCCTGACACTAAAGCCATTTTATCGTGGAATCTTATTTCAGCATGTAAACACGGCACAGCACGGCCAGAGGAACCTGGGGTGGCGCCATGGAGGGAAAAAATTGCTTGTTGGGCCCCTTTCGACCCCGACCCCTCGCCTTGTGTCCTCTGTGCATTGTGTATGTGACCTGTCATCGATAAGTATATTGATTAAGTACATTACACACAGCAAACTATACATACCCCCGGAATACTGAAATTTTGAAGCAGTTTAAAAAAGGTTATGCAATGGAATTAAAAATGTATCCCTGTCGCAACATTTGAAAATTGCTGATGATATAAATAAAAAATCACACCATCACTCATTGATTATTTTTTTAGTTAAACATGAATTCCGAATGACTTCTATTACTTCTATATGACTATTATTATTATTATTATTATTATTATTATTATTATTATTGACATTTTTTTTATTTTATCATTACAATTCATTCTTTTGGCCACAGTAATCATGTAGTGAAAATCTAATGACTAGAATTAAAACATGAATATAAAAGTAAAAATATAGATAAGTGGTTCCCAACCTGTGGGCTGGAGCCCACTGGTGGCAGGCGAAGGTATTGCAAGTGGACCGACAAATCATTTGCAAAACAATACAAATTTTGGTTTTAAAAGTTTTAAAACAAAATGATCTTCAAAACATTAAAAAAGTTAAAAACTCATTCCCTCATGAGACAATTGAGTGCTAACAATTTACAATGCAGTACGTGGAGCACACAGTAACCTGTGTACCATGTTGTTAGCCCAGTACAGACTGCCCTGTATGTAAGACATAGTGTGTGCAGTATGTCACGACCCACATATAGACATTTCTCATTAATAGACAGTTGGAGAGACAAGAGAGATGTGCAAATAGTTTATTGGCGGATTGACAGTAGAAGGGTATTTCATGTATACACTCTGTGGCAGAAGAATAATTTGACAAGCATAGTAGGTATATTCTGAATTATTCTCTAGAGCATGAATTTTCAGAAATAATGGAAAATTGCCAACATAAGAAAATATGGTTCCAGAATCCTCAACCGCACACACACACACACACACAAAGAGAAATGATTCAAACTAACATTAACTTCCATCTATACACACACACCACAAACAATGTCAAAATCAACGTGTATTTCAGTAAACTAAAACTCCTCTTTCATGAAGGCAAATTAATGACAGAAAATATACTTGGTTCCACTAAGAGTTTATGGAATGTGTTGTTAGAGACATCTAGGTTTAGGATTAGTGTTAAATGACAGTCACTAGGTTTTCAGTTGGTGGTTGTACGACGGAGTTTTAGGGCTAAATTGTGGAAAAGAAAAAATCTGATTTTTAAAGAATAAATTTGTAAGTTTACAAGAAAAAAGTTGTAATTTTATGGGGAAAAGTCATAATATTTTGAGAGAAAATGTAAAATTTCAAGAGAAAAAAAAAATTTTTTTTGGGAATATTACAAGCAACTAATAAAAAGGGTGAAGGGACAGTCAGTTGCAGCCTGAGCTGCTTCTGGCAGCAGCTGTTTGTCTGTCTAACAATAACATAGACTCAGTTTCTTGCACAATCTTTTCAATGTCCTGGTGCTGATGATGAAGTGATGCTAAAACAACACCTAACCTAAAATTCTAACTTCATTTTTAATTCTTCATTCTTGTAATATTAGATATATTCTTGTGATATTGTCATATTTTTTTCCTCAATGTGGCCCACTCCATCGTATGGTTGAATGACGATACGTGAAAAAAAAAAAAAAAAATTCAGGCAAGGGGGTTCAACGGGTTCAACGATGACGCGAGGCGGACTTTTTTTTTTTTTTTTTTTTTTTTTTTTTAATTCCACTGTGACTTTGCTAAGACACAAGAACACGACTCGTCTCTAAAGCCTCTACCTGTCATGCAGGTGTCTTCTAAAAAGCAGTAGAAAACATCTGAAGTCTGAACGGTGAATCCGTTCAGACAAGTTTTGTATACATTCCACATGTCAACGTCTAAAATAACAGTACTCTGATACAGAAAAAGATTGCATTGTTTAGGCAGATTTCACTACGATAATCAAGAGAAAGGTCATAAATATCTGTTTGTTGTTCCTACTACTGCACTGCTGACCCTTAAACACCCAGAAGATCCACGTAGCTTCAGTAGCTTCGTCTTAAATGAGAGCTGGCTCTTCAGGACGCTTTACGACATTCCACGATATTCACTTTCACTGCTCTATTTGTGAGAAGATTCTAGCCAAGCCCTGACAGAAAGACAACTATTTTTCAGCGCAGAGGAAGCAGCTACAACAGCCATACAAACACTACAATGAAGAGCTGAATTACACACTTTCCACCTGTCAAAACTACAGTCCCTACTCTCCATTTTGACCAACACAATAAAGCTCTATGGCCTCAGGTAAACAAGGCATGGCGAAGGTTAACCACTATCCAGAATAATTTACAAATGTGTATATATATACGGTTCATTTCATCCGAAATGTTGAAGCTAAATTAAAGGCAAAGGCAGGAGAAGCCGTTCACAAATGCTCGTTTCATTCTAATCAACAGCGTTCAAGAAATAAATGCTCCTATATCATTTTTGATCCATGTTTTTTTTTTTTTTTTTTTTTACATATATTTCAAGTGGCATTTTTGTCCTGTTGGTCCAAATAAAACTATCCACCCTTTGAGAAATCAATCAGTTGCATGAATCATAAATAGGTTTTCTTTGTCTCTTCTTTAAATAACTCAAAAATAAATCCAGAGGCTGGAAAGGGTGAGAAAATAATCTAAATATTCTCATTACATTTAAGTTTAAAAGTCAAATAAACTCCCTCCCGTCACTCTTTTACAGTAGCTTTCCTTCACAGCTTTCCCTCCCTCAGCGCTGGGCTTCCACGGCTTCCTTCTGGCTGTCCTCTGCCATCTGCACCAGCTCGTTGACGGTGTGCAGCAGGCTGTAGCCGTGCTTCCTCAGCAGCCGCTGGTTGAGCCGCTGGTCTCTGAAGCCCATCTCCAGCAGCATGGCCATCATGGAAGGGTCCTGTCTGGTGGCTGGGTCGATGCCTCGCTGAAGGGGAGGAAGAAAAACGGGTTAAGAGGAGAGTGCTGCGCAGTTGTTAAATCATTTTATTTGACCACTTAGAGGCAGTGGAAACAAGCTGCAAACATAACACTGACCTACTGTCATCTTCTAAAATTGTTATGGTGAACATGTTAGCTCTCTTTTAGCTCTGTGCTTGGTCTCCACCAACTCCTGAGGGAAATATCTGGCTCTTTAGCAGCTAAATGTTCACCAGCTAGTTGTTAGCTTTGACTGTCTGCTGTTTGGTGCTGAGCGGGTGGTGTACAGTGGGTCTTTACAGCTTTTACTCTGCTCCCTGGGGTTAGAGATGACACAATGAGAGTGGCGACCTTGAACCAAAACAGTAAAGTTTTGCCGGAAAACCAAAACAATGAGCTGAAAGACACGAAAACGCCTCACAGGTCTACTGGGAATGTGATGTCTCAAACACCAGTTCTTCCTATGTTGATCACTTTTTTGGAGGAACAATATATTTTGGTGTGTTTATGTAATAAAGCACTGACTCATAACTCTTCCTGTTGCACATTGGCTACATTTCAAAAATGTAGATATGAAGGTTGCTGTGTGATGTACCTGTATTGAACAGTTTGGTCCAGTGAAGAGAGCCTTATAAGCGGACGCTGCCACAGAAAGGGCTCCCTTGACAAGCCCCTCTGTGATGCCTCCTTGGCCCCTGGTGCAGAGACAGAGATGTGGTTACACTGGGTTGTGTAACAGTATTACAAAGAACAATGTGTTCCAGTTTGCATCATTGTCACAAAAAGGCACAAACAGTAGATAAAATGTCAGTGTAGGCAAAGATGTTTAGACTAAACTGCAGGATTTTCCTTCACTAGAGTGAAGCGGATCAAGTTTTACTCTTGTTATGTTTCACCTTGGCTGCAGCGCGTTGCTGGGTCTGGGGTTGTATGTCTCAAAGGCACTGGATGCTGAGCCTGCTGATCTGGACAGACCAGATGACACTGCAAAACAGATAAGGAAATAACAACACACGCATACGCACACACACGCGCACACACACGCGCACACACATGCGCACACACACACACACACACACACACACACTAATATTAGAGGCTTTTGCTGAACAGCAAAATCCTGAAAGCCTGTGTGCTGCCTGACTTCCTCTCTTAAAAACAAAGGGAAAAATGTGTTTCCTTTCTCAACTCAACAGAACCAGCTACTCCTCAAATGACTACATTGCTAATTCAGGTCAACAAAGTGAGTAGTTAAACACACTGTAGTTAAACTCATTTTAAATCTTATTTATGTTTTGCAATATAGCGGCTGAGTAAAACTGCTGTAGTGGTTCGTGTGCCAGTACGTACTGTGACACTAATGTGCTTATATCCAGTGATTCAAATAGTAAAACTCACCATTTAGGTGGACCCTTGGTTGGTGTGGCTCATAGGGTTCACAGGCTGGAGGACTGGGGTCCTCTGCCAGGTACAGTGCCTCAGACCTGAAACGCAAAGTAAATAACCTACAATTGAAACATATAAAGGCTGAAGCAAAGAGATTAAAATGAAAATGGAAAAAGCTTCATTTTGAGGTTTTATTAAAAATCTAAAACCAGAAATGAATATGCGCCCATTTTAAATATTAGAAATGTGAAAATATAGTTGTTACACTGTTGAAAATAGTTAAAAAAAGACACAAATTCTGTTGTTTCAACATCAAGGGATCCTGTCCAACCTGCATCATATCATATTCCAAGCCTTTTTCCCCTGCAACTAGACCCTGATCTGAGCCTGAAAAACATAAATTAACATTAATACTGGGCTTCTACAACTTCTGGCACGTTTCACTGTGTATTGATAACGAGAACATAAAATCTGGCAGTAATCCAGTTTGAAATTGCAAATAATGTCATAGTATTTCCAATGAAAGTTACATAAAACTCTACCTCTGACCCCAAACTTTAATTATTACATACTGCTACAAAAACATGGAAAACCTCTGTCCACCTACACAAAATATATATAAAATATCCATAATATCTAAAATATCTCTGTTTGTTTTATGCATGCTGACAGATTTCTGAACTACAGTGACCATTTGACTGCGCCTCCCTCTAACCTGGGTGAATAGAGGGCTGGCGGGGACAGCAGCGGGGGCTCAGGCAGAATTGGCGGTGGCACCACTTCAGGGGTGAGCGTCACGGCGTCCAGAGTCTGGGAAGCACACAGCATCTGGTTCACGCTGCTGTGGATGGGAGGGGCAGGTGGAGGCCAGGTGTTCACCGAGGAATCCTCAGCAGCGACCACCTCCATCCTCTCCTGCCTCTCTCCCAGCGGCTCGGAGTTAGAATCGTCTTCTTCTTCCTCCTGGTGTACGTCTGGATCGGCTGAGGTCTCAGCAGCAGCAGCAGCAGCAGCGGTGGCGGCGGCGGCGGTGTCAGGCTGTGACATGGCGGAGCTGTACATGGATTCCCCCAGAGGACGGCTGGTGTCAAAGCAGTCTGGGAGGACGATGATGTAGTCGTCGCAGGAGGAGACTGAGGAGGTCTGGCTGCTGACCTGACACACAGGAGGATGAGATGGTGACATTTATGGACTTCATTATAGGATTATATTAGAGACAGGCCTTCATTTATAATGTTCCCCAGTTAATGTAAACTCAAATCTTCCTCCATATTTACCTGTGGTCTTGATAAATTCATCTTGCAAGATCAAGGATTTTGGGTTTTACTGCTTTTACCAACAGCTGACAGCAACAAACACTAATGATGAGGCTCAGGTTCTGAATACAGGCTGTGTGCATTTCTCTGTGGACTGAGCGCTTTGATACTTTCATAGTATTTATATAGAACCTAGACCTGCTTTATAGTCAAACAACACATGGACATCTACCTTTAGACAATATGGGACCTTTAATTCTCACCTCATCCCAGTCCTCTCTGGTTCCACCTTCCTCTTTCTCATATGGAGTATCCTTCAAGTTTTGCATGTCATCCAAAACCACGACTTCCTCATCTGTATTATCATGATGTGAACTGATATGCAGGTTTTCATTCACTGTTTCCAGGAGAAAACCTTAAAAACACAAACACCAAAATGAGCAGGCGAGGCTCCATTAATTAATTATTACAAAAGATGTGACATGCAACTGTAATCACACAATGTTTTACGTTAATGTAAAGACATTTTTCAATAAGAAAAATCAGAAGCTCTATTGGAAATAACAGAATTCAGGAAGTCATTCTCTAACCTGGCTTTGTCTCCTCATCTTGGGTGATCTGGTTGAGACCTGTGTTGGGAGGCAGAGCTGAACTCTCAAGTCTAACGGCACAGATCTCCTCATCTCCTTCTTGTGCCCTCTCTGTCTTCTCAGCCTCCACTGTTCTCTCAAAGCAAACGCTGGGACCCCGGGAGACAACTGATAACCAGAAGAAACAAACCAGAGCGAGCACCTCATTACACGGCAACTTTTAAAAAACAAAACAAATACGCTATATTTCTGAACACAGGTTTGTTGGATGATTTTGGTGATGGTATAGAATAATACAGTCCAGGGTCCTCACCCTGTGGTTTGTGGCTGCTGTGAACTCTGCGCAGGGGTCTGTGGTCGGGGGCTTCCTCCAGTGTGAGGGAGCGGATGACCGTCTCACAGAGGAACTGGGCTCCGCTGATCTCCTCCTCCCGCTCATCCTCCTGGGTCACAGGCTCCAGAGGCTCCCTCTGCTGTCCCAGTTTCACTCCTGAGCAACACACAACTTTAATTATCACACACTGCTGACAAGAAAGACAGTCCACATCACGTTCATACTATTACACACACACACTCATCTGGAAGTTTTCTGGCCCTCGACCCGTCTTACCAAAAAGTTTTCTGACCCCTGTGACCTCTGTGTCTTCTTTTATCTGTGAAGTTATGGCCTTCTCCAGTACTGGTGCATCATGGGGCAGAGGGGATATGCAGGGTGTCAAATCTACACATTAGGTAGAGCAAACAGAGCACAGTTTATTTACCTAATGTGTTAATGTTGAAGAGAAGTGTAGCCAGAATTTTAACTATAAAAGCAAAGACAATTTTGAAAGGAAGGGAGTTACACAAGAAAATTGTCTCACAGCTCATTTTACTGAAGTGTTTAAAGCATCATGTTTTGCTTACCAACAGGAGTGTTATTAGGAACCTTCTCCAACTCTTGCACTATATTTATATCCAGCAACTCAAATGACAGTAGATCCTAGAAAAGAGAAGATGCAAGAAGAATCCTAAACACAGTAATGTGGACCCTTTTCAAGTGGAAATTTGACTTGGTTTGATCATTTAGCCACAGTGCAACAGGTTTGATGAATGACAGAGCTTTGAATATGCACCTGTGCAGTCAGCAGGTCGACTGAGGGGAAGTAGTAGTCTTCATGGTCGAGGTCTACAGACCTAACCTCTGCCTCCTTCTCCACTGGCCTCACCTCCTCCTTCTGAAGCACAAACAAGAACAGCATCATTATTATCTCTACAGTGTTCATTCAACAACGGCCATTTCTATGATGATTATGGATGTTCCCCACTTGTAATTATTCTTTTTGTTGATATTTCAGTGTTTGAAAACACTCTTGAAGTACATACTCGTGTTCTACTACTTTTTACATGCACAGAACTTCTAGATTCTGGTCTCATTCGGGATCAAACCTAATCACCATGTGCATCCAGACCGCAACAACAAACAGTTTATAAGGGTAAAAGAAGAGCGAAGGGTCCCTGAACTCCAGTCTTGTCTGTTTTTAGGTTGCAAACACCACTGTGTTGTTTACATTACATTACTTTCATTATTGATTCATCTGTTTGTGTTTTATCAAATAATCATTTAGGCCATAAAATATAGAAAGTCATAATTTCCCAACACCCAAGGTGACATCTTCAAATGACTTGTTTGAGTTATAGTGATATAAAATACAAAAAACAGAAAAACTTCACATTTTCAGAACAGGAGACATGTTTGTAAATGTTTTGACTTTTACCTTGAAAACTGATGTTGATGTTTAATTGATTATATACAAAATTGTTGATGATTAGTTTTCACTAATTTAGATACGAAAGATCCACCTGCAGCAACAACTAATCGGAACTTAGTTATGTCCAATAATAAAATAATCTAGTTGTACATGTCAACAGTTGTACAGGGTGTCATTGGTTAGCAGACTTGCCAGTCTTTTGCTCTGATGTCCGAGTGTGTTGCGGCCGTCGCCGGGGTCGACCACGATGCTGCACCACACGCGCGGGCCAAACTGACACCCGCAGTGCGCCAGTCGCCAGTGGGAGGTGTACGTCCCCTCCATCACGGGAGCGACAAAGGCCACACTGACCACTCCCACTTGTCCGGGCAGCAGCAAGGGGACCGGCACCTCCCTCTTCTTCTCTGAGGCCAGGCCGAGGTTTCCCCACATGAACACTAGCTGGGTGCACGCACACACATACACAAAACACAAAATAGAAATACACATGCGAAAAGGCACAAAGACGAGAGCATGCAACCGAAGTCACACAACAGAAAGGATGTACGCAGTCAAGTGAGAGGGTCAGTCACACACACACACACACACACACACACACACACACACACACACATTCAAACAATGACAAAGACTTAAAAACTTAAACCACAGATTCAACTTAATTTAAATAATAAACATCTCAGACAGAAATACATTAGTGGTATTAGGCTGGATAAGAAATCTTAGCTGGTGTTAGTGGATAAGAAGAAGCAATGAGCTGAGTGGGGGCTCAGTGGAAGTGAAGCAGGGGGGCAAAGAGAGAGTGGGGCCTGTCCTCTCGGTGGGTGGGAGGGGTACCTTAGTCTCTGAGGTCCAGCTGATAGTGCCCGAGTTCCTCATCTTCCAGTATTTGATGAACTTGGTACCAGGCTCCAGACGGGTGCCGTCAGGCAGATTTTCATCCAGAAACAAGGCAGCCATAGTGGGCACCAAGGACGTGTGCGAGACCCCGGGACCCCTAGTTTCAAGTGTACAGAGCATTGTTGAAAATAGCCCTGGTTTCTTATAATACCCATCTCTTTTGTTCTCTACGAATCAAAAAAGCAGGACCCCAGATTTTTTTGCAGCTCAAAAGCATTTTTTTCTTAGAAAATCTATGAAGCAGCAGCAGCAGTTTTCACATTGAGGTAGTTCCAACATTTTCCACCACCCCAGAGCAGCCAGCGATACACTTATACAGACTAGATTACAAAGATGGCATATTTTGATTTCTTTTCTTGGAAAAAAAGACTTTTTTGCATCCATGCTGGGTTCGAAGTACCCAGCACTGTCGGACGCCCTTCCGAGGTGGCGCTTACTCTGGACTGGAGGCCTGGGGATCAGGGACCGGGGCAGGGATGGGACCTTGGGCTGGGGCTGGACCTGAGGCAGTTTCTGAGGCGGCAGGGGGGGGCAAGGCTGGGACCTGGGTGGATGTGGAGGCCATGTTTGTCAGGTTGGCTCTGCCTGAGGTAGAGGGCCCACTCCACTGCAGCCCCCTCTTCTCCAGTCTGAGTTTCTTCTTGATTTCCTTCACTTCGGCTCTTAGCTGCCTCCTTTCTGCTTTGAGGCGCTGTCGCTCGGCCTTGCGTACTGTCCTGTCTCCTCGCCTTGGGAACCTGGTTTGAAATGTCATCAGGAACACCTATTTGTTGACTATCAAAAGCTTGTTTTCCAAGAACAAAACACATTCACACTCATAATTCATAACTTAGCTGCTAAAGCATTTTGCAGCCCTGCTTTGCACCTAATTCTATTTATGCTTGCCTCCATTAACGTAGTGATAGCAAAAGGGCTAGCACTGCTGTTAGTAACAGAAATAACTGTTTCAACTGTCTCTGGGTTTTACCTTAACTCTCCGGACATCCCATGCTCGGGGATGGAAAGAGGAGTCTTGGTTCTCACGAGGTTGTGGCTGGGGTCATGGCTGTGTCGGCACATCTCACACAGGATGCAGGACGGGCACACACTGGCAGGGAAAAAGACAACAAAAACATCAAGATGGATTTTCATGAAGCTGCTTAAAGAACACAGAGCATGCGAGAAAAAGCATGTGACTGACAAAGAACCAACTCATAAAAGGTATAAAGGTCTGAAAGATCAATGAAAGTAAATAAATGACATGTTGAAAGCATCAGAAGGTTTTCCATGCTTACCTGCACTTGTAGGCCCCCTCAGAGGTGAGTTTGTTGCAGCTACTGCAGTTTGGGGTGTAGCCAAGGGACCCATTTGAGGTGGAGGGACCCGGCCTGGGCCCTATAGGTCCACCACTGGCCCCAGTGGCCTCGAGGGGCCCATCAGGGGATTTGTGGGTACAACACTGACCAGAGAAGTCACTGCACATCCTTTCAACCACCTCTTTCACCACCTCGTCCTTAAACTGTGAAAAAAAAAAAAGAGTTTGATTTAGAAGCTAAAAGCCACCGTCTGTCAGTCATTCATCACACTCGTATAAAGTTTTATGTAAAAAAAAAATAAAAGTTCAATGAACCTTTACCTTCTCCATGTATGATCTAAACCACATGGGAGGAGGCTCATCTTCTGGTTTGTTGCCCTTGTTATCTTTGACTGCGACCTATATCACAAAACATGAGACTCACATTAGTTAAATTAGATCATATATAAAATATTTAAGCTTGATTTATATCAATGTAGAAGAAATAAAATGTGTTATGTGACCTTAAAATAAACTGATCTGAGGCAACAATTACATCGAAATGATTTCAGAAACTATACACAGGAGCTAACAAACTATTATTCAAACTGATGCTTGGAATACGTTTTGAGATGTAAATTTCCTGGAGCTCATCAAAGCAGAAAACCCTGTAAAACCCTTCACATGTGAGAATCTATAGGGGAGAAGAAAGGGGATGAAGTGGGGGAGAAACCATTTGTTTCCTTACAGCCTCTCGCTCCGGGGTGACCTGCGTGCCCTTGTCCACGGTCTTGACCCTGGAGGGATAAGGAGGAGCGGGCCGGAGGTCTCCTTTCAGCTCCTTCACCTCCGTCTTCAGCGGGCCCCCGCAGGCCTGCCCTTTCATCTTGTACACGTTCATGTGCAACTGGTTCCCCTGCTTCTCCGCACTCTGAATGGAAAACAAGCCGCAAACACATACCACAGGAGACTGACATGACAATATGCACAATGCAAATAACACGTGTGACATATACAGAAATGTATTACATTACTATCGCAAGACTTTTAATAAAACACAATGTTTAGGATTCATTATATCAACACAGTGAAGTTGTGTTTGCCACATTTATCATTTACATATCTTTACTATTTGTAATCCTTGGTGTATTCTCTATGACTGTAACCATGTGAATGCTGCTACACTGGAACAAGTGCATATTTTTAAAGTCTTCGTGTCTTAAATATAGTCATAGAGTACAACTGAGTCTGTATGATGTATGATGTCCTGTCATATTTTCCGAAAAGAGCAACATCCATGTAATGACAAGTATTTTCTTTTCTTTCTTAAGGTATGCGGTGAAGGTTGACTGAATTAGACTCCCAATCTCTATTCTACATTCTCTATATTCTGCAGGATCTCTGCACTTATCTCTGTAAGTGACTAAGATTTGTGTGTTATGTGCCGTTATATTTAATCCATGAATCCAGCACAGCTCCAGTACCTTGATGGCTTCTTCATACTCATCTGAAACAAAAATAAACCAACAGTAAGTTGCTTTGGACAATTAAATGGTGATGGATTAATAGTTTTATTTCCTGTAATTACCGCTATAGCCTTATATTATATGTTTATGGCACATGTTTGTGTTTTTAGGTTTCGCTTTAAGGAAAATTGAGGCTGCAAGTCATGGTTATTTTCTCAATTGTTTGATTAATTATTCAGTCTATAAAATGTCTTAAAACTGTGGAAAATGTCTGTCACAATCCAAACCAAACAGAGAAAAGCTGGAAGGTTTGACATTTTTGCTTGAAAAGTTACTCAAAATGATTCATCATTTATCAACATTAAGGGCTGCAATTTATTATCAAATAATCTGCAGGTTATTTTCTTGATTATCTGATTTGTTGTTTAGTCTAGAAAATTCAAACGCAATAGTGGAAAAAACACTCAAAATTTCCCAGTACCCAAAGGGACATCTTCATAATTGCTTTCTTGTTTTGACCAACAAATTCTCTAAAACCCAAAGGTATTCAGTTAACTGTCATATAAGGCAAAGAAAAGCAGAAGGTTCTCACATTTGAGAAGCTGGAACCAGCAAATATTTGTCATATTTGCTTGAAAAATTACTGAAACAATAATGGTTACAGATCTTTTTTCCCCCAATCGTCTCATTGTTGCAGCTTTAATTTATACACTCCTTATGTTACTGTTATAACCTTGTATTAAATGTCTATCGCACATGGTAGTGTTTTAATAACTTAAATTCTACTTTAAAGTCATAACACGTTTAATAAAACACAGAAGATTAACCTCACCTTGACTGTTTATGCAAATCTGAAAGAGTGAAAGAGATCAGAATGAGTCCATGAACTTTCATCCAGCCAAAACACCATTATAATTCAGCTATAAGTGAAAAGACAAAACAGCAGTGAACACATTTATATAAACTCCGTTACCTCTTCATTGTCCTCATCAAAGTATTTCACTTGAAAGTGGTTGATCCCAAAAGATGCTTTGATCTGAAATATAGTTTAAGAGCAAACACACACCAAACAGCATGTTAGAAAACCAGGAGTTCTTTTTCCTCACACGTGTTGTGAAAACATCAATAATGGCACGTTGAGAAATGCCTCTACAGCCACCTCCTGCACCTGGGTGAACAAAAGCAGTAAAGCAAACTGGGCAGATTTCCCCTCTTCCCCTACGTATTTTGTGACGTGCTAGTCGGCTCAAAAATGAATACTTATGTCCACATTTTTGTCGCAACAGTACCGACTGTCCTTCAGGTGGTCTATTGTTTACGTGTCTAGGCCATGTCTGGGCCTGCTTCTCGCCAAACTGCGCCAGCGTTTAGCCAACACGCTCAGCTAGCAGCTTACCCAGGCTTCAACCGATTCCCACTCCAATTTGTCCAGATCCTGAGCCAAAAATCTCTTCACATTCCCCCGGAAGTTGACTTTAATAGTAACAGGGAGCCCCATGTCCGCCGTTTAGGAGCAGATAATGGCGATCATTTGCGGTGACACCGGCCTGTTTGATCCCCGTTGCCCTCGACTGTCTTTTCTTGTTTACATCGTCAGCTGCGTCTAGAAAAATACGGTGACGTTTCTTCCCCTTCCTCATGTGAGTTTCCTGGTGGTTGTTAAACCGGATTAAAGGCGCATTACCGACACCTAGCGGCTGATTGAGGTACAGGGAAAGTCAAGGAAAAGTTGGGATATTATGTATAATATTTAACGTTTTTTGCACCACCTATTGTTGTAAAACTGTGTCAGACTTTCTAGTTAAAAAGCCATAACACTATTCAAAACAGTCAATAATAGATCAATAATAATAGCTTAAAAAAAGACTATATTTATACTTATCAAACCTTAACTCAATTAAAAAGTAGATTAAATGTTTAAAACATGGCCTCAAATTTGTAAAACCTCTATTCTATTTGTGAAGACATATTTGAAAAAAAGGTAATTTCACATCTTTCTCCATCTAGACCACATCAGACCTGGATCAAAACCCACTATAGCTAGACTTGTCAAATCTCAACTAAATCAACACAGAGATGCTAAAGACTGTTTAAGACTGACACAGTTTCAGCATCAAACCAGATCCAGCCACTGAACCTAGATTTGTCAAATCTGAACAATTTAACACTGTTGAAAACAGTTTTATTCCCTTTATTCTATTTGGGAAAATATGCAAAAAAAAACAAACACATCAAACCAAGTCTGGATCAAAAAAACACTATTGCTAGACTGGTCTAAATCTGAACTAGATTAACCAAGAGAAGCTAAAGACTGTTTCCCATTTGTGAAACCATTATTCTATTATGTGTTGAATTCACCTAAACAGATTCGGGGTGATTACAGTGAGTTGGCTGTTGTTGGCTGTTTACCTCCTAAGTAGCAGCCAGTTCTGGGCCAGTTCTGGCTGTTATCCACCAGTGTCCGATTATCTTTATTATTTGTGTCCACCAAAGTTGACCTAGATGTGGAGCATCTCACAGTCATACTGTATGAGGGCCAGACTTGGGCTGAGGAACCAGGTGTATTGGATCGTTGGGCTGAATACCTGGGCCATATGTGTTCTCTGGCTTAATTCACAGCTGGGTCCTTGGCCCATGTCTGGCCCACATACAACATGATTGATACAGCATGAATATACTTCCATGGATAGGATACTGGACAGACTGACAAGCAAAAATGTCAATCAAACAGCTACAAAGTATAATGCAAAACACAAACAGACACAAAACTACCACAAATAGGCACAAAACCATCAAGAGACTCAAAATTACCACAAATAGGTGCATATTGACCACAAAGAGATGCAAAAAACGGACACAAAATGACAAGGAAGGGACAAAATGACCCTAAAAAGAGACGCATAGAGATAGCTATAGAGACAAAATGACCAAAGCCAGACACAACACGAGTACAAAGAGACAAAACGACCAAAAATTAATCTGTTTGAATCCGTGGCTCTTACTCTTATGTAGGAGGGGTATAACTCCTGCTCCTGTCGTTGCGCGATGCCAGTTCGATGACTCGCGCACGCGCAGTGAAAACAGCGCGTCATGTCGCATGTCAATATCGTCATCTTTAAGCTCACACAAGTGTGGCTGACAAGAAACAAGCCACACGTTTACAGGTGAGTTTAATGCTGTTTGGACAATCGCTCTTCGCCTATTTGACCACATAAGATGTCTTCACTCCTCAAGGTGGACAATGAAATCAAAACCAAGGTAAGACATGACTCACGGAAATCCCAGTTAAGGTTATACGACGTGTTGTTGTTGTTTGCATTTGCTCGCTAGCATGTTAGCCACATTTTGTAGCATGACGTGCTACAGCTAACGGGGGCTAATCGACCGGTTTCCCGCCTGTTAAGATACACCTGTCAAACCTTCCAACAGGTGTTGTCTCTCAATGACTTTAAGCTTCATGAGGTGTGAGGAAAAGATAGCGTTACGGCGCTCTGTGTGTAGATAACAGCTGCTTTTGGTTGACCACATGCATAAATGAAGGCCTTAGCTACCAAGTTAGCCAACTCTGACGGCGTCAAGTTACAGATTCTAATCTATATTTTCCTTCAATGTTTATTTATCGACTAACAGTTCAAATGCAGGTCTCGCATAAGTTACATATTAACTGTTAATACAAGATACAACTTAAACCTGCACACACAGACGCACATTAACCTACAACTCAAAATGACCAACATAATTGCATATGAAAATGACAAAAAATACAAAACATATGGAACACATGATATGAGAGTAAGTAATAGGATAAGTACTAGAATTATATACATAAATAATAGTTTGTGAAAATAAAATGCAAAAAGTAAAAATAATGCAGTAACTAGTAAAATGATAATAAGAGCATTTATTCAGAGAAAAAAGTCTCAAGACAAGTATTTGAATGGGCCCCACACTTGATAAAATATCCACTGCCCTTTGTGTGAAATAACCAACTTTTTAAAGTTTCAAACATAATGTCCCATGCTTTTGAGTTTTAGACTGGATTTTACTGCTTGTATTTAAAGCTTTGAATGGTCAGGTCCCTGCTTGGAACTGTGATCTGTAAAATACCTATGAGCCTGATCACTGCTTGAGATTCTCTGGAGGGTCCAGACTAACGGTCTCAAAAGCTCAGCCTGTTACTAAAGGTGACCTGGTCTTTGCCGTCCAGGCCCCTCAGCTGGGGAACTCACTGCCTTAGGATTTAAAACAGACAAACTCAATATCCTTTTTTAAATCCCCTCTTAAAACTCACTTGGCTTTTTCTTAACTGATTATATTGGTTGTAATTGTTATCATTTATCTTGTTTCTAAGTATTAGTGCATGCATGATTCAGTGGGAGGGAGGCATATTTCTTGTTTGGCTTTAGTCAAAACCAATTAAGAGGGTTAGGGTCTGTGGGACATTGTAAGATTTCAGAGGAAGTTTGCAAGAGTGATTTCCGAAACAAAAAACAACTAGGGACTGATTTTCATATGAGCAAAACATATGAAGGAGTGAGGCAGGTGCGTGTCTGCATTAGTCACAGATGGGGATCCACCTCAGGGTTAATTCTAGCACTGACACACCAACCACATATATAGAGCCCATGGAAAGGACTTAGGCCACAAAAAATCAGCTTCAAACAGGTTAATCTGGCCATGGTTTCAGCCGGTCTGATATTTGGACTCTTGTCTTATGTGTTTGCAGGTTGATGCATTCAGGGAACGTATCACTGCAGAAGTAAGTATCTGTAAATTTGTAAAGAATATTTTTGTGAGCATTGTTACACACATAGTTATCAAAACTCTTTTTTTTTCAAGCAGCACTCAATTAAATGTTTGTATTTCTTTCAGGCAGAGGACCTAGTTGCAAATTTTTTCCCAAATAAGTTACTGGAACTTGATCACTTCCTTAAGGTTAGTAACCTGTTCATTCTGCTAAATACACATTGCATAGTCTCAGATCTGTGTACATTTGCTTAGGAGTGGGTGATATGTATAAAATTCTACAAAATTCAGTTTTATATACTACACTTTCTGAGAAATCAGTTGAGAAACTCTTAGGGCTGAGGATTCTGACAGTTGAGTTTTAGTCCCACAGTAGATATTGTCATATCACCCAACACTAATCTTATCACATCACAAAGCATATGTTGTGGAGAAAAACAGTACAGCTAACATCCTTGTTGTTATTCAGGATCCAATCATAAACATCACTGAACTGAAGGAGATACACTCAGAGATAAATCTGACGGTGCCAGACCCCATTTTGCTCTCAAACCTGCATGACGGACTAGAAGCGGTGAGGATCCATTTTTTTGGAGTTTAATTAAATCCTCAGTTCTTACAATAACTCCTGTGTGAAGAGCAGAGGTGAAAAATAGTGCCTGATCTTGTTTTATCATCATGTTTCACAGCAAAACGCAAAAAAGAGAAAGCTGGAGGATGGAGGTGGGGAGGACATGGGTGAGTGTAAAACTATTGAGTAAAATAGACTTAAAGCGATAGAATCCAAGTTGCTAGACATTCTTTCTGGATAGACGGACACAGTTTTAATTAAATTCCAAGGTCAAAGATATTGATTTGAATGAGCCTTTTTGTTACACTTGAAGATTGCATTCAAACCTCTATATGTAATAATCAGTCCCTGCCCCTTATACGTTTGAAATGTAATCCTGGTATCCATCTTCCTCTTCATCCCCTGTCTCCCAGTGACTGGCACCAAGGTCTTCGTCATGCCTGGTGGGATGATGAAGAGCAACGCAAACCTTGTTGATCTTATTGAAAAGGTCAAGCCAGAGATCAGGACACTCATAGAGAAATGTAATACAGTAAGTAATGTCTTTTACCAAGGACCATACTCTTGCATCAGTGCTTTATCCTAATGAAGTTATGTTGCTTTCAGGGGAAACGGTAATTTCCCAGACAATTACTGTACATGTTGACTTGACTGATAGCTTTCCAGAGACTGTATTATCCTTTTTCTCAGCACCTTTCTCTTCTTCCTCAGGTCAAAATGTGGGTGCAGCTGCTCATCCCAAGGATAGAGGATGGCAACAACTTTGGAGTGTCGATCCAGGAGGAGACAGTAGCTGAACTCCGAACAGTTGAAGGGGAGGCAGCATCTTACCTCGACCAGATATCAAGGTTTGGAGAAAATGTTATTATATTACACGCAATATATTGTAAAGCATGAAACTGGCACCAGATAAGGTCCCTTAGCAGCTGCAGTTTGTTATGTTTGTTGACTTGTCTGTCTCTTTGAGTGATTTAAGGGTAAGAGCCAAAATTCTGTCTGTCTTCTTTACTTCTAGATACTACATCACAAGGGCGAAGCTGGTTTCTAAAATAGCAAAATATCCACATGTGGTAAGTGGATCTAAAAAATGTCAGTGTACTGCCTGCATCAAAGCTCATTTCTCCTCCATGTTGGTAGTTGAGGTGTTTTACCTTCCTGTTTGATTATAGATCAGACAGTTGCATCTTTTTCATTAGCTATTAGCCTTTTTTTGTTTTTCTATTTATTACTCATCTGCCTGCGTTATGTGTAAGTGCACAGTTAAGCAGTAAGTTGAAATAATTATAACTGGTGATCATTACATTACCCAGGAGAGCCCCATGTTTCTGCTGTATGTTAACTATTTACTGTGTGAGTATGGCTGGCTAATATAAACACATTGAATGACATTAATCAACTTTTTTTTATTATCAGGAGGACTATCGGCGCACAGTAACCGAGATTGACGAGAAGGAATACATCAGTCTGAAGATCATAGTTTCTGAGCTCAGAAATCAATACGTACGTCATGATCTTTATTTCTCATATCTTTATCTATTCACGTTTGTTTTATAAAAACATACAGCTGACAAGTTCATTTAAATATTTCACTTTTTGCTCTGTCTCCCTCATAATCAAACTGTCTTCTTGTTTTTTTGAATGAAGGTAACGTTACATGACATGATCCTGAAGAACATTGAGAAGATCAAGAGGCCTCGAAGTTGTAACGCTGATGCATTGTACTGATGTTCATCCAGCCATCTCAGCCTCCACCCACACCCCCATCTCCGCCCCACTGTCTCCCTGCCATGCCTGTTGAGCTACAGTAGCCTGGCCCTGGTCCACAGGACTACAACTAGACATTCACCTACTTCAATACAATCGTCACAGCCCTGTACAAAAACATAGCTTTCATAGATGAACACAATGCACATGTTTTTGTTTTAATTGTAAAATATTTTTTCTTGTTTTAAGCCCTCTGAAGACATAAACATTCTCTCAGAAAAAGAGGAGATAGATTCTAGACAACAAAAGCGCTATGTATTTTTTAATTTTAATTAAACATTTTGTCCTCAGATCTTTTGTGAAATTGCTTCATTTATAGCTCTTAAGAAAAAAATCAAAGCGGAATGGTTTGTTTCATGCCCACTGCTTCAGTGAATGTTCGTTGGTTGTTTCTTTTTTCTTAATAATTTAAGTCTTTTATTAGATTCCTGCTGCATCTTCTGGAGGGTGGTTGTTGGAGATGCAACACAGCTGTGTTTTTTTTTCTCCTTATATTGTACATTACACAGTATAGTGGTAAAAAAATGATTTATTAAGCAGGTTTTAGTTCACCAGGCTTATTGGTTTTCAGTGAAAATTCATAAGTCACCAAAGCATCTCTTATGTTGAGGCATTGACTCTATTGAATAAAACATTTTTTGATAAAGATGTTGAATATTTTGGCATTTTTGTTGTAAAAATTGTTTAATGAATATCAGAGATAATAGTGGGTTTCTTTCATACATCAGGATGCTCACACATGCTCAGGTTTCTGTTAAGACGCAGAGTAAAATGCTTTATCATAACTGAGGGTGGCCTTGGATAGCTGTGCTTCCTCTTCACCTGCAGATGTCACTGTGGCATGTGCCCACCGCTTCTGTATATCAGTTTACTTTCAACAACTGGAAGGAAGGAAAATATACAGATACATTTGATTGTTCTTAAATATTGAGTTCTATGTAAAATGTGCAATTAGTTCTACATCTTATTCAACACAGCAGAACAATGAACCTAAAATTTTGCAAAGAAT
Organism: Seriola dumerili; assembly: GCF_002260705.1. Lineage (NCBI taxonomy): Eukaryota > Metazoa > Chordata > Actinopteri > Carangiformes > Carangidae > Seriola > Seriola dumerili. The sequence goes on from NW_019174323.1 coordinate 3,451,304, forward strand.
GTTTCAATTGTTAACAAAACCCCAGAGAATCTGATTAAATTTAATCTACTGAGTCAAAGGCGTCACTGTGGTCTTAACTCAATACATGTCAAATAATGAGATAAAATCTTATCTTTGATGTGACCGCACACAACTGCTGAGCAACTGCATTTACATAATTTGGCGGCTGGTTTGGCTGTGGATTTGGTTTCGGTTTTAGTTACAGTTTGGTTTAACTTATTGGATTTATACTCTAAAAATGATTGAACTGATCACAGATTTAATGTGAACTCGAATGCAAGACAAGTCTTGATTTTCCTCTTAAATTGCTTGTTTAAAAGCCAAAAACATGTTTGTCCCTGTCTGTATTCATTTTCTACTGGACGTTCAAAGTCACATTTCCATGCATATTAAATGTTATGTCATCTTAAAGAGCTGAGTCACAAAACAATAGATGCTTCGTTTTCTGTCATGAGTCAGTGGCGGAAAAAATACTCAGATCCTATACTGAGGTAAAAAGCACTAATTCAGTAATATAAAAATACTCCATGTTTTCAACAGAATGTACTTACAATATCAAAAGTGCTCGATCCACAGAGAAATGCCCCATCTACTGACACTTCAATAAACATGACATTATTAGTTTGTGAAGACAGGTGCATCAATGTGTAAGTAGAATTTTAATGCTGTAGCTGGTTTATCTACTTGAGATGTTTGGAGGGGAAATATTGCTTTTTGTGTTAGTCATTTTGTCTCTTTTTGATTGTTTTGCGGCTCTTTGTGATCAATTTGCGATCAATTTGGATTTCCCAACAATAAATGTCAACAGTCATCTCAAACAGAGGCTCTGGCCCCATAGGCCGATTCAGTAATCTGTCCTGAATACAGAATAAATTATATTCTAAATATATTTTCAGGTCAAGTCTATTTGGATGGACAACCTGAAAAAATTCAGTATGGAAACACTGTATTAATGTGCATTACATCTGATAAACCTAAACTGAGGTTGATTTTTTTAGTTGTTTTTCCTGATGAGACCGGAGTGATAAGATTAAATCTGAACATCACAACTGTGAAAAACGACCACTGTAAAATGACAGTCCTAAATGTAAACTGATGTAAACAGCGTGGTGTTGCTCAATGTTTCTGACGCAGTTATAGTGTCTGTTCCCACCGACTCCCTCCCCTCATTCCCCTCTCCTGCGTCTGTCTTCCACACTCACAATGCAGCCTGCCCATACAGACCAGCACCATATAGATATAGCTTCATGAGATAAGCACCGGAAAAGAGTTAAGGGGGCCCTCAGAGATAAGATGGTTGAAAAGGAGACTTGGGATTTGCTGGTGGGAAGTGTCACACGGCCATGGTTATTATGTCATCAAAAGGCCTCACATTTCCCTCTTGCCTTCACCCTGTCTACTTTGCCGTGTACACATTTGTAAAATGAAATGAAAATATGTCAAAGTTCATAACATGACATGACATATATTATAAGTCATCATTGCATACTTTATATCCCAACTTCAGTGACTTAAAATGACCTACAATTAACTGGCAGGGTTGCAGAGGTGTGTCTGTTATAACATGCAATCCTGCTGATCTCAGTACCATATATCCGAAGTTCCTTTGATATGTTGCCTGAACAGTGAAAGCCTCAAGGGACACACGTGTTGTCTGCAACACTCTCTGCCCCTTGACCCTCCATGTCTCTTTTGAAAGCTCATGGCTGTGGTGAAAGGCAGCGTCACTTTGTGGGACTACTGAGTGACAGGAGCATGCTCGAGTTAATATTTAATGGTTGTTCCTGCCAGAGAATTAATCAGTATCAGTCTGAGACATTCGGAGAAAATTGATAGGCCTAAATTAAACACGGCTCTTTTGTGGTTAAAAAAACAGTTTTTATTTAAATTGCTAACAATATCTTCCTTCATCAAAGAGCACTTTTGTTTTGCTAACTACATTTACATATTACATTTTTTTTTTACATGATGTGTGTACTTGTGTTGACATTAAAGGAGCCTGTAACTTGCAGACTTTTTTTTCTGAGAGAAAAGACAGTTGTAATAAACAAATAGTCCACATTGAAAGACCTTGAAGGCCAAATACAGATAAAAAAAATAAGCAACAAAACTTGGATTTACAGTGGGGTCAAAACAGCAGCCACTTTGTCTAACAGGTTATAAAAGTAAACAAACATTTGCAAATGCATTTTGGGAAATATCCTCTTTCTTGTCGAAAGTTAGATGAAAAGATTGATGCCACTTTCATAACTGTGCGTTAGCATGGAGCCTGAGCCAGAAGCCATTTAGCTTAGCTTAGCAGAAGACTGGAAACAGGGGGGAAGAGCTAGCTTGCCTCTTAGCATAAGTGACAAAATCCAGCTAACAGCACTTCTACAGGTCACTAATGAACAAGTTATATCTTCTTTTTTCAATCTGTAAGAGTAAAAAGGAAAATTTGTGGGAAACTAGTTGAGACACATTAGCTCTATGCCAAGCAATATTCAAGCACAAAAAAAGAAATTTTTTATAATAAATAATATTTTTATGCTTTACTCATTCAAGACACAGGATGTTAACTAACAAGCTTCACAGGTACTGGTAGGTGGATTTTCTTACTATCGCACAGCACTAGGCTAGCTTTTTCTCCTGTTTATTGAATACAGAGCTAAGCTAACCGTCTGCTGGCTGGTTAGTTTAGCTAGGTCAAGGTAGCTTTATATTTGGTATACAGACATTAAAGTGACATCTTCTCATTTAACTTTTAGCAAGAAAGTGAATAAATATATTTCCATAACTCTTGAACTACAATATTCCTTTAAAGAACTAATGTCCAGGCCTACACAATAACTTTAGGGACATTGTAAAAAAAATCTGTCCTAGTGTCTTAAGCAGGCGGGAAAAAAAATCCTAGTAAAATTAATCAATCTAACTAATAGTTGACTTTCAACTACAAGTTGGACCTCAATCACAAGTTCTTGTCTTCTCTCTTTCCCTTAAAAATCCTGCAGAGAGCCCCAGGCACCAGAGTGGTTGGGATTAAAAGTGCAACTGCACTCTTTCCAAAAGACAGGAAGTAGAAAGTCATATGGTTTTCAGAGGAAAATGTCCATCCATCCAACAGCTGAAGCAGGAACAAAGAGATAATTATACATCCCATCCTGAAAGTGACACTTGTGTTCTTCTTCTTGGTCTCGGTGTAGAGCGGAGAGTGCAGGCCCAGGCCAAAAAGGGTGCCCATGTTACGCAGGAGGCTGGCAAAGGGTGTGGTGTCCAGATGGACCCACTCGGGCTTGATGCACCACCTCTGGGCTTTCTCCAGGGTCCACAGCAGGTCCACGCCCAGAGCTTTGAGCAGGAGGTAGAAGCCAACGGCGAAGGAGGTCAAGAAGAGGGTGGTGAAGAAGTACGTCTTCATGCTGGCGCTGTAGATCCATTTCTCCCTGGAAACAACCTTAGCTACTAGTAGACCTGACAAAAACAGACAAGGGTCCATCAAACTCTGTTTATGAACCCTGTTGGGCCAGTAGGGCTACCATGTATGCTTTTAGGTGAGTGATTATATTTTGTTTGTAAAATCATCTGAAAAGTAACTACAGCTCTTTAATAAATTTGCAATATTTCCCTCTCAAAATCTACTTTTCATTGTTATGAAAATGATATGGATAACAGTCTTGACTTGTTTAACCTGTAATGACTCCTGCGATAACCTGGTGCGGGAAGTGGGCTGCCATGTAGATCCTAGACATGCAGACCACAAGCTCTACCAGGCCCAGCAGTGTCCACAGGATTATCTGCAAGAACCTGTCAGAGAGTGAACACTGAACGTGAGTGCACAGGGTGGCAGAGGATCACAGAACAGTGAAATTAAGGTTTTTATTTGACTCCCAAGAGCCGCTTTTGAAACAAATTACTGATTGTATCACCACAGACTCACTTGTATAGTAAAGAGGGACATCGCTTCTCTGTTGCAATAGAGAGTAGTGCCGTGACCATCACATACCAGACGCCAGCTGCACCCATAGCATGACCTGAAGGACTTCCTGCAAGAACAGACATGGGCTTCAGAGACCCATTTTCAAAGCATCATCGTGTGTTGTACAGATTTATTTTAGCTGTAATATCCCATTTTAGAATGAAAGTTGTTGAACCATATTAAATAAAATTTTGAGGTCCGTAATAAATTACCTAAATATTAATCCTGCACAGCTCTCTGAGACAGTGCTTTGTCGTGTTTGGCAAAAGCATTAATATAACACTGTAAAAACACTCTATTCTATTCCTGTGATTGTTGTACTACTATTATATATACATACAGCTGGTTGAGGTGGACCAAATTTTTTCACTATTTTATGTCAGACGTTAGCATTTCCCCTAACCCTAAGCCATTATGGATGAATGTGCTGATTATTTTCTTGATTAATCAACTGATTATTTTGTTTGTAAAACTCCAGAAAACAGTAAGAAATGCCAAAAGACACCAAAACCTTCAAATGGGAAAAAAGAAGAAAAGAAACTAAAATTTTTAAAATAAATAAAAGGAAAAGACAGGAAAAAAACTGTTGACTTGAACAATTATCAAAGTCAATTAATCAACTAATCGTTTCAGCTTTAATTGTATATACTGTTGGGTAGTTTAATCTATAACAAAGCATCATATTTTATATATGTTTTATATGTAAACTCTTAATTTGTAAAGTAACTAGTAATTATAGCAGTTCAAATAAATGTAGTGGAGTAAAAACTACAGTATTTCCCTTTGAATTGTTGTGACATAGATGATAAAGAGGCAGAAACTACAAGTACCTTAAGTACTTGAGTAAATGTACTTAGTTACATTCCACCATTGATAAAAAAAAAGGAGATGTTATTCAATTCATACTTCAGTTTCTCTTTGCCAATTAATTATCATTAGAGATTATATTCATTCATTCTCAGGAGGCTGTGTGCGTTGGCCAACCACCTTACATATTATCTGGAAATGAATGAAACAGGTTAATAGTTCACAGCACCAGATAACTCTAATCATTCGAACAAACCATAAGTTCCTCAAGAAATGTGATCCACTGCAGGTCTGTTTTGAACTGTACCTGGTCCAGTCTCACATGTGATGGGGAACTGCTTCACAGAAGGGACCGGATGTGCTCCATAAAACCGAGTGTCATGAACCCACCAGTAGGGTCTCTCCCCAAAGAGAACCCTGCCAAGGAGAAATCAAGCGACTCAAACTACCACTCTCTGTCTCTCTTAATGCTTTTTTTTTCTTTTCTTTTTTACTTCAGTGTCACATTTGAAGAGAATACCATTTCAGGACCAGGTTGAGCCAGTCTCCGATCACAGCCACCCAGATGAGCCGGAGCCCCGTGTCCCTCCGCAGGTGGAACCAGATCGGGAACAACCAGAAGAACGTGGTGTGCAGATCAGCCACCGTGGATGCCAGGCTGAACAAACCCTCGTACCTGCTGTATCGGGTCTGCAGGTGGACCGCCAGCTCAACCCCCCAGCTGTGGAGAAGATCCATGATAATGCAGCCCAGACCTCTGCCTGAGGATGATGCGCTGAGCCTGGGGTGTTCTGCCTTTTTTCTCGGTGAGGTTGCTGCCAAGTTCTTTCAGGCAGTCCCCCCTCTGCTCTGCCACACTGTGATCCCCATTGGACTTTACTCAAGGCTAGCAAAATTTGTTTGCCTTTGGGACAGTACAGACAGGTTCCTTAACCTTTACACCCCTGAGGCTAAAATCCATCATTACAGAAATCAGCAGCCACCCCTCTGACGGATCACAGATTTCTAGGAAAACCTTTTTTTTCTCTTATCAATGAAAATGACGTATTTGTCAGAACAGAGCAGAAACTTGTGTTTGACCTACAACCTGCCAATCTGCTTTTTTTTGGTTTTATCTCCAGTTTTATCTCCTCAGCTTCTGCTCAGTCCAAACCCAATCATTTAATCATTGATCTCCTTATGTAACCTACAAATGGGTTACTCCATCGTTCTGAGCACTGAGATGTTTTCACCAAATCATCAAAAAACACAATTACATAACTGAGAAATTATTACTTAGCGGCTGCATGAATGGGGAAGGAATTACATGAAAAAAAAAAAATCCTTGCAGTAAGTTTTGGGTTAAACCTGAGCTCCTAAGAAATAAAGAGGACACAGCTCTCCGTTTGGTTTGCATATACTTGGTTTAAATTAGGTCACAATTGTGAAACATAACCAACTGACTTCCCCTCCGAACAGTAGTTCTGTGAGAAACACACCAATTGACGTTTTGTTTTCCTGCTATCTCTCCCACTTGTTTGTGTGACAAACCTCTCAAACTCTCCTGACTCCCAGTGTTTTATTACACATGTGCAAGGTCCAAAGATCAGCGTGAGCATGCGTTTGGATAGTGGGTCTCTCTGGTATAAAACCAACCAACTGTGTCACTGATAGCAACAGTCCCTTCACTGTCTTTTTTTTTTGTGGCTAACTCAGATCAGAGATTTCTCCCCTGCTCGAGGCTGAAGATGCTCGACGCTGTCATGGACGCCATGCAGGGCTTTGGGGTGAGCACCACCCACTACCTGCAGACCAACTATCAGGATGCCCGGGGCTTGTTTCTCTGGGTGTCCTGGGCGGCGGACCTCAGGAACACTTTCTTCATCTTCTTCCCACTTTGGTTTCACCTGCGGGCCTCGGTGGGCATTAAGCTCATCTGGGTGGCAGTGATCGGAGACTGGCTCAACTTGGTTTTTAAATGGTTAGTCAAGTAAAATCTTTGAATTTGAGTTTGGTGAGCAAAATCATATGAAATCAAATGTTCTTAATTTTTTTTTTTTTTAGATTATAACCGAGTGCATGTTTCTGTTGTGTTCTTCAGGATCCTGTTTGGGGAGAGGCCTTACTGGTGGGTCCATGAGACGGCTCATTATGCAAATACTGTCCGTCCCCACATCGAGCAGTACCCCATGACCTGTGAGACCGGACCAGGTGAGATATGTGGGCAAAAATGAGCTGCTGTGTCCCTATTAACCCCCCAGTTCATGTATTGTTTCAGTAATATGTCATAGCTTCAGGTCGCTGTGTGCTGTTG